>NC_134569.1:66660611-66975111 GCF_050947875.1 Dermacentor variabilis | reverse complement strand
TGACTAAGTTATTATATTAGTATATAATTTCTGAAATATATCCCCAACCGAAACATGACTCCTGCCTATAAAAATAGATATCTGCTTTATGGTCTCTGCATCATGTTTCCCTATATTGAATCGGAATTGTGTCTAACTCCTTGTAGCATTTATATATACTATACATTGGGTATGACAGAGTTAAGCAAGAACGAAGCGGGTCACCTGTCCGCAGTATTCTTCGGCGATGCGGTGCGCCCACTGGATGCAGAACTCGGTAGGCCTCGCCGGGTTGGACACGTCCGCGCACTTGATGAGCATGCGCTTGATCAGCTGGAGGCTGTCCGGCGAGCGGAGGGACAGGATGTCGCCGCGCTCTTGCACGGTCTGCGTGTGCGCAGGGCACCCAGTCGTCGTGCTAAGCACACAACATCGACAACGCAAGGATACTGCGTGGGCTCGCAGAGTGCATGCCGACGACCGGCAAAAGAAGTCATTCGAAATACAGCGGATGCGAGGGGCTTTCGAGAAAGCCCCCAGAAAGATGAATCGGCAGACCATACATAACCCAAACTTCTTGCACATATGCTGCACCAAATATAATAACATTGCACTCCCTTGATTACGAGAACGGCCGCAAGCGATCCAATGGCGTTTCTCACGTTCGTGTTTTCGCCGCACATGCAGGCTTGGCGATCAAAGCATTGGTCCACGGACGTGCGTAACGCTGTGGTTCCAAACGTCAGATCTGCTGCTGTGTGTGCTGTATAAAGTGGCACTGATGAAAAAGCTGCTAAAGGCGAGCGCTTTCTGTGAAAGAAAAATTCTTCTACGACCATTTTCGTTCACTCCATTTATCCTCGCTTTTCTTTCACTCTGCTCGCTCGAAACTTCCTTAACTAATCGACGCCTTGTTGTCGCAGCTGCTGGAAACGCATTACAGTCAACGTTAACAAGGAAATTTGATTATATAAAATCTATGTGGACGTGGTGTGTACGTGACAACATGGCACCGCCAGTCAAGACTGGTGTACGTGTCCTGAAATTCCAACAGACTTTCGCTCCCCCTGTTCCACTTGCCTCTGGCTCGTTCATTTCGCTTTCCTGAAGAGGCTTCTGGAAGCAGTTGAGAAACTTGGACAAATGCTCGAAGTGCTTGGTCATCTCAGTGGCGAGCACCATGTCGATGATGGACGTGCGAGCCGTGCGGTAGACGTCGCGGTCCATGTTCTGGAAGATGTTTACCTTCTCGTCCGACAGCGTCAGCTTGAACGCGTATGCTGCGTGGTGACTCTCGAGCACCGACCTGAATGCAGATATTGTGAACCGGATATTGAGGTCACGTTATTTTCCTAGGCCCCAGAGGAACAGCATATGTTTTTCACGTGCTGCTGTGCTTTAACCGTTTTCCTATATATTGTCTCCCTCCCGCGCTTCTCAGAGCCTCTGAGAAAATTGGCAAAATAACTTTTTTTTAAGAGCTATTGGCAAAATAACTTTTTTTTTTAAGAGCTTTATCGAAGTCCGCGACGACTGATGCTTTGAGCGGCGAAGAGCCGCTTCTGCCGCTTCTGCTGATCGCCGCTTATCTTTGAACACTCCTCTGACTCACTGTCACTGGGGCGCCTGTATGACAACCATCCGTTTCTATTCGCTGTTGTTCGCCACACTGCCGTAACCCTAAGTCTTCCGCTACAGAATCTGTTCCTCCATTACCTGCTTCCGCGGAGAAGCTCTCTAGGCTTAACCTCCTCGCTAAACCTTCGCCACGACGTATCGACTCTCTCGCCTAAGTATAGGTAGGACCATAGCCCCCGAGATTTGCGCGCCCTGGCAGGTATTCCCGTTCCGTCCTGTTCACACGGGGAAAGCGCACTTTCAGTGGTGGCCGCTCCTTCTCCGCACCGCTGCGCTCGCACTCGAAATCTTTCCATGCATCGAGAAAGCTTTCACGCGCTCCGGTATATAATATTACCTCGGCTTGGATAAGGCGAGAAAAACTCGACTTTGCACTGCTGTATGATCCCTCACTGATCCCTCACAGATTACAGCTGAAGGGGCACGAGGGGCAACGCGAGCGCTGGGGCTATCTAGTCTCAAATGCGTTAATTTTTCCTGCACAAATACACTCGGACTACATTCACGTGGGTATGTAGTGTTATGTCTGTGCAAGATTTCTACATGAGACGGGCAGAAAGTATGAACAGCCACCAACTAGCCCCTTTCATCGACCTTTTGAACTAAGTATACGTAACTATATACTATAGCTTTATATAACTATAGCTACATAGCTATAGTTATATATATATAGCTATACTATAACTATAGTAATTATATACTTTATTAGCGAACGAAAAACCTAACTCGCAGGAATAAGTTTGCTAGTTCAAGCACTAATATTTAAGGTGAAGTGTCACTGAAAGTTCAACCACACAATGAATGTTTCAGCTCAGAAGGCGCAGCAAGCTTTTAAAAAGGTTTCATTGCGGGTTAATCAAAATCCGCGAGTTCTGCTGCGTGCGTTTGCGTGCCATATCTGCTGCGTGCCGCAGTTTCAAGGGTGAATAATAAATTCATAAATTATGCAATTAGCTACTCGTTTATTGGTATAATACAGCTTCCACTCAAGCAGGCATTATTATAATTTTAAACGGTATGATTGAAATGTTAATTACACCGAACACACAAAATCCGTGTCTCTCTCATCCGGGTGTGTCTGTTCACGGCATGTTCATTTCATTTCTTTTAAGAACATTTCTTTATTTGTGAGTACCTTACAGGCCATCAGGAAGGCATTGGGTAACGAGAAACTACGGTTACATCAACGTAAAACAAGCCTTATGCAACAACGCAGAAAGGAGCACCAACGTAACAAAAACTTTATTCACACTACGTAATAGCATGCAAGATCAATACAGTCAATATTTTATTTCAAGTAACTACAATTTGTGCGTCATGAAAAATTATACATAAATAGCAGCATTGATAAACTTACCATTTTTGAGATTTACAATTACACATGTCAATAACACGGACTAACATCGGAAAACCAATCCATGATATATCAAATAACGTCGCTTCTTAATAAACTCTATAAATAGATTTGGACTTTGAAGTTAGTCGAAACCTCTTTAAGAAACCAGTTAAAGAAAGTATTCTTTCTTACCAGTTAAAGAAAGTTCAAAATGCACCATCCAGGGGCGCGGCCGGGCACGCGTGCCGCTTTTCTCTCTTTCTCTCTCTGCGGAGCGCGTCTAGTGGGATATCCGGAGGATAACCGGCGAGAGCGAGCAATCTCGAAGGCTATGGTCGGTCTACTCCCTCACGAGTACACTGGCTCGCTTCCCGTTCATTTCACAGACGTAAGATACAGTGAGACAAATGTATACGAGTTGACGTGAGTATGAACAGGGGTGAGTGCCGGTTAACGTACGAACGAAAGTTAGCGACGGTGAGTTTGCGCGGACGCGGGTAGGAATGTGAGTGATCACTGCCGAGTGTGTGGACTTGTGTATGTGAGTGAGAGCAGGTGAGTGGCTAGGAGTGGGCGCGAACATTAGCGTGAGTGATCTGAATGAAATGACTGTGAGGGCGAGCGAGTGATAAGTGTGAGAGGGCGAGAGTATAGGAACGTGAGCGAGTGCCGACGAGTGTGACTGCATGATCAAGTGCTAGTGACTCCACTTAACCTGCCGACCAATCCATCTACTTAAACAGCAGTTGTCAATCAAGCGGCCAGAGCACCCCCGTTTATGTGTTATATTCATCGCACCGCCATACACGTATTCGGCAACATGCGCTGCGCGGGTGATTAGGGCAGTGTAGCAGCGAGTGATAACGATGCGGCAAACACGAAAAATATAGTATTTTGGCAAAACGTTATATATAACCGCTACCACTGGCCCCCAAATACGCATGCGCTGTCGGCAACAGGCGGAATCGGTAACGGTAAAAGCAGAACTGTAACGCAGTGCTAACATATTCTAATATCACCCCTACTTGCTCGGCATAAAGGGCTCTTTTGTCCAATATAAAACAAGGTCATCTAGCCAACTCTGCACACTCACCGGTCGTTGTATAGTATGGCCAGCTCGTGGTTCGAGTTGCAGAGAAATGGGCTCGACTTTCCTGGATGGTCGACGTCGTGAAACACAGCCGAGATGAGGCAGATGGCCTCGTCCAGCGGGTCGAATATGTCCTGCAATGAGCACGGTCGATCGACACTCGGGAAATTAACACCCGTGCTTTAACCCGGACAAGCCTAGCATATTTTTTTTTTTTTGCTTGACTTTGACCAGTGCGTTAGATGGATTAAGGGGTGGCTCAAGAACGAGCCGGACAACACCGGCGAACGACACCGTAGATTTCAGCATACGTTTTCTAATTATACACGCTGGGCAACCATATCCTTTTATTTATTCAGGCCCTGAGTGCTGTTCATGCAAATGTATCAAGGTACGACGAAGTAAGGTCACAGAAACATTCCAATTTCTTTTTTACGCGCCACGCTATAAGACGGAGCAAATAAAGCGACAACTTGCGAATATCATGTATTACAATTGTGTGCAAGTTTGCTACTGCATCTTTGTTCTACTCATAAATTGCCGATTCGAGAAGAAGAAATATCTCTTGTTTTCAAGACGTGCATCCTGCGCACCTTCTTTCGAAGCCTGAGCAGGAAGTACGCCGTAGCTTGCATCACGTCGGCTGCGTGCGTGGAGTTGTGGTACGGGTTGTCCTGGTAGTGTGACTCGATGAGCTGCAACCAGTTCCGGATGGTGGCGTCGTCGCATTCGATACTGGTGTGTACGTTCATCTTGGCGAACAGGGACAAGCCCAGCCAGATGAGTGGCCTGTGATAGAACGGGTGGAGGCACGTCGCAGGTGATCATTTTTCTCCACAAGCCTATTGATTTATTCTTTCTTAAGGCTGAGTCATTACAGAGAGGAGTGAGTGGTATCAAAACAAAAAGAAATAATATGCATTTTAGCGACACAGTAAACGGTTACAAAAAGTTGTTAACAAGGGCTTTTTTAATTCGTTGGCATTGTCGAAACAACGGAAGCGGGAAGGTGGTTCCAGTCGCTGCTTGTTGTGGGAATGAAGGAATTGAAATGAAGGTTATATATAGTGCGGTAACATATGGCACGTCGACCTTGAACTGATGATCGTTTCCGAAAGAAATGTACAATGATGGTAACAAAAGGGAGTTGCTTAAAGTGGGATTTTAATGATAGATATTATGAAATATACAGAGACGTGAAATTTTACGACTAAGTGACAGGTTAGGCAAATCAAGATTGAATTTCATTGAAGTGATACTTGCCGTACGCGAGTAGTTAGATAAAATAAAACGTGTTGCGCGGTTCTGAATGGCTTCTATGTTGAGGTTCAGTGAACTGACATGAGGATCCCAAATGGAAGATGCATATTCAAGCTTGGGCCCAACTAGTGTTTTATAAAGCAAGAGCGTTAAGTTGGTGGGAGATGACTAAAATTACGTTTGATATAACCAGGAGTATGACTAGCATTACTAGTTACGTGGTCAACATGAGTTTGCCAGGAAAGGTTCCGAGAAATATAAATACCAAGGTATCTGTAAGTGGAAACCCAAGTTAGGCGAACGTTATTAAGAGGATAAGTACACGGTGCGTCGTGAGAAGTGCGGCGAGTAATTCATTGCCTTACATTTATTAATATTCAGTTTCATTAACCAGGTCTCACACCATGCATTTATATTACTTCGGTCCGATTGAAGTCTTAAATGGTCATAGCAGTTAACATTTCACGATAAATAACGCAATCGTCCGCGAACAGTTTTATGGACGAGCCAATGATGTTAAGCAGGTCATTAATGTAACTGACCCCTGCGTTACTCCGGATGCCACAGGATAAGGAGCAATAGTTGTGGTCGTTAACATTACGACCTGCGTGCGCCCAAGCAAGAAGTACTCTATCCATTTTAGTACGTTAGGGTCTAAATTAAGCGCGCGCAGTTTGAATAGTGGTAATGCATGACATACTGAATCGAATGCTTTCGCAAAATCTATGAAAACGCAGTCTATGAGGGAAGAACGATCTAAAGCGGTAAATAATTCGTTAGTGAAAGACAGAGGACAAATTATTAAACAACAGGCAAACCGTTAATCCTTTTGCAGAAAAAGTTCACGAAAGACACTACAAAATAGGCGCCACAGCGGTGCCACCGTATAGGCCACACCAAACAGTGGGACTCCATGGCTCCGCGGAGCGCGAGAACACAAAAACCCGCCGCGGTGTATGCACAGCCATGCAGCGGCTATGGCGTTGCACTGCTGAGCTGGAGCTCAGCAGTGCAACGCCATAGCCCTGCATGGCTGCCCTGCATAGCCCTGCAGCCCTGCAACGCCCGCGGCCCTGCCGCATTTCGATGGGGGCGAAATGTACAAACGCTCGTGTACTCATATTTAGGCACACTTCAAAGCGGTCAAAATTAATACGGATTAATTCCCCCACCGCTGCGGCGTTCCTCATAATCAGAACGCGGTTTTGGCAAATAAAACCCCAGAATTTCATTTCCTTTTAAAGCGAAAGCTTTACTGGCCGCGAACTTGCGATTTCGTCATGGCGGTGCGCCGAGGAGGCACATGACGTCACAACGCGCGCCTCGCCGCGGCTATTTCTCTCTCGCTCCCTAGTCATTATACTACGCATGTGCCACTAGTAGCACCGAGCCGCAGATGTTCCTCCGCTGCCGCCGTTTGGTATGACGTCACACCGCGTTCCTCGTCGTTGCGCTCGCCTCCGCTCGCTTCGCCACCTGCGTCGCATGCCTGATAACATGTCGGATAATTGAAAAGGAGAGTTCGCGTGCGCCGCAACCACAGTTGACGCGGCAGTATGGACGGCGACAATTCTGATAAGCAGGAGGAGGCCTGGAATCGACATCGGAACGAGATGAAGAGGAAACGAATCGCGCAGGAAACAGACGAACAGCGCGCCGAACGACTGGCTAAACGCCGCAACATAGCTAGACAACCAGAATAAGCTGGACTTGCAATCAATATTAACCAAGGCTAACCATGCTATGCCTCAGCTTTCGCTACGTATATCCTGGTATAGCCGAGCTAAGCCACTGCCAATCGATTTAAGAGCATAGAAGGATGGATTCGACGCCAGCTAAATGCACAATGACGACACAGTTAAATGCACAATATAGGAAGAAGCAGGCACGTACCCAGGATTGTTTGTCGGGGGGGAGGGGCAACCCAAGGTAACTTTTCTATGCAAATGAGGGTGGGGTGAGGTACCTTTAGTAGTACAAATGTTAATAACGCTCGCTGTTCGTAATAAAGACGCGTAAACCCACAAAAGAGAAATGAAATAAGGTGTATCTCACAGGTACGCCTGTGAGATATACCTCTCCTTTACTAGGCAAGCAAGGAACCACATCAAATGGACTTGCGCAGGAAAGAAGCGCAGGAATAACACTGCCAAGAAAAATTAAAAAAGCGAAAGTGTAAAATAAAGATTTCCATGGAAGCATACAACTTTTAAAAAACAGCAGTTGGCAACCAAGGCACACGGACCGCGCGGGGTTGTATTACTCCGCCAGCCAATCACAAAAGCAAACAATCGTCGTCATGCGGCTTTTTCAAAATTGCGTCGTACTTGATACCTCCGAAGTGTCTGCTGTTCTTGAAGAGTCTTTTCATCGACGGAAGCAACGAGATGGGCAACAGACAAGGACAAAGTGTATGGAGTCTAAGCATTTCACTCTTCAAAAGCCTGCCTGCCGTGGTTGCTTAGCGGCTATGATGTTGGGCTGAGAACCACATGGTCGCGCGATCGAATCCCGGTCCCTGCCACGGCGGCCTCATTTTCAATTGGGGTGAAATGCGAAAACACCCATGTACTTAGATTTAGGTGTGCGTTAAAGAACTCCAGGTGGTCCGAATTTCCGGAGTCCCCCACTACGGCAAGGCTCATGGTTTCTGCATGTATAACTCTATAATTAAATCTTCGAAAGTCTGCGGTACAGTTCATTTCACTGCTGAGCACGTTTTACTCATGAAACTTGACTGCCAACTGAAGTACAACTTGACAATATACTGCATAGTTGCAGCGAAGCAAGTATTTCGATAAAGAATTAGGTATTCGCCATTCCACTATTGTAGGCGAGGGAGAACGTATAAAGTTACGAGCTAATAATTTTATTTTTGTGGTTACCGCCTCATTTGGTTAACAGGAAAAGTTTGAAGTACGAATTATTTGCAGCCTCGCGGAGGAACAGTGGCTGGAGATTATGAGGGCGTGTGTGGAGCTTGACTGAAGACTTGAGTTGTATCCGACTATAGCAGCGTTTTTTGAATTAGAGGAAGACGCATTTGGGCAACAATCACAGTTCTTTTGTATCCGTACGTCGTTTACTGCTCTACCAAATTAAGTGCCACAACCGACTCAAATTGTTATTTGGGAAGTTGCGTAACGATGCGTGGCCGCCAGTCCCGTACAACCGTGTAGAGCGCAGGACGCTGCGGTTCTAGACGTACTGCGCCCAGCGCGGAAGGTTAGAAAAACACCTATACATAAGCACAGCAGGAGAAGTGGCTACGTCAGGCGGCTCGAATGATAACTGTAGAAGCGTCATTCAAAACACACGGAATTATTCTCCATTTTCGGCGGCGTTTTCTCTACTTCTTTTTTAAATAAAAAGATGTTGATCCATAAATATTTTCGTAAACAACGGTTAAGTTTGTTAATATTCGCTGTCTCTTCCTGTTTGGCCTCCCTTGGCTCTCTCCCTTGGTATATCGCTTAATTTCTCAACTCCTTGCGACTCTTGTTTCCAGTTGCCAATTTTGCACGAAAAGTGCTGTACAATTAGGGAAAATTCAGACGAGGAAACAGGTGACAGTCATATTGCCTATGGGTTTAAGAGGAAGCTTTAGCTCGGGTTCTCCTATCTAAACACTTGTAAAAGGAGAATTCGTTTTTCTCGGCAACCAGTGCACAGAATTTGACGAGGTTTGTTGCATTTAAAAGAGAAAATTAAAATGTAGTGACAGTTTGTTTACAGTTCTTGATTTAGATTCTCAATTTTTTTATTTAAGAATTGGCAAGAAATAAAAATATTTTCAGAAAACCGAACTTTCAAGTCCACAACTTTCTAACACAGCAAGAAAAAAATATCACAATTCTGTGAATTGCATCTGATACATCTAAAAAATATATGGGGTTTTACGTGCCAAAACACTTTCTGATAATGAGGCACGCCGTAGTGGAGGACTCCGGAAATTTCGACCACCTGGGGTTCTTTAACGTGCTCCTAAATCTAAGTACACGGGTGTTTTCGCATTTCGCTCCCGTCGAAATGCGGCCGCCGTGGCTGGGATTCGATCCCGCGACCTCGTGCTCAGCAGCCTAACACCATAGCCACTGAGCAACCACGGCGGATGATCTAAAGGGCACGCCATTGATATGTTACATATGAATCTAAAATAACTCGGTAATATAGACATACAGCTTTTGCAGAGCCCTTGTACACAGCGTAACAAATTCATGTAAGATACAAATTGACGTATCAAATTTCTCCTCTTTGAATGATCTGATGGATACCGTTTACAGAACTGCGGTATCTGTTTTTCATGCAGAGCTATTAATTTATAAACTTCGTGCGTCTATTCTTTTTTTCGAACTTCCAAATCTTTGAAAATATTTTTCACAAAATTCAGGCCATAAATAGAAATCCCGCTTCCAACAGTCGCTAGAATTTAACTTTCTCTCTTTATTGCAAAAAATTTAGTTAAAAGTGGTATAGAGGTTATCTCAGAAAAGCATTTTTGCGTTTTACATGTATATGAATAGGCCGCGTCGGAGTTGACCCCGAGCTAAAGCTTCCTCTTAAGGGTTATTGCAGGACTTGATGATGGACGCTGTTTCGCATTATTTCATTTTTCGCCTTATCTAATCTATATCGCGCTTATATGGTTCCGAGGATCTGCCACTGTAGCAGCGAGCCGTCACTCGAGGAAATAATGAAGCAAAAGGACAAGTTAAACGCAACTTGCGTTTTGTCCGGCCGCAACTCGTTTCTCGTGCATACAGGCCAGCCGACTACAAACCTAATCTATTTCTTGGTCGCTAGATCAGTCTAAACAAAGAAGGTTGAACTAACGAAGCAACAGCAATGCGCGTGACCGTTGAATAGGTGGTGACAACTGAACGCATCTCGAGTTAATCGCGCGGGCACCGAATGTGTGAGAAACCTGGCCTTCACACCCCAGGAGATGCCGATAACTACCGCCATCCAAAAGGAGTGAAAAAGGCAGCAAAATGTTACCGCCAAATAACTGTCAAGCCTCAAAATTGATTTGGCGGCGCTTTAGGAATGTGTGTGAGGAGTGGTGGCGTGGGCGGGGAGGGTATGCCGTTTAATTTAGGGGGGGGAGGGGCCTCCCCAGCTCCTACCCCCCCCCCCCCCCCTGGGTACGTGCCTTGGAAGAAGGAATTGTAAGCCAGGCCGCGCTACTGGTAAAATTGCCCTTCTGCAATGTCAAAGAGACGCCTTTTACTCCGACAGGAAGCGGCAGGAAACCCTGGAAGGAACCCTGACAGGAAACGAAAGATGTGTTGCGACGACGCCCTGAAGTTCTGCAGCACCAGCTTGCCTTGATGCCATGTACTTTGACAGTATATACTAGGGCATATAGTTAATAGTTTATGGGAAAAGAAGGATTGGATTGCGTTCTAAGGGAACCAACGACTCAATTTAGTAGATTTTTTTCTTACTTTTTCTGCGCCACAGCGGCTCAAATACGATGAGAGTATACCTGCCCCGTCAAGTAAGACTCACATTTCTACTATAGTATCAAGACTCACGCGTCGTGGTCGCACTTCGAGATTTTGTAACGTGAGCTCAAACACGTGCGAAGTGCGCTGTGACCACCGAAGTTTGATTTTAGGCAAGTCACAGAGCTTGTCACTGTAATATATTGAAACTCCGATGGAAATAATGTTTCTATAAATTAACCTCCCTATATAGGTTTACATTTTTATTAGTTAACAGAATCCTCAAAAATTGCCCTTGGCACACAGCATAATTCTACTTTTGGAGCTGGGTTACTCCAAAAGGCGGATATTATTTGCACAATAAATCGAAAAGCATGATCGACAAATTACCAAGTTTTCGCTAATTAACTTTCAAACTAGTTGCATTGCGGTACATCTTGCAATTTACGAAATATTCGGCGAGTTCGCAAGTCATATCCACTGGGAACGAATTCCGAGAATGACACCAGCGTGCGAAGTGTGAGACGAAACACATTGACGTTCCAGTAATTTTATAGTTTCAGTACATAATACGTTCTGTTAAAAAAAGTACAGGTGGAACAACAGCAGTGCATTTTTTGCCACAAGACTGACGGTGCATACCTCAAAACTGGTAATAGATTCAATATTCGTTCCAAATGAATGTGCCTTCTGAAATTGCGGGATTCAATCCATAAATAGCAATAGGTACGCTAAAGCAATAGGATAGGAAATCATAAGCCATTCCACTCTGTGAAGGTGGATGACCGGCGAAGCTGATTAGCATACGTCACAGAGGTGACACAGAATTTTGCCCGTAGGTATGGGCTCATGTACCGTGATCTTTATATACATTCCCGCGGGCGACAGGACCGCCGCTCCGAGGAGCCGCAGGAATTGAGACACGCGTGACGTTGGGAGAGCGCTCCCACCACTGGAAGGAAAGTAGATATGCAAGCGCTCGGAACGCCGACAAAGAGAGGACGGTGCGAACGTAGACATACGTAGACATACGACGCGGGTCAAAGTGTAGTATATGTTCTTATCAGCTTAATACCTGATACGGGTTGAGTTTGCAACCAAGACATAAAACATATTTTTGCAAGTTGGCGCAGTGCTGCAACCATGCTTCCCTTCCGCCGCGGGCGGGCCGGCTCGGTATTGCACTATCTTCGGGACCTGCCCATGGCTTTTGGTCTACGGACATCGATCCGCTGGAAACTAGCCACATATATATACAGCTTCGGTGTAAAAGTTCACTAGAGAAGATTTGGTAGTCGATTATGTATTTTTATTTCTCGTGCAAGCATAACGTGCGCTCTTGGAATAATCTAGCTCAATGAGTAGATTCGCGCTAAAGGTACATCGCAGGCCTCTTTTACGAATTCCTGCTAACGTTAAAACGAACAAAAAAAAGAAACACCTGGTATGTACATAAGTTATATCGCATTCTTTCCGGTTGCACGCACCTGCGTCCCGTAAGGGATTCCAGCTCGAGGATGTCGAACTCCCACTTGACGTCTCCTTCCAGCAGGTCCTTGATCCTGGACGGCGCCGCGACCAGACTGGGCAACGTCACGGTCATCCCCGCGTGGGTTGCGGACGCCTTCACCACGTTCACTGCGTCCGCCGTCGCCCGGGTGGCACGCCACGCACATAAGGACTTGGCCCGGTTACGCGAACGATGGGCGCTCGGCTCGTCCTATATGGACGCAGTAGCAGCACAATACCTTTCATCAGCGCCGTCTCGTGAGACAGCCGCCGGACGCCCGTTGGTTTCTGGCCCGTCTGCGAGCGAGAAGCGGCGGCGCCGTGCTGTACGTCAAAATAGCTAAGCCTGCCCTGCGCTCGCTCTGTCCCAGGTCGGACTGCCGTCTTGCGGGAAACCGATTCTCACTGCTTACACCCCCTAGCGGCGCGCTTGAAAGAATTTCGTTTCGTCGCGCTACCCTGCCATTGGTGAGCACGGCTTATCGGATCGGCGAGCGAGATGCACAACGAGGCGCGTTTGCGGCGGCCTGTCTATAAGCCGCGTCTTTGTCCACAGCTATTCGTGTCAAATACCAAGGTTTATATCATGTCAAGCCAAGGTTTATGTCGAATTCGATTAGTCTTCAACGGGATGAAACGTCAAAAAACTCGTCTTGGGCGTACAACAGTCACCTTTCCACGCAAATTCACTCACAATAGACGAGTTGCAACACGTACATACAAGGCAGCTTTCCCGCACTGCGACATTTAGTTTACAATGCCTGCGCTGCGCGGAAGCAACAACTTCGCGACATCGCCATTCAAATGAAATTAATAGAATATAAAGGGCGCAGAAGTGTCAATGGAGGCGCTACCAAGGGATTCAGCCCCACTAAGCAGGTTTTTCCGGAAGCCGAATATGTGCCATCAGACGCTTCATTGCACCTAACATTTGAAGGAAAGCTGCCTTGTAGGTTTTGTAATTCGTCTATTGCAACATGGGTAGCACGCGAAGCTTTTAAAACGTGAGTTTTACCAACTGAAATATAACGTGCATTTGGTTCTTATGGTCCGCGATACCAATACGTTTTCTAATAATTTCTTTTTATTCTCCTTTTTGTTTAGTAAACGGCCCGTGACAAGGTAAATGAGCTTCAGAGCCAAGTACCAACGGAGAGGGTCAAAGCTCACCCTGGTGTTCGGGTAACTTATTATTAAATTATGGGGCTTTACGTGCCAAAACCACCATTAGATTATGAGGCACGCCGTATAGTGGGGGACACCGGAATAATTTGGACCACCGGGGATTCTCGTGCACCTAAATCTAATCACACGGGTGTTTTCGCGTTTCGCTCCCATCGAAATGCGGCCGCCGTGGCCGGGATTCGATCCCGTGACCTCGTGCTTAGCTCGGGTAACTTTAGTCTATAGCGACGGAAAAACTTTAGCTTAGGCTGTCATGGCGCGCAACACACTGTGATATGCCTCGAATATCGCCACGCTTCAATAATGACGACACGGTCGACGTAGTCGCAAAGAAATGGCCAGTTCACAGAACTGAATCTAGCAGTTCAGGGAGGCAATGAACGCGCACATAAATATACAGAACAGACGGAAGTTGCGTTGACCAAGTCACGAAGCAAAGACAAAGGAGAGTTTTATTCAAGTCCGCATTACCGTATGGAAACGCACCTAACGCGTACGGTAAATCTTACCACACGGCAAAACGGAGCCGGTACACAAGACAGAATATTACCATATTACCGTACGGATGATAAGAGAACGCTACACGACTAAAACTATTGACAGCAAACATATGGCGGACTTCACTGTCAGGGGGGCCCATGCAAGCCTTGCTGTGCAAGAGCCTATGCGGCAACGCTATGCAAGTTGCATAAAACATTCTTGGAACTGCTCCCAACCGTTGCTTTTTGATAACGCAATGACAACGACGGTGGTGAGCGCATAAGCTTGTTGGTATGCCACTTGAAGAGGATTATTGTAGTTCAAGGACAAGATAACGTAGCGCAAGGACAAGATGAATTAATAAGCGAGACAGAGCGCTATTCCAGAATAAATTGGCATTTATACATTTCAGCAAAGAGACGTGATGTGCATACACTAGCTCTTAGGCAAAGTTACACCATTTGCGGTGTATCTCTGCCACACAACAATAATCGTCATCTGCCTTGCTTGCGTTTGCTTTCTTGAAAACGCCGCGCCCGCTACTTTCCTGTCGGGAATGTTATGTCATGCTGATAACGCGCACGGCGTTCGTTACAGGGAAGTACCGGGCTCGCCGCGTTAAAGAACGGAAACGCAGACAAGACATATGACGATTATCGTTGTGTGGCAAAAGGGTGTAATTTTGCTTAAGAGTGTACTTGCATCACCTTCCAAGAAAGTGCACTGAAGCAGTGCTGCCACATATTTCTGAACACATCGACACTAAATCACTTCGGGCTTTATGCACCTGCTGGGTTGGCAAAAGCCAAGGCATGTATGACCGACTCTGAGGAGAGAACAACGTACTCCAGTGAGTCCCGCGACAAGGTCGGAGGTCATCTGGTCCTCGGTTTTTTCCTGCCCGGCGGCCAGCTGCGGGTTGTATAGGTCGGTAGAGTGCAGGATGTCGATGACACTCTCCAGGGCTTGCGCCACGGAAGGTGGACTGTTTTCTTGTGTCGCCATCAGTAGTTTGATGACCTGTCAACCACAAGTACGGCAGTGAAGACCACCAATGATTTGCACAGCAAGAAAATGTGCATCTGCGCTGGACGCGTGGAGCTGGCCTTGTGCCATAGTTTTTGTCGTCTTAGCTATACAAACGCAGGAAGTGAATGAATATGCCTTTATTTCAAGAAACGGAACGGCTTTCAGCCACTGTTAAGGATTGGGCGGTAAAGGGGTTATGGATTGTTGGTTAAAGTACATATTCATCTAGGTATCCGCTCTTCCGGTCTATGCGGACCCTTGTACTACTTGGTGCATGTTCAGTTCGGTCGCTCTCACATGGGCTCATCGAGCTCCCCTACACACCCGAAGTTGGCAACTTTGACTGCTGTATGTGGCGATGGCTTTCTGCGCTTCAGGGTTGGGTTGCATTAGGTTTGCTAGGATATGCTAAGCGTTGGATGTCAGATCTCCCTTACGCCAAAGCTGTACAGCTACAAGTGAGTTGGCGTAAATCTGCTCCGCACGACTCCTGAAAATCTGTTTATCGGGCGCAAGTGTTGGCAGTCGTTGCTTGTCTATCTTGGAGCCATTTGTCGAGTACGCGCGGTGTGTATGCGTCCTTGGCCATGACTAAAGTTTATTAGGAGACTATACACTTGCCAAGAAATACCCGAGGATGACAACTTGACATTATGCTGAAAGTTCTTTCTAATTTTGGATTCGAGCCTGTGAGAGAACACAGTTTCGGTTTGAATTGATTCGGTTTCGCCACCGGCGTCTGGCAACGGCATTTACCGCCGGACGGCGCGGGTAACATGGCGCCAGGTTACTTCGGTTACAGTGTACTAGATTCTAGTATACTGTACTTCGGGGAGACGGAGAGCAGACCAGGCGCTACCGATGAGAATAGCCATGCTCGTAGAGCCTCTGCCACGTAGTCATGTGCATCAGCATTGCCAATAGTTAAACGGTTTGCGGTGACCCTATAATTCCCTCTAGAAGTCATTGAGCAAAACACAAAAGAGGCAGACCCCATAGCGCTCGTTTCAATTTACGTACGGTGTAACATAATTCGTAAGCATTACATTAAAAAAGGAGACAGCGATGCATTTGCGCTCTGGGGCAAAACAAGTTTAAAACGAGGCGTGGGGCTATTACTTTTGCACACAGGAGCGCTTGCCTGCAAAGAAGTACGTGCTAAATAAAAAAAAATGTTGACAATTTACAGAGATGGAGTAGTTCACGCTTAAACTTAGAAATGTGGACGTTCAGCGTACACAATATTTTAATTATTTTAATTCAACATCATGCAATGTTTTATACAGCTTTTAAGTGCGCGGAGGGTGGGGAGGGTCGAAGAATCGTAGAGCAAGAAAACATGTTGCGTGCGTGCTGGTAGCGCGCCTACAGCAAATGCAGCTTTAATGTAAGCCTGGCAATCATTGCCAGCGGCTTTTATTCGGCTCTGTACGAGAAATTTCTTCAAGCCGTGGATTGGTGACTCACCTTTGTGACAGGGGCTTCGATTACCATTGCATGGTACTTAGCAAATGACTGTCTCCGGCTCAAAACCACTGCAGAAGAGCATTAACATCGCTATTACTAAAACTTCTAGGGCAAGTTTGTGCTATTTGGAAAACATGACTTTAGGGCGCTAAAAGAACACACGCAAGGGAGAAACATGCACTGACATTGTTAATATTTATTAACGTTGTTAGTTCTTCATGTAAGGAAGTTATTCTTCTACTATTTAAGATATGTTAGCGAATTTTATTGTTCAAGCTTTGTAGAAATGTCAGTTGTGCTACGGCTCCCGCGAATAGGTGATAACTGCAGAAAACAAAGGAACTGCAAGATAGTTTTTGAAGCAGGGCGATCTCGTATTTTGATATAACAAGCGAACACCACAAAAACTGGACGGTGGAAAATAAGTCTGACACAGCGAGTGTGTCGTTCGCCGTTCTTTATCAACGTCCTGTTTTTACAATGCTTGAATGAGAGGCCACTTTAATTGCGTTCTTGCTATACGAACAAGCGTTCATTTTCGCATCTACTTAGTACTTACAAAAAAAGTGCGCCTAATCCTTCCGATTTTGCCTTTTGACGTCGAGTAAGAATTTCGTTTCTTTTCAGGCAAAGCGATGACACATGCGAAGCAAAACGTTTAACAAAAAGCATTTACGTTGCACAGACCAGTGCCGCCTTCAAATTTCCTCAATTGTGTCGTTGGTTAAATTTCTGCCGCGTGTAGCCGACGTTTTGACTAGCGGCCATACGTGTCTTCAGATTGCTCCTTGTCTGTTTTTTAAAAACATTGGGCTCGAAATTAAAACGAATACAGAAATAGAAACGCTCAGACAGAACCTGCAGACGCTAACTTCCGTCTGTTTTATTTTGAAAACTCCACCCACATTTATACATTGTCGGCATGATAAAACTTAACTTCCTTCAGATATTTGAGATTCAGATAAGATTAGAAAAATTTGCGCCTCTTTATCCGATCGAAGCTAGTACTTGTCTTTGTCTCAAGTTTCGGGCATCCCTTTTTTTGATAATTCTTGATCGCTCTAAATGTCAGCCTTCCTCTGAATCTGTCTCTCGTTTGGATTAAGACTAAGTCGCATGTCAGAACAAGTGCCGGCAAGATGGTGGAGAGCTGGGGAGGGGGGGGGGGCGCAGTGCCTCCGTTTCGGAGTCGCCCTTGTAGAAGCCCGGGCACAGGTTACTACGCATGCTAAACGACGTACTGACCAAACGAGCAGCAGCAAACACTAAATGTGACACCGCACTTAAGTAATCACTGCAACGCGGGCCTGTCACTTAGCCCGAGCTAACCCTTTACGAGCGTAACAGACTCGCGGAGAGCTCACCGGCCTCGGGAGGAAACGGTTTATCCATGAGGAAAGGGTTCTCCTTGATGTACACCACGTGGTCCAGCTTCCTGTGCGCAAACGACAAAAGAAGGCGATGCGGGTTGGGGGAGACAACCGGTTGGCGACTGCTGAAATGTCACGATAATTACCCAGGCGCAGCGCTGTTGTCCACGGGCGCGATCTTGCTCCAGACAGGCACGCACTCGCCGGTCTTTCGGCGATTGAATAGAGTGCCCTCCCAAGCACGCCCTTTGTCCAGCTGATCGCTGATGTTTGCAGCCACGTCTTCCTTCAGCGAATCGGTGCGGTGCAGTTCCTGGGCGTCCTCGCCCAACATCTCCTCCACCGAGTAGCCCACCAGTTTCTCGGCCGCGCGGTTCATGAACTGCGCACGCGCGTGAGAGAATGCAATTGTAAGCTTTCCTTCCGCTCGAGTCTCGACTCTGGAAGTCTGATGGCCTGCAGACGTCTGAAGCAGCTGTGACAGAAGCGAAATGAATACAGAAAGCGGTTACACTTAAAAGCTTTGGAGGGAACAAGCACGCTCATCCTTCGGATGGATGTTATGAGCATCCCCTTTGGAACGGGGCGGTGGGTTGCGCCACCAAGCTTTTGCTATTAAACTGCCTAATCTCCCACCTAAGTTAAAAAAGAAAAAAAAGAAAAAAACCTATGAACTCCCACAACCAAATTTTCTGACCCCTATTGCGAACTTTGCTTTTGTACGTCTCCGTTTCTTGTCGTTTCCCTACTTTTCTTCCACCAATCTTCCAATCGCCTCTTATTAATCTCTATTGCGGACATGTTTACTTTTCCACTGCTCTCGCTCAACCCAAGGGCTTCAAGGAGGCCAGTGGTGCCTAAATTGACCGCTGGGCAGACGTCTTCACGTTCTAATAAAACATACTCCATCGTTTCTCTAGCTTTACCGCAGCAAGCACATGCTTATTCTTCCTTCTTATATCTCGCTTTATAGGTGCGTGTTCTAAGGCATCCCGATCTCACTTCGAAAAGTAATGAGCTTCCCTTTGAGTTATCATAAATTGTTTCTTTCCTGATTCCGTTTTTTCCTCTTAAGTAGTTACTCATGGCAGGTTTCTTTTCCATCGCCGCCACCCATGAGATTATTTCAGCCTCTCTGACTTTCCGCTTGACGTTCTTTGTTGCTGCGTTGCCCACCATGCAGGCCGCATACTTGCTGGTAAGCTTCCTAGTTCTTTTCCTCCACTATGAATCAATGTTTTTCCTGTACATATACCTCGACACTCTCCCAGTCATTTACTTTCTTCGATATTCCTCAGTCGTTCTTCATTCCTTTTTTACAATCGTTCCTCTTTACAATCGCGCGCCCCCTTGCGTTACTTTCTGGCTCTCCTTCTTCCTTTTTTTTTTTCGTATGTACCAGTATTCCGCCGACATTTCTGTTCTTTGCGATATTTTCCTCGGAACTGTGTTTCTTTTAACGCCCACTCCTGCCTAAAGACTGGTAGTCAGGCTTGAGAAACAAATAAATTTCAGTGCCAACATTTTGTGAGAACGAAGCTGCCCTCGCTGTGTGAGCCTCTGGTCGCCATGACAAGTGAATTGTCGAAGCGCGAGCAAGAGTTATGCAGGGAGTGCTATTCATTGTACTATGCACTTTCTCAGAAGCGTACAGGTCGTAAGATGCTCGAAAACTGCAGCCTCGTGTTTAGCTGTTTTGAATTCGGGTTCCAGGCTGGTACCAGCGTCAATTCCCTCGTGAGGAAACGAAAGGAAAAAATCTATGTCCGTATCCAACACATGAGCCGACTGGTGTTAGCCCATACCAAATTTACCAAATGCGGAAAGCACACGTAGATAGCTGCAAGCTTATGTATAAATTGGATTGTGATCACATCAAAAATTCGCACTTGCGACTTTTGTTTCTCTCACAATTACCGGTAGCGAAAACCACAAGGACAAAGGAACCATAAACTGACACCCACTCGCCCAATATCTTTGTTTTTTATTCGTCTGCGTGGCTTTCGTTGGTTGGTTCATATTTATGTCGAACCAGCTCGTCTAAACGTATAACGTTTAGACGAGCTGGTAGCTGGTATAACGTTTACCAGCTGGTAGCTGGTACGTTTAGACAAACGTATAAACGTGTGTGTGTGTGTGTGTGTGTGTGTGTGTGTGTGTGTGTGTGCGTGTGCGTGTGCGTGTGCGTGTGTGTGTGTGTGTGTGGTTGCGTAGTTTGTTCACGTGCGTAAAAACAAAAACTACAAGAAATTGAAGAAACAAAAATGTTCAGTACACGTTTGTAATGATTCGGTAAACACACGGTTGCGCAGATATAGAGAACGCCACTTACAATGACCACTACACAGGCTTGCCGAACAGCAAAAGGC
Source organism: Dermacentor variabilis (assembly GCF_050947875.1). Lineage (NCBI taxonomy): Eukaryota > Metazoa > Arthropoda > Arachnida > Ixodida > Ixodidae > Dermacentor > Dermacentor variabilis. The sequence goes on along the minus strand of NC_134569.1, from coordinate 66,954,952 downwards.
TTAAAATGAAGTAGCGGAGCTGACGCAATCTCGTCTGATATTGAAGAGCCACGAAGAAAAGAGAGCTTTACATTTCAGCCCCCACACGGTTTGAAATCGTATAAACAAGGCGTCCGCCGTGCGGGGGCCGAAAGGTAACGTTTTTATCAATTTCTTCGCCTTGGTCGGCGACATTTATGTTCTCTTCAAAAGCTTAAAGTTCGCGCTTATATACTGCAAATGGCACAATACGCGTATGAAAGGCACAGTAACCACGGCTGGTGTTCCCTAACGAGGGACGACTTGAGTTGACGTTTTTGCACCCAGCCACCGCCGGCAAATCGAACCGTGGCAGGGTTAGCGCAAGGTTAGCACTGCTGCTTTTTCGCCTCGACGATCGTGTGGGAAACACGAGGCAGTTTATTTCACAAAGCCCACCTGTATTTCGTGCGTAGGCCCAGTGACGATGACACCGTCCCGCACATAGTGCAGCGCAGAAAACAGTGCCTCGGAGGTCATTAGCTTCCACAAGTGCATGAGGTCGTTGTGCTCAATCTGGATGATCTCGTTGAGGCACACCATGGGCGAGCACGTCTCCAGTATCCACTGCGGTTGGGACCAATAGCCGGTGTCATTGTTTTATGTGCTGCTCGTGATTTCTGCGCGCTGAGACTGGCGTGTCGTAATCCGCATGGCATTTCATTAGATAGATATTAGGCGACTCAATGGGCTTGCGCAAGCGTGAACCCAGACTAAGCTGGGTCTTGCTAAATCCCGAGCGGCTATATAGAACGCAATCTATATTTGCGTTTCCCCATAATCTAAATGTGCGTTAGCGGTTCACCAGTGGATTACATCGTGCAAAAACGGTGTACACTCTGTAAAACCAGTCCAAACAGAAGCCGTCAGGTTCTTCTGTCGAGGCTCGAGCGTGAATTCTCGCAGACTACTATAGCAATTCGCTCGTTAAAATTGAAATTACTTTTCGAAAGGCGCCAACTGAAACAACTGTTCTCTTTTGTACGCGTGCGTGCATTGTGCCGCTTCTTCGACAGCAGTTGCCTTGCTACGTGGCTAACCATTCCATAAGCCGAACCCAGCATATAGACGCTTAATATTACGCCTTTTACTTTTCTTTCCTTCTTTTGGACGCACTGATATGTTTAAATATATAGCTTTTCCCCCCGCGCATAGTTAAACACTAATACCTATAGTACCCGGTAACATTTGCTCATTGTCTGTATTCCAATTCTTAGAATCCATTTGAGACAGCGTTGTGTATAGCGCATAATCTTGCACTTTCTTCTCTTATATACTTTTGATCAAAGATATCGATTCCTTTTCCTTTTCTACTGTACCCTGCACTAAGTATGTATTGAATTTATCCCTGAATTTATCTTTACTGTTCTGCACTTTATAGTCGCTTCTATTGTGCTGATTTTTGCACGCTACGGCGAAATTTATTGTTCACATTTTGTCCGCTTTTCCCCATCTCCCGCTATATCCCACGTGGGCTGTAGTTAAATAAATAAATAAATAAATAAATAAATAAATAAATAAATAAATAAATAAATATTCCTTACAATGACGCGGTTCTCACAGCTATGACCTTTTCACAAGTCGTGTTGTTTCGAAAAACCTCGAGAGACTGTTTTGGTTGTGCAGCTGTCAAAGACACTATAACACAGTAACCCACACCATACGAACATCGCAAACGGTCTTGCAGTAATGAACTGATGCAGTGGTTACCACTCAGTCCGAAGAACCTGCTTGTTGCGACAGACTGCGATAGCGGTAGCTGATCATGCGACACACATTAAGGTGAATAGAAGATATACCTTCCACAATGGTGTACTACCATGGGGTTGGTACGCACACGTAGATGGACCCTACGCGGATCGCATTATGCTAGAAGGTTAGACCGCTGTCACCCATCTGTGCTAAAAACAGTCTTAATAGCAATTCGCGCGGGCAGAATTAAGCGCACAGATGTATCATCGCGAATGATTTTCTTTGACGCGCAAGAGCTGACACATACTTGGTGTGTCATAAGCTGGCCACTCACTCTGACCGTAGCTGACGCGCACACTTTGTGCGTCGGCTCTTGCGATTCAAAGAAAATCTTTCGTAATGAACATCGAACAATTGACTAGCCTATCTCGCCATCTTGCTGCAAAGTTCTACACCGCGGCGCATTCGCGATGGAACATCGACCAATTAACTAGCATATATCTCGTCATCTTGCTGCGAAATTCTATACCACGGCGCATGCGCACAAGACCCCAGTGTTCATACCGGCTTTTTGTGCTGTGCAATAACACTAATGTAGTACCGTTGTGCTATTTTGCGGGCGTTTATAAAGTGTGTGCATAACGTGTTGACGAATATATTGAGGGGGTGCATGTCAACTAAACCCCCGCCTATATATTTCGGCAGCAAGAATAGAAGACTCGCTCTGGACAAGAACATGTTGACGCTGTCACGGGAGTTACCCTTTTGTAGCCAGCCCTCAGCAGCGGGACGATAGCTGCCTCTTGCCTATCAGCCAACCTGAAGCACAAGAAAGAAAGCCCCAGTCAAATAATAAGAAAATGCTCTTCGCTAACGTGCGCGACTCTGCCATCTATATTAGAAAATGAATGCTAGTTGAACAGCGTTCATTAGGCTGATCTGCATGTGCGAGCTGATTCGGACCACCGAGAGTAGTCATAAAATAATGTTTGCGGAATGGCTATACCTAATGAACACCAACATCTCGAATCCACTCACCCTTTCTTTACGACGGCGACAATGCAGGAGTACTGGCTCCATTTGTAGCCGCACAACGTCCTACAGAAGATAAAGAACCAACACAAAATAAAGCTTGGCTTTATTTGGGATGATTATTTATGAGATGATTGATGCTTTTATCTACGTTTTTCGGCCAATCGTTAACTCGCACTCCGCGTCACAGATCCCGCAATGACTCCATCGAATGTCAGTGTGCTACGCCAAGGGTGGCTCACACTATACGATTTATCTGCGTGTAAATTAACCCACGGTTAAAAGGGTTCATGTTATAAAACCAGTACGAACGCTCCCGCACATGTATGTTGCCGAGCGACAAAGCAGTGACACTTACACCTAACTCCATAGTTGCAACTCTACTGATGTGCTGAAGTTCACTGTCACTTGTACGAAAATATGTAGCCTTACCAGCATGGCATAAGCTTCTTGACAGCCGATATACTATAACGCGCCGCGAGCTCGGAAATGCGCGCATTCTTTTCTGGCATTGTTTAATTACTGCACTTGCAGTATAAAGTCGAACAGAGCGTCGGAGGATGGCGAGTCCTTAGACATTAAGGCGTATGTTGGAGGCCGCCTAACCTTACCAAGTGCAAATAATAATAATAATAATAATAATAATAATAATAATAATAATAATAATAATAATAATAATAATAATAATAATAATAATAATAATAATAATAATAATAATAATAATAATAGCGCTGCCACCAAAAGAGCAATCGCTGTTAGAACACGGGTTTCCGAACGGAATTTGTGACTGGATGACCAGTAAGACTTTAAAATTATTCAGTTTATTCTAGTCTTTCTGGTCAACTTATTCAGCAAGCTACAAAGCCTGCAGAAAGTCTGACCAGTTCCGAATGAAGTTCGTTTCGAAACGTGATACACTAGAACGAAAACAGCGCGAAAGAAACCTTCGGCTCTTTTGCTCTGAACACTTAAGCCGCATGATAACCTGCACAGGAGGATGGGGTCGATGGTGTTCTTGCTCCGCGCGTCGATGAAGACCAGGTGTGGACGGCAGTTGAGGAAGTTCTCGACGGCCTCCTCCGTGGTCGTGCTCAGGCTACACACATAGTGCATCTTCTCGACTGCCCACCTGAGCGCGTTGTACTGCGCGTCGTCTTTGGTAAACACGAACATCACCTGCAATGGGACCGGACACCGGTGATCCATGGCCACTCAAAGCATCAGAAAAAGAAAAAAAAACTCACAGCCTTTGAATTGCAGTCCAATAAGTTTGAATACATGTATAGTAAATGCAATGCGTAGAATGGATAACCGGTGGATCATTAGAGTTAAGGAATGGGTGCTAAGAGAAGGGAAGCGCAGTCGAGGACGGAAGAAAATGTAGGTGGGGTGATGAAATTAGGAAATTTGCAGGCGCAAGTTAGAATCAGTTGGTACAGGACAGGGGTAACTGGAGATCGCAGGGATAGGTCATCCTCCTGTAGTGGACAAAAATAGGCTGATGAAGAAGTTCGAGTACAAGACATCCGCATATCGATAGGCTAAATATTAAATCCCCATACGATTCACAAAAGGGGGCGTGAACCAACTGTGCGCAGCTCCAAGCTGTTTTGCCATAAATATCGATATATTCGATTGCTTGTTCATGGCTGACTGTTTAATTTCTTAGCTAATCATCGAGGCTCAGATCGGTAAGGTCCAGGAAACGGCCAGACATGATCCTCATCTCGACATCTACTGGGACAGCAGGTGGTACGGTAAAGGTGGAACAGTGAGGGTGGTCGGCCTTTGCTATAATTGCTCCCGCAGACAGGAATTATATAACTTTCCGAAAGAACGTAAATGGAGGAACAGTTCCCATTGTGAATTTTCAGAACAGCTTGCCGAATAGCTGACAAAGACAATTTATTGTAAAAAAAGAAACATTTTTGTTGCTTCAGGTCGCCATTATACGTGAATTATTTACTGGTCATTCACTTAACATGTGCTTCTGAGTAGTTTTGTCGTAGGCTACATTCTATCAGCTCCACAGTATTTTCAGGCTCCTAAACCTTATTTAATGAACTGCGTAACTATTTTGCTATATAATTGTAAATGCCAGAACAGATCAGGCCACAAGATCCACAGTTAGTACTGTGTTGTATCAGATCCTTAGTCGGTTCCAAGAGATACCATGACAGTTATGTACTGCCCGGAAACTGTTACTTCAAATCTGTGGCACGTACAAAGTCAACATCTTGGACAAAAATATACCACCTTTCATTTTATATCTTTAAGCCTGTGACAGCGAAGTTAAGCTCAGGAAGAAGAGGAAATTACCACCATTACAAATCGCGAAGTCCATGCAGGTAGTGAATCAAAAAGAATCACTAAGTTAACTTTTCATTGATTCACTTTGAGGAGCATGTTGCAATTGAGGAATTCAAACCAAGCCGCAGTGAAGTCATTTACATAACCAAAAACAAAAAATGAGGGTATTTTCACACTTTTCCATGGGGGCATTTTCACACGTTTCCAATGCACCCTAATGTGCTACAACCTAACTACTAGCCACTGTAACCTAACTGCGCTGTCGGCTGCGGACCCGACGGCTTCCGGCGATCGGCAGCTGTCAGCGGAGTCGACACCAACGCTCTTCGTTGTTCTTGGTCGACGCTGCGGACGGCACGCGATGGCGGAATGTTTTCCGCTAGCATAGTTTTGCCTAGAATAACATAGTTCGTGTAAAACTAATTATCGCTGCGCAAGGACGTCTGGTTTGCGCCGTCAGGGCGAGTACGCGAAGCATTCCGAGCATGCGTGCAGGGCTGAGGTTATGGGCGGAGCCTATGCGCGGCTCGCTCGTTGGTACCGTATTTTGCGAATCGTTGTATATACGGCGAGTCGCACTCCGACGCGTCGTACAACGGATAGAGCGCAATGTGTCTCCTGCTACACCGCTGTTGCACAGAAATGTTAAAGGCGAGGTATTCCGCAGATGCGGCACGAAATGCACAAGGCCTAACTTTATGCTGCCATAGTAAGAAACCCTTGCTGTGATCTCCGTATGTCATTTGGGCAATTATTCTGCTTCCAGCTGCCGCAGCAGTGGCTAAAAATGAAATTTGTACTCCAAGTATAGACGTTTATCAGTGCAATGCCTCCTTTACTAGATGCCTGCCGCGTCGCTAGTCTTCCTATTGGAGCGGAGGTTCCCGTAGTTCAGGGGAGTCGCGGAGAGACGGCGCTCGCAGCCGACCCACTTCCTGTTGCGGAGGAAGTGACGATTACTAGGCTGGCGCGCGCTCGACCAATGGCCTGACGAGAGACTGTGGGTCCTGTGCCTCCGGGATCGCATCAGACGCCGCTAAAATCTCGGAGGCATGGCTACGTGATTTAGGTTTGCAGCGGCCACCGCAGCTAGCGCTCGCAGCCGACCCGGGTTAACCCGGGTGGGGAAGAGTAAAGAGGAAAGGGGCAGGAACCAGCTTCTCGGCTCACGCGGCAGGCATCTAGTAAAGGAGGCATTGATCAGTGCCATTTGTCAGTGCTAACAGCATGTCACCTGTCTTTAAGACGTTGCGAACCAGCGCTCCTCGTTAGTATAGTGGTCAGTATCCCCGCCTGTCACGCGGGAGACCGGGGTTCGATTCCCCGACGGGGAGGTTTTTTTTTTTTTTTGTCTTTCCTCACTTTTTTTTTTTTTTAGCAATTGCATGTGGTTATTCGCAGGAAATAAAAAATAAAGTTGGAAGTCGTCGCTTGTCCTCGACACTTCCTGTCCTTGTCCCGGTGTGCGCTGTAATACACAGTGACATGGACCACCAGCTCGTTGGCCTCTTCGGCGAGAACGGTACGTGCATTGTAGTCGGGCATAACTCATCTCGACCAAACCCCAGCAAGCATTTGTGTTTCTCAGGCCCTACGCTACTCGCTGTGAGACCCGATGTAGCAGCATAGCGTACGAACGAGTGAGCCGGAGCGAACGCAAACGTTACGATGGCCTGCTCTAGAGTGCAGGTACTTATTTGTAGCTATAGGTAAATAACCTAGGGCGCCCTGAGGGTTGCTAGTATCTGTTCGTCGATTTCCACGTCCAAGACCTTCTTTTAATGCAGAAAATCGAATCAGAAATGTGCACTCCCTTAACGTATCGGCTAAAACAGCTCATTTTCTCCCCGTTGATGATACCGGCAGGGCGCTTTCGTATTAACGAGCATATGCACTAAAACAGTCTGTTTTCCAGCCGAATCTGATCCTTCGAAATTCTAGTAGTACTACTCGCTAAAAAGACTGTAGGCCCTACATAAGAACGAAACACAATATAGCGCCTTGTATTTCCCTTCTTGCGTGTGTCCTTGTCCATATTAGCTCAACTCGGTTTCCACGTAGGCAGATCAACTAGCCAAAATCACTACCTCAGGTAGCCCGTATATTGACAAGGGTAAAAATGATGAATTCCAGCTGCATATAATTTCTTCGCGTGGTGCTGGAACATGCTGAATCATTTGGTGATCCACGTGACAAGGACGGTGAATGCGCGCTCACCCTGACGGTTGGTACCGCGAAGTACATGGAGCCGTACTTGAGCGCGACGGTTCCCTCCTGCAAGACGTGGTGACAGGTTTGGGTAAGAACACGACTATGAAGCTCCATTGATAAGTGTTTTATCACATATCAAGCCTATAGTTATAATCATTTGAACGCTTCATACGACGTGTCGCAGCTTGACACTACTGATCGCTGACATAAAGCAAAGAGGAAGAACTTGGAATTTTAAGTTTATTTTGGTTCGTTTACAAAAGAAAACGAACCATGGGGAGCAAGGTTACAGGCGCTTTTCATTCCCGTCCTCCTTAGAAAATAAAAGAGCAAAAATTTGCGGTTAATAAGCACTTATCGGTTACAACAGTAATATGTGAGTACATACAAGAATGCTAAAAATAAGTGCGCATTAACCAAAAAACAAAATACAAATTGTCAAAATCAGTAGTACATGCGCATAGAAAGGCGTCACCAGCACAAAGTGAGACCTCTGATGTTTTTTAAGAGACAATAAATAGAATGCTTTTTTATTTTGTGCATACAAAACACACTCAGATACCATATAGTGTAGAATATATATTCAAAATGTTGCGCATTTGATAAACAAGCATTTCGAAACCGTAGTTGGTACGAGCCCTATGGATCTGGAAAAGTGTAAGTTTCTGAAGCTGTAGGTTGTATCTATATGAATGTATCGTTCTTTCAAGTCTCCTCTCTCCTACCTAATAGGTGCTTATTAAAATAGACTTTTTTTTTTCCTTTTTATTTTCTTTTTTTCACACAATTGATGTCTAGTCAGCAAATTAAACTGACCGATCGACGATTAAATATCCGGGGTATTATGCGCATTCATAACTGTTCTATAACTATTTTTCTACAGTATTAGCTTTCTTAGCGTCGTATCTAAACAGTAGAACCCCGCGCAAACAAACAGCAATGCATGTGACAATGAATAATGATAAAAACCTTATAGTCACTGGTGGCGTATTTTACGCCCGCACCGTTTAAATTTTCAAATACGACGCTTGCGAACAAGTGTGCATTGAGAGAATGCAACAGCAATTTCCCGTCGCTCTTTCGTTTTGGGAAATTTGCCGATATATCTACCACAACTTCCCGGAAACACCACCCCTAGCGTTTTTCTTTATTATTAATACTTTTTTTTAGCGACGCCGGATACTTGTAAGCGGAGTCAAGCAAGCTCACTACATCGCGGGCTTGTTGTCTTGGCAAGATTTGATACCTGTTGGCACGCATACTATTGTATGTCTACCGAACCTTCGTGCGCATTTAGTGCACTCCCGATTTTCCGAGTAGTCGCGCTCACCCCTATGACGAGGCGTTTGAGGGCAGCTTTGTACTTCTCGTCGGCTTCCTGAAGCGCAGCTGCTTGTTGCGGCGGCGCCATATTACAGCTGCGAATAAGAAGATAGAATTAGCAGTGTCAGCGTTAACAATACAGCCCACCCTGTCGCGTACTGATTCCCTGTCGATTTCCTCTGCTACACATCCCGTGTCTGTCCAGCACTGCTCGTCCTTTCGTTTGCCTCATCTGATAATCCAGCTGTAGGATGTGCTACCCAATCGGCACGAGCTAGCAAATGCCAGAAAAAAATCCCAGTGCCCTTCCACTCTGTGAAGAAGGATGACCAGCGAAGCTGTGTATTTGTGCCCCTTAATGGCGAACTGCACCTCCGCCACGGGTCGGCCCGGCATTGCTCGATCTCCGGGATCGGCTCACGTATGGACAGTTTTTCGCTTACCACGCCAACAACGACGCGAAAATTTCCTTGGGCGGTAGAGGTATACAGCTTCGCTGTGAAAAGCGCGGCTTGTCAGGCATTGCTGCTCTTGGGGCACATGCTTATTCACTGTTGTCTTTCATGTATTTTTTGGATAGGACGGCGCAAGCCCGTTCTTCGAAGAGGGTGGGCCAAAAGAACGCACTTACGTGGATCAGCGCCGGCGACCGTTGCGGCTGCTCGTTCTTCTTCTTCTGCTTTTTCGTCGCGCTCCGCACGGTCACGTGCCTAAACGCCACGCGAGAGCTCGTGGGGGTGCTTGCTGGCCTCGGTGGTAGTGAAAGTTACCGTGTTGCAAAATTGCTTCAGGAAAGAGACCGGCAGCAAGTGCAAGGCTAATCCCACCAGTAGCCTACAACCACTCAACTCAACAACTCAACTCAGGAAAGAGAAACAAAAATGACTGCTTTTTGGTACTGTCACATCAAAGAATTAAGGGCCCGTGTACAAAATTAAGGTCGGCGGTTCAGCTTAATAAAGCCAACCTCCCAGTAGAGTATATAAACGCTCGAGTTGTGTTTCCTTCCAGGAATAAGTACGAAAATACAAAGCCAAGTTGTGGCGTTGCAACGAAGTGATGAGTACGCACTTCAAGCGACGCTCATTCGAAGCGGTGAATGTAAGTGCATGGTCAAAGAGGAAATGTCAATTTCCACTGCGATCTCGTGGGGGCCGCCATGTTTGATCAAGTGGTGACGCGTCTATGCTTGCCTCAGCTGCCTCCGCTTCCTCCTTATTTATACAATCGGTGTGCATGACACCCCGGTGCGGCCTAGCAAACCTCTGTTTCGACGAATATCGTGGACTCCATAGGTGAACGACACGTAGCTTTGGTCACAGCTTCAGAGGCATGTAAGCGCTTTCTGAGCTCATTAAGCCTTGTCGAAACGGTGCTATCAGCGTACACGTTCTTGTACTATTGTTTCCAAATAAGGATTTCCTGTATAGCTATACCTCCTGCCGCCTGATTCTTCGCACATCCCTGTTAGTGAGCGCGAGCCATGACACAGGTCCATCATCATTAGCCTTACTAAAGCTGCGCTAGAAATGTATTCCAAGCTGTCCAGACTTTCCGTTTAATAATTCAATCAGGATCACTGTGTTTTGCTCTTCGTTCTTTATTTGCAAACACTTTGAAGCAGCGGACTGTCGTGTTTCTGATTCAGTAATGTTCCTCTGTGCGGTCACTATCCTATTGTTTATTTTCTGCTTAGTCGCTAGCGGGTTTGGTTGCGATAGATTTGCTCTTGCTGCGCAAAAGACTTGGAGCGTATAGATGTTCTGTAGTTTGTAAAAGTTTATAGTAAAGAAATATTATTGATATTCGCCTGCAATTATGCCGTGCACCGTCACGGAACTTTCAGCTTCGAACATTCGTGTGCAGTCGGTGTAGTCGCCGTCACCATAGAGTTTCCTACGGCCGTCACCATGCTTCGGCGCGTTGATTAAGGTATGCGCCCGTTCACGTATTCTTGATGCGTTGGCGATAGAACGGGCGTAAATTTTCGTGTTAGTTGGGTGTAGATAAGGTGCGAGAAGCTATGCCAGGATCGAAGCAGCGCTACTCCTTTTGTTACTGTGTAACGAGCGGTAATCACTCTTGCCGACGTTCCAAAGTCATTTCTTTGAATGTTAGCTATACAACGCTGGCGTGTGAGTGAACTTTTCTTTAGAGCGTAGCTCTTAAGCGCCCGTTCTTGCGGTGAGCCCCGCCGTGCCTCGGCGTCGTAGCTCGGCGTAACCCAGCGAACGAGCACAGCCAAAGATCAAAGCGAACGTGGAGCGCGGCGGGAGATGAATGATGCGAGGAGGAAACGGAAAGGAGGGTGCAGCGGAACCATGAGGCGGGAAGCGGAGGAGGGTATGTCGAAGGCGTGAGAACCGTAAAGCAGCGACAATGGCTACGAGATGGCGCCAGAGTAGCGCACCTCGTCTGGTAGGATTGTCTGCAGCGGCTGCTGTGAATCGCGGCCACCCGTCACCCACGCGCTCACTCAAAGATTGTTAAAAGAGGGATTGCAATGAATTGTTTCCGCAATGAACTTGAAGAAAGCTGTCACCACGCTATTAAAAGTAGCTTTGACATACAATTACAACGTTTGGAATTGTATGTCAGCCCCTTTTGAAAGCGGTGGCTGAATCGCTGCTTTAGAAGCTTAAGAAAGAACGTACGAAGCTGGCAGATGTTGGGGGCAACGGAAAGTAGAAAACTCGAAGTCATGCCGTATGTGCATAAAGTGAGCCACAACATCAAAAATGTTGCGGCCAAACAGGTATAGTAAATTTAGTGTTTTCCGCTCCTTGCAAGCTTTCGGGTCTGTGCTCGCGCATTTCTCGAGGCAGGGCAAGGAACCACGTTTGCACAACGCAGCACGAAAACCGTTTCACGGCATGTGTCGCACGGGTCGTATAAGTTCCCTCTCATATGCGAGAGAGTTTACATAGGCCAAACTGGTCGATGTATTAATGAACGGCTGCGTGAGCACCACTCCTCCCTGGGGTCCGATGACGGTGCAAACTGGGGAGGTGTACTGCTCTTTATCTCGTATGTTCTTGCAATGCCCTGCGTTACGCAGCTCATCGCTTACCATTCTAACGGACTGGGAGGCAGCCCTTAAGAGCGGCGACCTATCAGAGCAACTACGGGCTGTCCAGAGGGCCTGCGACAGGGCGGAGGACCACGATCTTCCGACCCCGACGTGGGTGCGGCCCTCGACGGCTAGGAGGACTCCCTGAAAAGGCAGGTACCCTATGCGGTTCCTCAGGACCATCAATAAAGTTCTTTGTCTGCCTGCCTGTCTGTCTGCCTCGCCATTGCAATGGATGTGGCTTTTACCCATCGTTCAGTTACCCTGTTACCCATTGTTCATGTAACGATTCTTGGTAGAGGCAAGGGCAAAGAAGAGCGAGAAATCCCGGAAGCGTACTACATCGGGTTATTAGGTGACGACTGCATTAGTACAACCAGAGTCCTTCCATGTTTTTTCTGGTCACGAAACTGCCGCCTCAGTTTCATATAGCGCAAGCGCCCGCCGCTAGAGGCGCAACCGTGCATGAGAGGGCATGCGAACGCCGCTGCCGCTGTGGTTGTGTGCGGGGCAGCCTCGGTATTCTAGCTTTCTCAACTTCCTCAACCATCACTTTAGTTTCACGTAACTATTTTTAACATTGAATATAATTAAATTACTGCCTGAGCGTGTCTTCTGCGATGATATGAGCGCACGGGACGAAAAAAAAAAAAAGCCGCTCATAACATGGAGCTTGCGGTGGTCTCAGACCGAAAAAAAAGAAAGATCTGGAATTTTAAGAGCCAGAACCGCGATACGATTATGAGGCACGCCGTAGTGGGGGACTCGGGATTAGTTTTGATCACCTGGGATCCTTTAAAATGCGCCTAAATTTAAATAAACGGGTGTTTTGCATTTCGCCCCCGTCGAAGTGCGTCCGCTGTACACGGCCGGGCGGTCTCGGTCCGGATTTCTTCATCACCGCCGTTCGCCTCAACGCTTCGGTGGGCTCCGCTTTTTAATATTTGCCTTAAATTAAACACCGCGCATTCGCAACAAAACGCCAGTGGTCCCACTTATCACCAGATGAGTAAGCGCCAATTCTCCGTTGCGCATAGCGCCAGATTGTTCGCCGAGCACAGCGGTTCAGTTTCTGTTAAACTGTGGCAGAGAAGGACTCTGTGGGCAGTATCTTACAACGAGAACGAAAGAATGAAATTGCTATTGCAAAGGGCTGCTACCGTAGAATACTTCATGACAAAGAAAAGCGAACTGAGCTGCTCCATGCGCTTAAGATTTCTTGCAAAGCGATGCCATTTCTGAATAAGATAATGCAAGACGAACTTCGCTACTAAATGTCTTCGGTGCGGCTTTTAACAACGGATTAAGGTGAACCTGAAGTGTTAGGTTCGGTTGAAACTAGCTGTAATTAGGCAATTGCCTTAGCAAGCAGTCGTTTAGAAGCGTCAGTAAGCCCAGCACTTATTCACGCTGCTCGTGGTTTCGACGCAGAAACGACAAGACTAGGTATTTTGGTTCTTAATTCGCAACTATTTACAATGTGTTAAAATGTTGCAATCACCGGTCCTGATATTCTTATCATGGTCGAAAAATGAAAAAAAAACTTTATAATTCGATTAAGAAAAGAAATAAAACGTGTTGGTGCAAAAACAAAATACAAGCACGATCATTTATTTATCATGTAAAATAAGCGGAGCGAAATACAGATAGTACAGAGGCGTCCGGTCATAAATGGTCCACCATTCACAATGCAAGAAGTTTGTTAAAAGCATCTTTGAAACGGCGTTAGTCTTCAGCGTCGGCTTCTCACGCTCCAGGGACACGTCGTCGCCGTTGATGTTGAAATTGTACGCAGTGACGATGTCCGAGGCGTCAAAGTGTTTCGCGCACACACGCGTATACTTCGATTCGAAATTAAAACCGCCACTTTCCTGCCGCGGTATGGCCCGCTTCCATTTCTCGCGCTGCTCCTTGTTATTAGGTAAACAGAACAACGACACCTTTTCGGTCGTGCCCTTGTAGCCGGAACGGCACCCAGGCACGCAACACGTGTTCGCATCGTTGTCCCACCCCGCCACTTCAACCAAACAGCCCAGCACTCGAAAAATAGCGCAGCACATGCACATAACGCACCCGATCACTCAGCTTGCCTCGCACTGCGCGCGCGTTTCGGTACACGAACGATGCCCTCTGTGGCACAGTGGCGCCGCGTCGCGGCACCTTTGGGCAGCATATGAACCTCTCCCATAGCGTGACGGCGGAGTTTCGTGACCAGAAAAACATGGAAGGACTCTGGTACAACCTTGGTGCGCTTATTTGAAAAAGAACTTGCTTTTTTAGGTCGGTCACGATAGTTGTGATATCTTGTCTTTTCAATGCTCTGTGATTAGTGATGCTGTTGCGCATGCTCTGCTGGTCTTGCTGGGACTGTGCCGTTTCTAATAAAGCTCAGTGGATAGTCCAGTCGTTGTGGTGTGAACATCTCTTCTTGTCCTTTGTCGCTTATGACTGGTTTTTTCGTTCAACATTTATCGACAGGTTGCACGGAATACATAGCTACAAGAAAGCATCAAGCAATGTCGTCACAACACTTCACAAAACGTCACACTGATAGCATCATTATGAGTCACGGAACACGCAATTCTGTCATCCACGGTTAAACTGATCAAGAAATCTTACGTCTTGTGAAGATAGGCACAAAGATGGCGCTCTAACACATGTGCTGCCAGCCCTTGCTATGAGATCAGCTTCAAAAATCTCATACTTTCGTGCTCGTTCTATCTTCGTCAATAAAGCTTCGTCATTTGGCTCTCGACCAGCCTCTCCAAACGTGCACGCACTAAAGGATCCATTTCATAAAAGCAGCCAGACAACAACGCAGCTGTTCTCGTGCACAGCTCGCAAGATCATGAGCAGCTCAGAAGAACCCACACAGAGCGAAACAAAACAAACGCAACAGCTCGAGGGCTTGCGCGCGTGACTGTCGCTGGAAGTGCGCTGCGCGGCAAATACGCGATAAAAAAAAAGATCATGAGTCGTTTCACTCTGTGAAGGTGGTTGACCAGCGAAGTTGTTTAGCAGATGGCACGGAGGTTAGACATAATTTTGAACAAAGGTACGAACTCATATATTGTCTTGATGGGTAGTCATCCTGACGAAAGGTACGCACACTCATATATTGTCTTGGTCGGTGGTCATTATTTCACTCGCAACTGCAATCACATTCTTTGATAATGTCAAATCGATGCACATACGCCACTGGGTGGTCGGCAGGGCCGTATCGGTGTGGCATCGCAGGCATCGCAAAGGAGATATGTCTGCAACAGTGAACGCGTAAAGGGCTCCCTTTTCGGTACGACACATCCACATTGAAATCACCGACAACGACAACAGTGGCAGTGTCACCGCAGCTAATTCACGCAAAGTGAGTAGCCATGACCCTTACGGGACTATCATTGCATCTTTTGCTTGCTTACGGGGGTATAAGCCATTGCTCACGGGGGTATGAGCCATTGATGATGACAGTTTTGGACATGCTGTTCTGTATGTTGTATGCGTGATTAGAAAGAATTTAAGCAATGTTCGCTTCACTTTGCTGAAAGCTTGTAGCCTCTGCCTTACGGGGCTATGAGCCATCGCATTTTTTTCTTGCTTATGGGGGTATGAGCCCTTGAGGATGATAGTTTCTGTTCACGGGGAACAAAAATGAACGGAACCCTAGCCATATATAACTTCTCTGTAAAACGAAGGCTACGGCCACCGTAACGTGTACCCGAAGCAATAGGGAAGGAACTTGCTTGCGGAGGCTAGACGGGGCAAGTGGAGAGAGTGTCTATGTTGTCAGTGAAGCTCGGCTCCTGAAATACCTTCTAATAATGAACCAACTTTGAAAATTATTGCGGTAGAACGCTCCCTAGATGGCACGTAACAATTTCTAGCGTATAACTAAAGTTTGCTATCTGGTTTGGTGAGGGGGGGGGGGGCCTTTACCAGAAGCCGAACAAACTACCCTAATTACAAAGGCAATTCATATGCTCACATACTCTTTATAGTATTTAGACATGTAAGCTTTCATATCTGTAACAGTTGGCACTTCATTTCATAATTACAAGTTACTTATTTCATTTCACATTATTTTTCTAAAAAAAATGATAACAGTCTTTTCACCGCCCGATTCTTGACCGATCCCCCGGAATGGGCTGCGCCATTTGACTGTTCCGGTCGTCTCCTTCCGTAGCATTAGGCAGGTCTTTACGACATATAGGAACATTATACTATAGGGACAAGCTAGGTGGTATACCTGTCCCGTCCGACTGCCGGCAGAAAAGCCATTTTCGGATTATATAACCCCGTTAAACGCATCTGTCACTCTGATATTCGAAGAATTTCCGTTAAGTTGACATTAATTTTTGAATGTCGTGAGCGTCGATTCCGAAATTGTGCCATGTTCCATAATTTATTAACCCAATACGTTCATTGTGAACTTGTCAATTAACCAATTGAACGTTGCAATTTGTCGTGCAAGTGATGTCCACCTGGTCGGGTAATCCAGCTGACGTGACCAATTTGCGACACCTGTGACATGCGATCTTTAATAAATAGTATAGCTTTAAAAAAGAGCGAAAAGGCAACCGCTACATATTGAATGTTTCTAGTGCTTATGGCATAGGCTGACAAGTTAAACAGATCATCGGCTCACTCAGCCCCAAATGACCAGACGTGATCACATAGCCACGTTGACAAAATAAAGAAGACGACGACGACGGTAAGCATGGGCGTCAAAAATTTTCACCATGCGTACATCTTATTTATAGAGTTTAATGTTGTCACCAACACTCTTTCTTACTTATCATATTTTAGAGCGCAGCTCTTTGGCGTCCGTTCCTGGGTTTCGCGTCGTCGTCGGCCTCGTAACCAGCTCCGCCCCCCTTTCATCCCCCCAGCGCTAGCAGCGACCGACTGATACCGCTGGATGCCGCTGACGCCGCTAGAGAGTCAAGATAACGTGACTGCATAGAACACCGTCGCCGCCATGCAGAAAGAGGAGGAAAGGGTCCCCCCCCCCCTGTTCTTGTGTGGCGGATAGGGTGCTCTTCAGTTGCCGACGCGCCGGTTATTTCACGTAGGCCCCGGCACGTCGACGAATACGTGACCACCTTCCCACGGCTAGACCTGCTTCTTAGCGCTGCGGAAGCGAGGGTATCATATTGTTTGTGTCGGCATCGGCGGCGTTGTCCCTGAAACCAACTCCGCAGCTGGGGTTGACTCACTATCGGCGTCAGCGGCATCAGTCAGTCGCTGCTATCTCTTCCCTCCTCCCTTTATCGTGTTGTCCGCTTGCTGCGCGCGCTTCTGCCCCCATCGTTTGCCGCTGGGTGTACACGCCGCCCCCCTCCCCCCTCTTCCTGCGAGTCTCCGGTTGTCAAAGCGCCGGCTCGAACTTAATTCCTTTCTTCGCTCCTCCTCCAATGCAACCCCTGTGCGGTGACAATCAGAGAGCCAGATCGGTGGCGGCGGATCTGTATATGTGCACCGCCCGAGCCGAAATTGCCGCTGTCGTTCGCCCTGTGCGGTGGCAATCAGAGAGCCAGATCGGTGGCGGCTTGACATAAAGACAAACAGCAATTTCCTAACACTTATGCGGGAGAACATCCCGTTCCTCTCGCTCGTAACGCGTCCCACGGCTGTGACAACCTCGCGAGGCACTTGTATAGATCTCGTCTTTGAGAATCAAGCATTGGTGTACCAAGTCGAACATATATCAGTCTATTTCTCCGACCACAAAGCTTCCTTCATGACTGTCAAGAACTGTTAGTGGAGTCTTTGTTAAAGGAATACGTGTGAAAAATAAAAAAAAATTCTGTGATAGCGCATACATGTGTTGCTCGATTTCTTTGCCTCAATCTATCGAAAAGGTGAAACAGCTTATTTGCTGCGCTCAAATTTCGCATTAGGAAGTAACGTAATCGTCGGTAATTTTTTTGTCTTCTTTTTTTCCTTGCCGTAAATTACTGGACTACATACGTGGCGCAAACTTTACATTGAAGACATCTGACAGTGAAGACGTGTAAGTGAGCTGCTAACAAATGGCAAGTAACCTAACGCTGAACAAGTAGCGCGAGCGCGGGCATACAGCCTCCCCGTCACTGCTTGCCACAACAAGTCATCGAAATGTGTAACTCAGCCAAATAAATTTTACACCTCATCCCAAGTTAACGCTACTGAGCGTCATGCCAAGAATACTATTTGTATCGGCCTGGATATTTGCCGCTCACTGTCATGGGCAGATGTACGATGGCCATCTCCGCTATTACTTTCCGGGAGCCCACCTACTACATACATTAAATTATAAACCTCGTCCGTATGTCATAAACTTCATGTGATGCCTCGTTAATCTAAATACATCTATCGTGCAAACGCAGCTTGCTAGGCGCTGGTCACCTGTTCCGACCATAGTGGCGCCTACAAGGAGGCGTGCACACGCCGTGAAGCGGCACATACAGGTGGGCTAATGTTCATTAACAGTAACTCTTGGGTAACTTTCTCATTTTATGTTGTCCTATTACCCTTAGAATGACTATTATTGGCTCACCGCATTGCGTTCATCGTTATTTTTGTTATTTTCTGATTTGTGTTGACGTTTAACATTTAACGTTCGCTTCGTATACTAAACATCTCCTGAATGTGTCTATTCACTGAGTAATCGCCTTCACTGTGTTTGTAATAATTATTCAACTTTTTAATATGTTATCCATCTTAATTTACTATCTTCATTGCTGTATTGCGCTAGTGCATTTTTGTACGCATCCGGCCTGTAAAACCGCTGCCATGTACGTGAGCCTTCAGGCCCTTTCAAGTAGTTTGCAACCGCTTTTCGCCCCACCAGCTGTTGAAAAAATAAAGAATTTATTAATTAATTAATTTATTTATTTATATTTTCTTTTCTTTATTGTTTCCCAGACGCGAAATTTCAGTGTTGAGGACTCGTATTCTTTTTCTTCTTTATTTAGAATCCGCCAACTGCCTTTCCTAACGGGGACGGACTGAGAGCATGGACTGCTGGAAGTCAAAGCATACTTTTACCAACAAGCCCAGCATACAAACCATGGCAAGTGCCTCCTTTGTAAGTGCGACTGAAAACCTCGTGCACGCTCTTGTGCGAAACGGCGGCACTTTGCATTCTGCACACGTTTAGAGATCGACCTGCAATTACGACTGAGAGTATTTCAAACATTCTATGGAATTCTGTCCGTTTGCTTTTATTATTATTATTATTATTATTATTATTATTATTATTATTATTATTATTATTATTCGTGTATTTCTACTGAAAGTCGAAAGGACGATGTGTAACTTTTTTTGGAGTACGCCGTTAAGCAACAAGTCAACAAATAAATCAACAAGAAGCATTGCGCACTGCACAGGGATTCTAACGTGAAAGCAGATTCGAGACGCTGATTCGTTAAAAACACAAGTTGGCGACAGCTATCATTCGTCACCTGCAAGCCCCCTATACTACACACCTTGTGGCCTTCAACTTTTAGTGGCGATTTCTAATCACGCTTTTCTCTCTTATTGAATTCTTGCTGAGAACTAATCACTTTCGAAGAACTTAGGTCCCACTGGAACTAACTACTTTCTCTTTTTTTATTATTTCCAGACGATACATACAATAGCGCTGATGACATGCCTGCTCGCCATCCTCAAAAGCGACGACGCAGCAGTTTACCTGAAGCTAAAAGCTATAGACTGCACGTCAACAGGTAAATCAACAGGATCAGTGCACCGACAGGCCATCGATATATCAGTTGACTATTCCTTTACAGTTTCTATGGTTTTACAGTGAAAGCTGTATATGGCTAAACTTCCGTAGTTTTTTCGGCGTCCAGCAACAGAAGCGGACTTAGCGATTTCTAACAAACCCATACACAATGTGTTTCGTTGTTTGCTTTGCGTGTGATCGCGTACGGGTGCAGTGCGGCGGCGCAGATGTCAAAATGTGGAACAGATTAGAATGCTTACCGTGAAAAGTAGCGTGACGTCAAGGTTATCCCAGTATATAAGTAGGAGAGGTATCGGCGCTAAATACAGCTGCATTACCGATGGGGCGGACACGTATAGTTCGTACACCCGAAAAGCAACATGCGTGCGAGGAGCGCCGGTGGGAACAGCAAATAAAAAGTAAACGGCGCCAGCGCGAAACGAACACCGACGAAGAACGTTCCCGCGATGCTGAACGAAAACGAGAATCGCGAGCCCGGGTATCCGTTCCACTCTGTGAAGATGGAATGGCAGCGAAAGCACTCCGCTTTTTGTTTGAGAGCTTTGACTGTCATCAGCTTTCGCTGCCATTCTATCTTCAGAGAGTGGAATGGTCGTCTTTCTTTTTTCTTACAGAAATATTTATTGTCGCTGTGTCCGGAATGGTTATCACCTACATAAGCATCCTCACGGACCTCTTCCTTCTCGTCGGAATTGAAGATGTAAGTAGACCTCCAACCAACGAACGATATGAAGGTTATCTAACACACATCAAAAACTCAACAGGGTGATCTTTTTGAAGTTTTACGGAATTCTTTAAAAATCGCCTGTTGCCGATGCCATAATTGTAGTCTGTGAGCTTGATTATTCAGAGAGGCGGATATTTCTTGCATGAGAAATCGAAACACATTCAGCAAATCAACAAAGATTCACTAATTAACTTCTTAATTAATATTACAGGACATATTTCAATTTACAAATTGTAGCTGGTGAGTTTGCCAGACGTATCCAATTAGAATGAATTTCCAAAATGACAACAGCTTGGAGATATGCGCCATCAAAGTCACCGTAAAAATGAACTGTTGTTCCACTTCTTTTTTTAAGAAAACGCCCTTTTGTGCATTGAAACACGAAAGTAACTGGAACGTACGCCCATGTATTTCGTCCCACACTTTCGGAATATATCGTCATCCTGAAAATTCATTTCGAATGGATACTACTAGCAAACTCGACAGCCACAATTCGTCAATTGCAATATGTGTCGTAAAGTAATTAATCCAAAAGGTAATTAATAAAAATTCGGTAATTAGTTGAATATGTGTTTAAATTTCTTGTGCTGGTAATGTCCGCCTCTTCGAATAATCCAGCTCAAGGACAAGAATTATGCTTCCTGCCGTAAGCGAGTTTTAAAAATTTCATAAAACTTAAGAAAGATCCCCCTGTGTTTGTCTATCTTACTTTCATATAGCACGATTTCTATTGAGCCAACGGCTTTTAGCTGCTGCAGTCTCGCCAATAGCTCACACTTTAAAAACAAAAATATCAATTGCATTCCCCACGGTCTGACCGAACTTCGGTCACCCAGCACAGCGATCCAAGCTCTATACAATCCGAGGCTATCATGTCTGTAGGGTTGTGCGAAAGTCATACTTTGCAATTTTTCTGACGCATTTTACTTTGAGAATTAACTTAGTTCAGCAACCACTTTGCGCTACACGGAGGGTCTGCATAGTTGCGTATGCGTGGTTCGGAATTATCTTTTGCGAAAAGCCGGTCGACGCGGGACGCCGGGTTTTCTGCGGCACGGGGCCCTTAACGCCATCGTGGTAAAAACAAAGGCAAACGCGTCACACAGTCCAGTTTAAAGTTCGAAAATAGGGCAAACAAACACAATTGTCCGGATGTGAAAGACACTCAAGAAGAATAACAGCTTCATTGAATCATAAATCTGAGTGGTGTATATGGGTGTAGCCCCTATTCCAGGGCCCCACTGGCTTCTGCGGCTTGCAGGGCCTGGTCGTTAGTCGCCAGCTGGCTTCCCAAGTCCAGATCGGTGAGTCGTGCCTCCCACGACCATTTAGCGAGTGAGTCCGTAATTACTGGCGAGACGGCGTGTGCCGGACACCTCGGGTATTCGTATGTGATGTGCTGGAGTGTCGGTGTATCTTCACACCAGGGATAATTTATTTATTTATTTATTTATTTATTTTAGATACTTTCAAGGCCCGCAGGCGCTACAGGAAGGAGTGGTATATACACAGAAAAAGAATGCAGAGCAATGAATAAAACATTTGTTACATGGCATGGAAAACAGCAGCCTTGAACCTCGATGAGTCTATAATAGTAGCGACCGATGCGAGGAGGTGGTTCCAGTCATTGCAGGTGCGAGGTAAAAAAAGAGTAATAGTACGCGTTCCTGCGACAAGATGGCACGAAAACTTTATGAAGGTGATCGCTGCGGGATGAAAAACAGGAAGGAGGAGTAAGAAGTTTTTCTTTTAATACCGGGTTGTGGTAAATCTTGTGGAAAAGGCAGAGGCGACTGTATGCCCGACGTACTGATAGTTCCGGTATGTTAAGGGTTTGCTTCATGAGTGTTACGCAAGCATGACGAGAGTAATTAGAATAAAGCGGGACGCGCGGTTCTGAATGGCTTCGAAGGAGAGGGTTAGTGATACTTGAGGGGGATCCCAGATGGCCGGGGCATATTCTAATTTTGATCGAACAAGTGTTTTGTAGAGCGTCAGTTTTAAAGATGCAGGAACGGCGTAAAAGTTTCTGCGTAGATAGCCTAGCGTGCGATTAGCGTTAGAAGTTATAAATTCAACATGCTTGTGCCATGATAGATCGTGAGTGTTGCAAAGGCCGAGATACTTGTAAAAATTGACTTGACAGAGAGGAGCGCTATTCAGAAAATACATGCGTGTGTCAGTATTGTTAGAGCGGCGTGATATGCGCATATATTTACATTTATTTACGTTTAGTTTCATGTTCCACGCATTGCACCATATAGATAAATTGTTAAGGTCTTCTTGTAGTTTAGTGGAATCGGCGGGGTCACTAATCTTATGATATATTACGCAGTCATCAGCAAATATGTTAATTGAAGACGATTTCACGCAGTCAGGGAGATCGTTAATATAAATTAGAAAGAGCAGAGGCCCGAGGACGGATCCCTGCGGGAACCCTGATGTAACCGATGAAAAAGCAGAGGAAGCGTTATTGGCAGTTACGTAGTGAGTTCGATTGGAAAAGAAGTCCTTATTCCAGGCCACGGAGCAAGAAACATTTAGGAGTGGAAACTCCGCTGTTTGCGGCGACCAGAAAAGGTCATATGCCCGGGGAGCCGTTATCGTGCTGGCGGCCTGGAAAGAAATTACCGCCGTTGAGAGCGCGCCGAAGCCGCCTGCCCGGGCGCTGCATTTTTTTTTTTTTCGCTGCGGCTTCTACGACGCGCCGCATGGCGCCGCCACTGTATACGGCCCCGTCGGCGCATACAACAATTGTGACCTTATCTGGTCGCCCGCGCTCGCTCGCGCTGACGGGAGTTTCACCTCCTAAATGTCTTACTCCGTGTTCCAGGCTAATACTAAAGGATCAATGTTAAGCTGATCGAGTTTAAGGTTTAGTAGATCATGCGTTACGGTATCAAAGGCCTTAGCATAGTCCAAGAAAATGCAGTCAACGTCAAAGTTATTGTCAGATGCAGCAAAAAGGTCATTAGTAAAGCAAGCTAGTTGGGTTTCGCACGAGTACATTTTTCTGAAGCCATGTTGACAGGAATGAAAGAATGAATTGGTTTCCGAAAATTCAACAAGGTGAGAGTAAATGATGTGTTCCAAAAGTTTGCGTGGGATGCTTGTCAATGAAATGGGGCAGTAGTTCTCGGGAGCATGCGCATTGCCTGACTTTGGGACTGGAACCACCTTTCCTTTCTTCCAGTCACGCGGGAATGAAGAATACTGCAACGACTGAACAAAAATTTTAGAAAGAATAATAGATGAAAACACCTCAGTGCATTTCAATATTTCTGAATTAATACTAACAGGCCCACTGGCAGACGAAATCTGCAGATTCTTGATTAGCCGGCTAATACCAACCCAGTCAATTACTATGGGATCCATCACAGGGAAGTTTGAACTTGGTGCACTCGGTCAATTGACGATGACATTGGCAAAAGAGACAAACGCCTCATTCAAAACGCTGCAACATTGATTAGGTGGAACACTGGTGCCATCAGGGTAAGTTAAATGTATAATGTTTCTTTTAGTGCCATTAACAACACTCCAAAACTTGCGCGGACTCGTTTGAAGAAACGAGAGCAATGTAACATTCAAGAAGGTAGTTTTAGCGTTACTAGTCATTTGGATGTACTCAGTTACCACTTGACGGTACGTTGACCAATGAGCGGGGAGATTTGATTACTTGGCCCGGCGGAATAACCGTTTCTTTTTGTTGCGCAGGCGTTTAAGAGAGTTGTTGAACCACGGCGATCTAGTGTTTGAGGGTATCTTTCGTTGAGGTATGTAACTGCCAATTAAAGATAGTAGTTTAATTTTGAAAAGTTGCCAGTTATCCTCAACTGAGCGTTCGTCAAAACCGGGGATGTAAGCAGCTGTGAATGATTCCATTTCTGCCGTGATAGAAGCCGTATCGGCGTGCTTGTAATCGCGAACAACCTTAAAGCTCTTTTTAGTGGAAACATGGGCACGCAAAGTGAAATGAATAATCAAGTGGTCGCTTGAACCAGGGATATAAGTAAGTTTGGAAACAAGATCAGGTGTAGTAGTAAAAATGAGATCAAGGATATTAGCGGAAACTGCAGTAGTACGAGTAGGTTCATCGACAAGCTGTGCGAGGTTGAAATCGGAACAAACACCAAGAAACTGTGCGCATTCCGAAGAATTCTTTGTGATAGTGGCGGTACCACTGTGCCATGAGATGTTTGGAAGGCTGAAATCTCCCAACAGAAAAAAAGGCAATGTGGGGTATCGTGTAATTATATTATTTAAGACGTCATGAAGTTCATCACAGGAAGAACGGGGTGCAGTTGGGGGTCTGCAACATACGCAAAAAATGCAATTCCTATTGTCAATGGTAATACGCACGCACACCATTTCTAAAGCTGACACGACTGGGACACTTGAGGAAGAATAAACTCTTCATTAACAGCGATCAAGACACCCCCACCGATACGAACATCGCGGTCATATCGATAAATAGCGTATTTCTTTTCACAGTCAAAGATTTCACTGCTTTGAACTTTTGCAGAAAGCCATGTTTCGGATAGAATAACAATATCAGCGTAATCACGCTGCTTGTGCCAACCTCTTCTATACATCGTGCCAACGCCAACCAGCTATTTGCGATGATCGCCGCGTGTGTCACACTGGTGCGCGAGAGCACGTGTTCGCGAGCCAGTTTCCTTTACGCCAAAGACGCAAGAATAAAACGGGCAAATTTATAGCGTTCGATTAACCACTTCCCGAAGGCTTAATCGCTTCACATAGATTCCAAAATGGGCGTTGGATCTGCATAATGTTCTTTTTTTTTTTTCTTTATTGCCCGTTGGCATATAACCTGCTCACCAGCACTTACGTAAGTCAGATATGCCAATACTCGTTTCTTGGCGGCGTCATGACTAAAGGACCAAAAAATGTAAACGTGTTACGATCTTGTCGCACTAGTGCCGCTTAAACATTTGGTGGAATCGACCTTGTTTACTGCGCAGAACTGCCGGGTGGCGATGAGCCTGTTCACTTGGTGGAACAGCTTCTGCATATCACTCAAATGTACGCTGGTAGTCGGCTCTCTCACCTTCAAAGTCACCAAGGAAAATGTGAGTTATCACGTTAACTATACAGCACGTGCTTGTTATCCATCATCTGTCGTTCACATGTGCATCAAGTTTTAATCTCGTTTCTGACCTTCCGCATTTTATTTCTCTCAGTTCACAGCGATTATCCGCTGGCTGTTACTGATAATTGTCGTCCTGATGATTAAGGTAAGTATAAATGACTGTAACAAAATCGACTGGCGTAATATTTTTGTTGAAGCATAGTACGGTTTATTTACGTGTCTCGCTTAAGGAGGAGAATAAAAAGAAAAGCGATTCGTTAAAGTGCAAAAGTAGCAGGCTCCGGTGACCTCGTCGTCTCTAGCGATCGAGACACATAAATTGTGAGTACACGTGTGTGAGGTTTAAGTATCAAGCCTATCTAAATCAGCATCTTGAAATTAAGAGAATTTGCATACGATTTCGCGGTTCGCACAACACGCGCGAGCGTCGCGCACACAGAATCTTGTTGGGATTACGGGTAATGAGACTGAACCCATCGGCACGTTCAGTTAATTCCGCCAACGGAATGCGTCAGAATGAAAAAAAAATAAAATTAGTGTAGTTTCCGTCGCACGCACATATGAGATGTGGGAGAGTCTCACCGCTGTGCCGACGCGCGATATTGCTTTTGTTATCGCAGAGAAATTTGTGCGACTTACAGCAAGACGGTCGTATCGATTGGTGAAGGGGAGAACATTGTCGTCTTCCTGCAAGTGGCGCCGAAAGCCACGGTGAGCTCCTTCCAGGGCAGTGAATGTAGGTGCAGGAGGCACGATCCCGGAGGCACTGTAATGAGAGGCGTGAGTGGGCCAATCCTAATACCAGTGCATGATATATGTGTCTTCGCAAAGGTTTTAATGCGATATCATCAAAACGGCCTTCGGCATTGTAGGGAGGTATGTCCTCGGCGGAGAAAGTGGCGGGGTGAGAGAGAGCAACGGAGCATTGTGGAGTGACGCACACTTGCACGTGACAGGAGAGGCCCCGGGTGCGCAGTGGGCGCGCTGGATTTGGCTGTATTGCGCAATGCTATACACCACACTGCTAATATTTGAACATATTTATAATAATGCGGTACCATTGAATACTATGACACCACAATTCTATTCAGACATGTACCCAGGATTTTTTTCGGGTTGGAGGGGGGGGGGGCAACCCAAGGTAACTTTTCTATGCAAATGAGGGGGAGGTACCGTTACTACCACAAATGTGAATGCCCTCTATTCGCCATAAAGACGCGTAAACTTCGAAAAGGGAATTGAAATAAGGTGTATCTCACAGGTACGCCGGTGAGATACACCTCTCCTTGGCAAACAAGGAACCACATCAAATGGATTCGCGCATGAAAGAGGCGCAGGAAGAACACTGCTAAGAACAAGTAAATAAGCGAAAGTGTAAAATAAAGATTGCTAGTAGCGTTTTTTTTCATTAGCTCTGGAAGACTTATAGAGAAATATATATTTGCGGAACAATTACAGATCATTTCGATCCCTCGTTTACATGCTCTATCAAGTTAAGTGCCAAAGCCGACTCGCGTTGTTATTTGGGAAGTTGCGTTAACGATGCGTGGTCACCAGTCCCGTACAACCGCGTAGAGCGCAGGATGCTGCGGTTCTAGGCGTACTGCGCCCACCGCGGAAGGTTAGAAAAACACCCACATTAGCACAGCAGCTAAGTGGCTGCGGGTCAGGTGGCTCGTGTGATAACTGTAGAACCGTCATTCAAAACACGCGGAATTATTCTCCACTTCTGGCGGCGTTTTCTCTACTTCCTTTTTAAATAGAAGGATGTTGATCCATAAATATTTTCACAAACAACGGTTAAATTTATTAATTTCAGCTTTTCCTTCCTGTTTGGCTGTTGCCTTGGCTCTCTCCCTTAGTAGATCACTTAATTTATCCACTCCTTGCGACTCTTGTTTCCAGTTGCCAATTTTACACAAAGAATGCTGTACAATTAGGGAAAAGCCAGACGCGGTAACAGGTGACAGTCATATTGCTCATGGCTTGAACGGTTATTGCAAGGTCTGATGATGGACGCTGTTTCGCATTATTTTATCTTGCCCCCTATCTAAGCCATATCGCGGGTATATGATTCCGAGGACCTGCCAGCGTCGCGGCAAGCCCTCACTCGAGGAAATGAAGCAAAAGGAAAGGTTAAACGAAACTGGCTTTTTCTCCGGCCGCAACTCGTTCCACGAGCACAGACCAGCTGACTAAAACCGAATCCCTCTCCTGGTCCCTGAATCAGTCTAAACAAAGAAGGTTGAACTAACGAAGTAACAGCAATTCGCGTGACCGTTGCAATAGATGGTGATCAACTCAACGCATCTCGAGTTAATCGCGCGGGCACCGAATCGATGAGAAAATTGGCCTTCACGCCCCAGGAGATGCCGATAACTACCGCCATCCAAAAGGAGTGCAAAAATAACAACCATTTTACTCTGTGAAGATGCAATGGCAGCGAAAGCTGACGACAGTCAAAGCTATCAAACGAAAATCAAAGTGCTTCACCTCAGCCGTAGGTCGGCCAGAAGATAATCGGGCCGACCCGCGGCAAAGTTGAAGACGCGTTCAGCACCCCCCATACTTGGGCCGATCCCGAAGGCAATGCAATGCCGGGCGGACCTGCAGCATAGGTAAAGCATGCGTTAAGCACTCACCATACGTGAGCCGATCCCGAAGATAGCGCAACACCGGGCCGACCTCCGGCGGAGGTGGAGTAGGCATTAAGCACTCCCCATACGTGGGCCGATCCCGAACATAGTGCAATACCGGGCCCACCCGCGGCGGAGGCGATGCAGGCATTAAGCACTCCCCAAGGCCTGGAGTGCGGCCTGATCCCGGTGACCAGAACCGGTAACGCACTCTCTCACCAGAGCAGGATTGGCCACCCTGGTGCAGTACTTGGCCACAACCTGCTATATGAATACAACAATCAAACCCCGGCCCTCAGTCCCCAGCAGCCACGAAGCAACTGACCACGGCGGTGGTCAGATCTGTAACGCAGCAGAGGGTGCTAAGAATCCCTGGCTCCGGACAGGCCGCCACTGGAATCTGAACCTGGCAACGTTTAACGTCAGAACGTTATCTAGTGAGGCGAGTCTAGCAGTGTTATTGGAGGAATTAGAGGATAGTAAATGGGATATAATAGGGCTCAGTGAGGTTAGGAGGACAAAAGAAGCATATACAGTGCTAAAAAGCGGGCACGTACTGTGCTACCGGGGCTTAGCGGAGAGACGAGGACTAGGAGTCGGATTCCTGATTAATAAGGATATAGCTGGTAACATACAGGAATTCTGTAGCATTAACAAGAGGGTGGCAGGTCTTGTTGTGAAACTTAATAAGAGGTACAAATTGAAGGTAGTACAAGTCTATGCCCCTACATCCAGTCATGATGACCAGGAAGTCGAAAGCTTTCATGAAGACGTGGAATCGGCGATAGGTAAAGTCAAAACAAAATACACTATACTGATGGGCGACTTCAATGGCAAGAAGGCAAGAAGCAGGCTGGAGACAAGTCAGTGGGGGAATATGGCATAGGCTCTAGGAATAGCAGGGGAGAGTTATTAGTATAATTTGCAGAACAGAATAATATGCGGATAATGAATACCTTTTTCCGCAAGCGGGATAGCCGAAAGTGGACGTGGAGGAGCCCAAATGGCGAGACTAGAAATGAAATAGACTTCATACTCTGCGCTAACCCTGGCATCATACAAGATGTGGACGTGCTCGGCAATGTGCGCTGCAGTGACTATAGGATGGTAAGAACTCGAATTAGCCTAGACTTGAGGAGGGAACGGAAGAAACTGGTACATAAGAAGCCAATCAATGAGTTAGCGGTAAGAGGGAAACTAGAGGAATTCCGGATCAAGCTACAGAACAGGTATTCGACTTTAACTCAGGAAGAGGACCTTAGCGTTAAAGCAGTGAACGGCAATCTTATGGGCATCATTAAGGAGTGTGCAATAGAAGTCGGTGGTAACTCCGTTAGACAGGATACCAGTAAGCTATCACAGGAGACGAAAGATCTGATCAAGAAACGCCAATGTATGAAAGCCTCTAACCCTACAGCTAGAATAGAACTGGCAACTTTCTAAGTTAATCAACAAGCGTAAGATAGCTGACATAAGGAACTATAATATGGATAGAATTGAACATGCTCTCAGGAACGGAGGAAGCCTAAAAGCAGTGAAGAAGAAACTAGGAATAGGCAAGAATCAGATGTATGCGTTAAGAGACAAAGCCGGCAATATCGTTACTAATATGGATGAGATAGTTCAAGTGGCTGAGGAGTTCTATAGAGATTTATACAGTACCAGTAGCACCCACGACGATAATATGAGAGAGAATAGTCTAGAGGAACTTGAAATCCCACAAGTAACACCGGAAGAAGTAAAGAACGCCTTGGGAGTTATGCAAAGGGCGAAGGCAGCTGGGGAGGATCAGGTAA
Organism: Dermacentor variabilis; assembly: GCF_050947875.1. Classification (NCBI taxonomy): domain Eukaryota; kingdom Metazoa; phylum Arthropoda; class Arachnida; order Ixodida; family Ixodidae; genus Dermacentor; species Dermacentor variabilis. The sequence goes on along the minus strand of NC_134569.1, from coordinate 66,925,304 downwards.
CAGCACATTTGTTGAAGGATGGTGGGAACATTGTCCTAGAAAGACTGGCCACCCTACATACACAATGCCTCATGACCTCGAGCGTACCGGAATCTTGGAAGAACGCTAACATAATCCTAATCCATAAGAAAGGGAACAGACTTGAAAAATTATAGACCAATCAGCTTACTGTCCATTGCCTACAAAGTACTTACTAAGGTAATCGCAAATAGAATCAGGAACACCTTAGACTTCTGTCAACCAAAGGACCAAGCAGGATTCCGTAAAGGCTACTCAACAATAGACCATATTCTCACTATCAATCAGGAGATAAAGAAATGTGCGGAATATAACCAACCCTCATATATAGCTTTCATTGATTACGAAAAAGCGTTTGATTCAGTCGTAACTGTAGCAGTCATGGAGGCATTATGGAATCAGGGTGTAGATGAGCCATATGTAAATATACCGAAAGATATCTATAGCGACTCCAAAGCCACCGTAGTCCTCCATAAAGAAAGCAACAAAATCCCAATAAAGAAAGGCGTCAGACAGGGAGATACGATCTCTCCAATGCTATTCACAGCGTGTTTACCGGAGGTATTCAGAGACCTGGAGTGGGAAGAAGTGGGGATAAAAGTTGATGGAGAATACCTTAGCAACTTGCGATTCGCTGATGATATTGCCTTGCTCAGCAACTCAAGAGACCAATCCGATGGATGCTCACTGACCTGGAGAGGCAAAGCAGAAGGGTGGGTCTGAAAATTAATCTGCAGAAAACTAAGTAATGTTTAACAGTCTCGGAAGAGAACAGCAGTTTATGATAGGTAGCGAGGCACTGGAAGTGGTAAGGGAATACATTTACTTAGGACAGGTAGTGACTGCGGATCCGGATCATGAGACTGAAATAATCAGAAGGACAAGAATGGGCTGGGGTGCGTTTGGCAGGCATTCTCAAATCATGAACAGCAGGTTGCCACTATCCCTCAAGAAAAAAGTGTATAACAGCTGTGTCTCACCAGTACTCACATATGGGGCAGAAACCTGGAGGCTTACAAAAAGGGTTCTGCTTAAATTGAGGACGACGCAATGAGCTATGGAAAGAAGAATGATGGGTGTAACGTTAAGGGATAAGAAAAGAGCAGATTGAGTGAGGGAACAAACGCGGGTTAATGACATCTTAGTTGACATCAAGAAAAAGAAATGGGCATGGGTAGGACATGTAATGAGGAGGGAAGATAACCGATGGTCTTTAAGGGTTACGGAATGGATTCCAAGGGAAGGGAAGTATAGCAGGGGGCGGCAGAAAGTTAGGTGGGTGGATGAGATTAAGAAGTTTGCAGGGACAACATGGCCACAATTAGTACATGACCGGGGTAGTTGGAGAAGTATGGGAGAGGCCTTTGCCCTGCACTGAGCGTAACCAGGCTGATGATGATAATGATGATGATGATGATACGTGGGCCCATCCCGAAGATACTGAAGGGCGCGTTACAGGTTACCGAGCCCGCAGGGGTATGTGCCACTGAGCTTGGACCCTTTCTGCACTATCACCGAGATCGGCCCACATGATGATTTTTTCTGTTGACGGACGCCGAAAAAACTACGAAAGGTTAGTCATCTACAGCTTTCGTTGTAAAGGGCAGCAAAATATTGGCCGCCGAATATATTGATTTGTCGGCGCTTCAGGAATGTGTGTGAGGAGTGGTAGCGTGGGCGGGACCCACCGCGTGGGTACGTGCCTGATTCTATTGCATCACAGTCGCTCAGTGTAGCACTTGAAAACTTTCAAGTGGGAGTATGTTTGGATTGCGCAATACACCAGCAAGTCACATGCCTTAAAGGGCCCTAAAGCGGTTTGGACAAATTTTGTAGACGCGTAGGGTATAGCTAAAGTAAAGCATTAGCGCCACAATTTAAGAGGGAACTTAAGCTCGGGTGCTGCTATCTAAATACATGTAAAAGGAGAATTCGTTTTCCTCGGCAACCACTGCACCAAACTTGACAAGGTTTGTTGAATTTAAAAGAAAACTGAAATTCTAGTGACTGTTGGTTTCAAATATCTTGTTTAGGTCGTCAATTTTTACTAAAAATTGGCAAAAATCGCAATTTTCAGAAAACAAATTTATCAAGTTTACAACTCTAACTCAGCAAAGAAAAATGATATCACAATTCTGTGAATTGCATCTAATAGTACATCTAAAGAGGACAACACTGATATGTTACACATGAATCTCAAAAAAATTTAGTAATATGGAAATACAGCTTTTGCAAGACCCTTGTACACAACCTAACAAATTCATGTAATATATAAATTGACACATCGAATTTGCCCGCTTTGAATGATCTAATGGATTCCGTTAACAGAACCATGATATCTGTTCTTGATGGAGAGATATTAATTTCTAAACTTCGTGCTTTTAGTTCTGTTAAATTTGAGAATTTTTGAAAGTTCTTTTAACAATATCCAGGCCCTAAATAGAAATTGTGCTTCTAATAGTGACTAGAATTTAACTTTCTCTCTCAAATGCAACAAATTTCATTAAAATCGGTCCAGAGGTTATCTCAGAAAATCATTTTTGCGTTATATATACGTGTATTTGAATAGGCCGCATCGGAGTTGGGCCTGTAAGAGTTGAGGAGGACGTCGGGATGAAAACTTGGGAGGTTTATTTACATAATTTACAGTGAGCCGCCAAGAAATTAACAGTCATAGAAATCATTACGGGGCGGCAGCAACTCGGACGCTGCGGCCCGCGGCAAGAAGCACGAAAGAGAAGAATCAAGGAATGCTCTAGGAATGCTCCTCTGCTGCTCCCGGTCTGCGTCTTTTAAGCCCTTCGCTGTCTCGAAGACACGTCACGTTCGGCCAATGGGAGAGCCCGCTCAGGTGACGCCATTTTCGGCCAATCGGCGAGCCCGCTCGGGTGTCGTCATTTTCGGCCGATGGTAGGCGCCCGTGCGATGGAGTCGCACCCGGCGAAGTGAGTCGCTGCTTGGTCCCCCTGCGGTCTTGCCTTGCTGACTTGCAATGCGCCGTCACAATGGATGGATGGGGGCGACGCCGCCAGGTTTTCACGGCGCATTACAGCCGTCTTGCTTCGGGATCCACTTTAGCCGCAACAGTGCCAGGCTCTCGCTTCACTTTCGGGAAGACTCAAGCAGTGAATAGCTCCACCGGCGGCACACGAAGTGGGGGCCGCCAATTAACTTGTTTGCACGTGCCGCGCCTCAGGAATGTGGTATCCGTGTTTCTGCGCTCCTTAATTAGCTGTGGTGCGATTCGATGTGGTCTGGGGAACTCGAAGTAGGCTCAAGAAACGGTCCCGTATCCAACAGGCCCGAGCGAAACTTCCTTTTAAGCGTCTCATATTAAGAGAGAGAGCGGGAGAGAAGTGGTGCTCTATGAATAAAGGAAAGGTTGGCACTGTCTTCTGCAGCCCTAGGGACAATTACAGCTACGGACAATTACAAGTTACCCTCCTTCCTAGCCACGCTTTTTCTCATCAACTAGTTCACCGAGCGATTGGGGTTAAGCTCCACCTTCACTGGCTCCGCGTCATGACGTGACGTCGTTTCGTCTACTTCTGGTTGCCTTGGAGCCAGCGCGCGAAGCTCCTCCAACCTCTCCGCCAGCCGCCTGGCCGTCGATGTTCCGCGAGAACTATCCAAGCAGCGTGCGTTGCGAGCGTTGTGTCGCAGCGCCGAGCGTGTCCGGTATTCCGGTAACCGCAGGCGAGCTGGGCGTTTTGATGGATGGGCGGAGGCGTAAACTAAAGCCCCTCCATACCACACCGCTGTGATTAAGGTGCTTTAGCGTATACGTAAGCGTCCTGCACGGTGCAGCTAACTGCATGCTGGCGCAAAGCTTTACCAGCTAAACACAGAGCTACTATTGCTGTAGCCAAGTGTAAAGCATTTTAAACATTTAAAAAGACAACGTCTTCACAGTTACGCCCCCGCCGAAAATTTACACCAGCAGCAAAGTAGAATACATTGCTTACTGTTATATTAGCTCTGCGTTTGGTTGAGCTCTGTGCCACCACTGTGCAGGTCGTTGACATTTGCACTTCCGCTCATCGGGTAAAACGCCCAGGTCCAGTCCGCTTGCATTTGCCCGAATACTTCCGGCGTGAAGTGACGGGGCAAACGCGTAGATGCTGGCGCCGATCGATACCGACAGCCCGATACGCTGCAGCCACACCACTCGCATGTTGCCTTGCAGAGGGACACGATACGTCGCAGCTTGACATGTTGTCAATCGCTAGATTTACAGCCCACAACGTAACAAGGGCGATCCATGGTGCTCGCGGAAAGAAAGCTCGAAATCATCACTGACCGCGCGGCTCGCGTCAACACGTAGAACGTTGTAACGCACGCAGACACTTGCTGTGCACCGGAAGTGCGTGAATGTGTAGCAATAAATTGTTGTTGTGTATTCTCGTTCTATTACTTTTTTATAGAGACAAATTAACCAACATTCCAGCTATTAAAAAAAATATTTGTTCATCATAAAGTTGGAAAAATTATCGATGACATAACCTGGGTAGCCGATCGGATAGCTCGACCAACTAACGTCAATTGGGATAACTACGTCAATTGGAAGGAGGTGGCTGAAAACACAGAGGAGAGGCCCCGCTGCAATTGGCAGCGATGCCTCTATAAAACCTTATAATAAATTACACGATTTACGTGGAGCACCCCTACCCTACCCTAACAACTCAGAACGTTTGTACAAAATCGTCGAAATCGTTTCGAGGTCTGTTTAAGGAAAGCTTGTTATAAACATGTCAGAAAAATAACCCGATTATACATGCTTAGGGGAGTCACTCCTGAAATACGGATTAACAATCTACTGTCTATATTCCAGTATAAACGGAACGCTTTAGATAGAATACTACAGATTATTGCCATCAATCGTCGTGCGTGCGGTACTCAATTCCAAAGTGATAATCATTCTCATATATATATATATATATATATATATATATATATATATATATATATATATATATATATATATATATTGTGCAACGTTCTGATATGTCTACAACTCGACACCAGTGTTTGTTTGATATACAGTTAAACCTCGATATAACAAAGTCGGTAATCGGCAATTCGTTTCGTTATATAGAAATTTCGCTATACCTGCCGTGGTTGCTTAGTGGCTTTGGTGTTGGGCTGTGAAGCACGAGGACGCAGGATCGAGTCCCAGCCACGGCGGCAGCATTTCGATGCAGGATAAATGCGAAAACGCCAGTATACTTAGCTTTAGGTGCACTTAAAGAACCCCAGGTGAACCAAGTTTTCAGAGTCTATCACTACGGCGTGCCTCATAATTAGATAGTGGTTTTGGCATGTAAAACTCCATAATTATTTCAATTTCATTATATTGGAATTTGATATTTTTATGCAAATAAGCACAGTCTCTGGTGGATTTTTATTACACGAAAGGCGCCGCAAAAATTTTCCGAATTATCAGGCGACCGGAAAAACGCAAATTTGAATGAGAAAAAAATATCATCTCGTTGAATTTGAGAGTCGGCGACAAAAGATACAGTTTCAAGCCGTATTGACGGTATGCTTACATCGGCGGTACGAAGCGAAGCCACGCTTTCGAATCCACTCCGTCCCCGCAGCTGATAGTGCCGCCCACAGTGGGAAGATGTCATCATGAAAAGCGCCGGAAGCGGATGCTTCGTCAGCCTCTCGCTTCGACATGTCTCCGAAACTCGAGATTATGCAACCTCCAGCATTAAATGCGCAAGATGGCGCATGATAGCACGCTATCTCAGCTAGCCAAGTCATTGCATAGGCGGCCAGATTACCTCTCAAGAAAGTCACAGTTTCGCCTGAAAGGCGAAGCATTGATTGCGAGAGCAAATTATTAGACAGCTGTACGAAGGAAAAGTTACCAGCTTTATCAGCTGCATAAACTACTGCTTAATAGCTAAATTAATAAACACGTCGCCACACGCGCCCAGGCAAACACAAACACCTATCAATAACCGTGGACACTCGCTGTCAGAACGGTGGCATGATGAACAGCGGCGAGCGAATTTCTCTTCGTCTTGCTTCTCGCTTCAATGCGAACTAGGCGCACGAGGACATAGTGCACACGAAGCCATCACTTATTTCGGGCCGCCTAACCTTCGTACCCACTGGAGTTTACCTCCAATATAGAGCGTGCGCGCTGCCGCGCTCAGCCGCCGCAGAATAGAAGATGCGCTCTAACCTGCCCCCGCCCCTCCCCCCTTCTAGCGTGCGCACATCTCCCCATTCTTACCGCTTTCCTCCCTTGTGCGCATAAGACGCCGCCGCATCAAGTCGCCATGCTTCTCTGCTCACCATCGCACCTACAGCATACGGTGGCCATCTTATTGTAGTTGGGCTTTATACGGAACATCACGTCGAAGTCGACAGCGGAAAATCGCCTGGGGTGTCCATATAATTGCTTTGGTATAAAAGGCCGCGCAGGCTGCGTATGCTCTCAGCCACGGCTGTCCTAGAAACGGGGGCGCCAATCTACTCCCCCACCCTCACTTGATCGCGTTACCGCGAGCCTGACCCCTCCCCCCTTGCTCGTGCGGGAAGGTGATGCTCATCGAGGCACCATCCTTCTCTGCTCACCCTGACAAGCTCTCACTTGCACCTAAAGCACACAGCGCGCGGGGCAATCCTATCGCACTTGGACTTCATGCAGAATGTGACGCTGCTCCGCTTCGGCGGTCGCTCTCCATTGCGTGGGCAAGAGTTGAGAGATGCGTTCGCAAGCAGCCGCATGTAATTAAATCATCTGATCATCTGCGTCCGCGGAAATCTCCATTTATTGTCTCTGTATTCGTTCGCGGAGTCAAGAACATTTCATGTATAAATCGTGAATAAACACACGTTATATTGAAGTTCAATATACATGGTGTCCTATGTCCAAAAAGTTATAAAGAGGTAAACACTTTGTTATATCGAGAATTTTGATATATTAAGCTTTGTTATACAGAGCATTAACTGCATTGAATAAGAACTATTTTATGGATAGCTTTAAAATTACGAATGCAGAAGTTCGCTCTCTTCGCTACAGAGATGTGTGTTGTGCCGCACGTTTATACTAAATATGGTAAAAGAAGCCACGACTTCCCAGTTACATGTTTTAATAAATTAAAATTGAATTGTGCCTTCATAAGCTTCAGTGGAATGGTAAAAAACATGTCCTTCAGCGCGGACATTTTTATTTGTCCTTACTTTATACACTCATTTCTTTTGCTCTAGTGTGTTAAATATTATGTAATGTTGTGGGGTCTGTTGTACTCTTGCCATTCTAATTGTTCTTGACTGTATCCTGTTCCTTAGATAAATGTAATTAAATGAATGTTATATATTTGGCTGTTGGGAAGTGTTTGTACTGTGTTTGTTTATGTGTACCAAATATTTTAAAAAAACATTCAGTATTTGTTATTCAGTGATTAATTTAGATGTCACAGTTGTGGTCAAGCTGGACTGCCTAGTTCTTCACACAAGCTACATTTTGGAAGCTTACAAGTGTATTTGTTTAAGTGAATAACTACCTTAGTATTACTATTTCTTGTTTTCAACTCCAACTGACTGGCCTCAAGTGTACTCAAGCTACACTTTTGTAGCTTTTAGTCAGTGGTCCTTTTTATTGTATGGAAAAAATAAAGGCAATTTTCAAATACAACAGCAACATGTCTTTTAAAGCTTACAACCATTTGATCAATTCAATTCTGGGGTTTTAGGTGTCAAAACCACACTGTGATTATGAGGCAGGCAATAGTGGGGGACTCTAGAATTATTTTGACCATCTGGGATTCTTTAATGTGCACCCAATACCTGTGATACAGTGATTTCGCCTTTACTCCATAGAAAAGTGGCTGGGATTTGATCCCATGCCTTGGGCTTAGCGGTGCCATTATGCCCACAAAGCCACTATGCCCACAAAGCCACTATGCCACCATGACAGGTAATTTGATTAATTAATTACGCTAATAAGTTACACGTGTCGCATGCGCAATGACCACCATCACTAATATTGTGTTGGCACAAAATTGAATTTGTATTTCTCACAAAAATTTGTTTTCATTCAATCCCAAACAAAAAATGATATGCATTATTGAGCTCCTGCAGAGTCTCAAGCCTCATGTCCCTAATGTATGCTGTTGCAGAGTCACTACACACATCGAGTGCACACCTACTACCAACACGTGAAGCCCCTGAACACCTTACAATCAATGATCAAGGGGACTGCGAGGACAGCTGCCTCGGACTCGGAGCAGCAAAACAAGCCAGGACAATCCTAAAGCAAGAAAGGTGGCTTAGACCACTGACCAGAATCAATAATGAAGGCATGTCGATGCACCAGCCAGCAGCTTACCTCAAACTGGATACTCATCAATTATAACCCCACTGTGTCAGTGTAAAAATACTGCACATATGATGAAAAAGCATCTTTCACTTCATTTCATGGACAATGCCCCATAGTTGCACCAGAATGCTCTGCATGCAACCCCATGTTGAGTGCTATAGCAATGATTAAATCTCCCACTTATTTTAGCGGACACACCATACAAATAAATACAACTGCATGAAAGAGTCTTCAGTTGCTCCCTGCTCAACATAGGCACATCGTAATGTCTGAGCATGTAAAGTTGTAGCACGATAGGCTTTGTGTTGTTCAAACACATTACGGATATCCTAAAATGTGTGTCAAGATATGGTGACACATCATGATCAACAAAGTTTTATGTTCAAAAGCTGCATTGTGGCTTACAAGGGAAGCCATAGCAGAAGAGTGGATTAATTTAGAACACATGGAGGGCTCTTTAATGTGCAGTTAAATACAAGTGCACACATATTTCGCATTCAAACCTCATTTGCATGTGGCTGTAGCAGCTAGGAATTGAACCAACACTCTAGCAGTCAGCAGCAGAACACCAGATTCACAGGCCACCAAGCTGGCACTGACACAAAATGGCTTCATCTGTGATATTAATGAGTGTTCACCATATCCTGTTCTCTGATGGCAGGAGTTACAGTGACTACACTGAATGTGCATTTATATTAATTTATAGCACACAATTATTAAACACTATTTGCAATTGTTGAGATGATTTAAGTGGCAGTGAGTCGTAATGCTTTAACACTAAAATTAATTCCAGAAAAACATACTACTAAATTTTCTCAATTCTTTCATGCAATAAATTTTTTCGGTCCATTTCTGATTCTGAAAACACATCACTTGATTCTTGATCCAAACTTACACTGCGTTGTAGCATTGAAACTGAAACCAAAGTCACTTACTGACCATGCTCGTCATTGGCAATATTGGTACGACCAGGTAGAACCTCCTATGCCGAATAGAACTTGAGATTGGGAGATAAAGGGTTAAGGGTATTCATTGCTCAGCATTTGTGGTACAGTAAGAGAAGTAAGAAATCCATACATGCTATTCATCTCTCTCAAAGCAATGCTCAGCACACTGGAAGTCTTACCAGATTTTTTGCATTTGCTTTCTAACTATTCTGAAAACTTCTCAAGTACAGCAAATCACAGTTTTAACTTGAACATACTGATAGCTGCGCACATTTTTTCTCAATCAGTTGCCCTGTGCACCCCCATTGTCAGCACTCTGACATCCTATCACAGTGCTTCCAAGCCACTGCTTTGCACACCGCAAAGTTAGCCCATTATGCTTATGTTGCACAATAGTGGGTTCTTCTCTTTTACACATTACCAACAACCATTCATGCAGGCAACTACGTTTTTTAAATTTTACTAACACTAAAACCTAGTGTACACACCCCATTTTTGGTAATGTACAGTGCTCACAGAATGAAATGCGACAGGGAGAATTTAGTAGAACCCTGCATGTGTGAGGGTACCATGTCATGTCGCTTGGAATCTGGTCACCAAAGGTGACGCGGACTCCGATATAAGTGTACATGCCAAAATTACATCGATGCGACACAAACTTCAGCCAGTGGAAATGAAAATATGTGCATTAGTTAGCCCTCAATTGACGCGTTTCATTTCGTGAGCACTGTACAGTGCTAACAGCACTTGCATGCCACATCTATATAAATGCAGCACTAATCATGGCTTGCATGTGGCAGTGGTTTTGCATTCTGTGAACTTTTCATGCATATTATTTAGGGGAGAGAAACAATTTTCTACGTGGTGCTTAGTGAATTAGGCCAGAAATCTTTCCTTAGATGGTATTTTTCTTGAATGTAGCGTCTCCTATTAACCCCCAAGTACGGATCATTGATAGACTACCAAGAGCAAGATGTGAATTGACCAGTCCTGTAGAATGGACACAATCGAAACTTTACTGGTTTTGTTTCCAGACAAAGAAGCAATTTCTTAAACCTTGGCTTTTCTAGGTAGCATGCCATGTACAAATGACCACTGATGAATTCGTACACTTACGTGCTGGCTGCCTGATTATTTCTTTCTTTCTTTGTGAAAGGCCAACTGTAACTAAATTTCACTTCCGCTAGGTTTGCTGTAAATGAGTAGTGAATCAGACTGAACCAATCTTGGCAAGGCTGCAGGGCTAGTAATTGTATAGTTTTCTTGTTAGCAGCTTTTAACAGCACCTGAGCAGACAAACCGCCTTCGAAATTCTTTCAGCACGCCACAGGTGCCGGGCACTTCGGCTGGCTCACATTGCAAGCACCTGGAGCTAGGTCACCCGCAAAAACTAACCGGATCGCGCAGTTGTCCGAGCGCATTAATGGCGAGCAGGCTCATTATGACACCGCAGGGTAGCTGCGCTGTGTAACACACGCAGCTATGCACAACTCCAGTCTGGCCATGCTACGTGATGCGGATCGGCTTTGCCCTGCACCAGTTTGATGAATGGATTGTGGCCAAATCCAGGTCGCACATTGTAAAGCGCTATCAAAAGCAAGCATACGTGTTGTCTGGGCTTATCTCAAAGGTCATGCCGAGGTGCCTTGCATCAAGTCATGTGTCACTTCTGGCAACCGGTAATGGCAGTCTTTTCAGCTACAGCATTAAAAACGGGCTATTTTGCTCAACACAGCCTTAATATTGCTCAAAATTGCCCATTCATGTCATGTCAGCCAATACGACTGTTATGTGAACATATAAGATCATCTGCACTGTTAAAAACTATGATTACACAATCTTTTCAGCTGTAAAATCAATTTTGTTTACATTTGCCAATTTATTCTTTGGGAAATGTCTGCATACTGTGTCCATGCTATATTCTAACTTAAGAGCCTATTTCAATGTTGCTTCCAGGAATGTAATAGCATGAAGGTATTCTCAAGGTTTCAGTACAAGAGTCCCAATAATGTTGTGTTTAGGCACACACGAATTTATGAATGTAACATTACCTTAATGTTATAAACAGTGCCCATATCACACCTTTGACTCTCACTTTTAGACACAGAGATAAATATTCACAAGTAATTTACAAAAGCTCATGTCACATTGCAAGTGCGTATGAAGGGTACCACACAAAGTGCCTATCACGTATTTATGAGTTCCTTGTTCAACTGTGCAATGACTAACATTACAGCAAAAGAAAAACATGTCAGGACGGGAAATTTACATATGAGGTGATAAGTACCACAGACAGTGGTTCATTTATATGCATCTTTTTCAACTTGGGCTATGTGTACTGCACGTCATACCTGTGTCATACACATATACTGTACATTCAACTACTGAAACAAACAACTAGTGCCTCTGTTGAGGAAAATCTTTCTTGAAAGAACTAACAGGAGGTCACTGGTTTGAACTGTCATCGAAAGTACATGTGTGACATGTGTACGACAGACGCCTTCACCCGTACGAATGTCTCTCTACGGTACTTTTCGATGATCAGTCTTGAGAAGAGAACTTGGTTCGCAGTGGCGTCAATGCCGCTGTGTAGTCCTTGCAGCTGGGGCCCCTCAAGAATGACGACGCATGGCTCAGCTGCAGGGCAGCATCCGGATGAGCCGAGCCTGGCAGCAGTGTGCACTCTCGCTCTAGAATTGTGGCCATGCCTTCCAAAAGCTCGTGAAATCCAAGCGAGAGTGCAGCGCGCCGCAGTCGGTTCAATTCCTTGTAGAAGTTTGCCGTCTTTTCTGGCAGCTTCCTTGCATGCCGCAGAATCTTCTGGATGTCCGCCTGCAGGTCAGACTGGCGGATCCACACGACCGAGTTGTGCGAGTAGCTGTGCTTGTCGTTTGACTTGACAGGAAGCGCTTCACTCCCCAAAGGAGCCAGCGCCTGCGGTCCCAAATGGTCCAACTTGCCAAGCCACGGCACTGCCTCGAGCCCTGGCTCAAAGGTAGACAGCATAAGATTTGACTTTTTCTTGCTGTCGGCCCAGGAGTAGAGCATGCCGTACCAGTCCTGTCCTATCTGGCATAGGGCCACCATGCCTTCAACCTTGAGGCTCCCGTGCAACAAGACACAGAAAGACGGTTGTTTGCCTTCATCGCCGTCTTCTTCTTCTTCGCCTGTACGTCCTCCTTCCTTGGGTTCCGTGGGTCTTGCCTCTTCAGGACCTGGTGCAGGGAGCACCAAGTGACGGGAGAGAGTTGGTGGATTAGCCACCTGTTGCAGCCCAAGGAAGCCGCAAACCTGAACAGTGACAATAAGATTTAACATGTTACAAAAATAGCACTGATCTACACGCATGCCATGTAAAATCACATGGGGATTGCCAGTTATGCCAAAAATGAGATTTATCTATAGAATGTATAAGGATTGCAGGTGGCAGTCACTCTGCTACAAGATGACTGGACAGTTAGATGACCAAATGCCTTTTACTGCAGAAGCTGCAGTTTATGGCAGTCTTCCATAGACTGCACTGTTGTTTTTGGCATGTAGATGAAAGCAACGTTTTTTGTTACAATGACGTTGGTTCAAACCCCTCTGCAGCTTTAGCACTCTGCCTAGAGATGCTCCTTGTAAGAAGCAAAATCAGGTTAAAGGCCTTGCTATCACTTATATCACCCATGCAGGTGAATGACATTATCCAGGCACACATGGTAAACTCACTACCAGGTTAAACAATCGTACAGGATGAATTCGATAAAGCCATCTAGTCTAATTTGCAGCATGGGCTTTGTTCATATGAGCTAGTCTCCACCAGGCTGTCTCACTACATGATGTTGCCTCACTCCTATGAGGCTATGGGCAAGCACCACTGGCCAGGAGGTCCTGTGGAAGTTTGAGTGTGTAACTAAAGTATGCTGACACCGTCCACCTAGTAGAGACCACGAAAATGACATGGCATTGTGAATGATAACAAATGTGTACCTGTATTGTTTGCTTTCGCTAATGCGTCCAACTAAGCTCTGCCCATGGTCACACACATTTTGAGGAGCACATGTGCTCCTATATTCTAGCATGCCAGTGTCCAGCCAAGTCAGAAGCTGGAAACACACGCCTCAAGATGAGATGTGAAATCGCAGTATGTACGACTTAAATTGTTTCCTCCGCTTGCTAGGCTGTGTGTTACGGTGCTGCTGTTGGCATGCGAAGTTTCAGTGCTGGTTGCCCATAGCCTTGTAGGAGCCAGTCAGTGAGACAACATGATGCAGTTCACCGCATATGCTTAGAATACTATTCCTGAAGTTGCCTAAATGTGTCTGCATCCTCAGCACACAATTACCTGGATGGTCGTAGATGGCTGGGCCCAGCCAAAGTCCTGTGGCCTCTTCTGGGGTTCTGGCGGTGGGCAGAGGCTTACACTGGACCAGAGCTGGCCACAACGCAGCACGCCATGAAAAGGTGCGTACTGTGCCTGCGCCAAATTCAGAAAAGCTTGCTGCACACTACGGATTGACAGGCCTCCTTCGGGCAGGAACAGACGGCCGCCCATTCGCTGAGCTAGGCGCCCCAGCGGACCAAGAGCTGGGGGTGGTGCACCAGTTGCAGGGTGCAGGCAGACGGCGTGTAGCCGTCCTGAACCGCCATCCTCCGATCCCCGCCAGCCACTAAGGGCACCATCGGTGACAAGAATTACCTGTGTAAAACAAAATCAGGTCACATAACTGTGCTGTGCAATTACAGTCAAACCATGTTATAATGAAGTCATGTCCAATACAAAAAATACCTTCGTTATACCCTATATTCGTTATAAGCAGCGTACAAGACTTCGCAAGAAAAAGTAATTTTAGATTTACTTAATGTATCTGATAGTCAGTCATATCCATGTTCATTATATTGCAAGTCGACTCTATTTTTAACACTGTGGCCTAACGTTGCAATATTCTCTATCCCAAGCTGGTCTATCTATGGTGTAAAAAGACATCTATCAAAGTATGATACAAGCTGCTTGACATGATGATGATGATGATGATGATATAAGGTTTTATGGCGCAAGGGCAAAGTATGGCGAAAAAGTGTCAGGCTAGTGTTAATGAGTTCGTAATGTAGTAATGAACTGCGAGAGGTAGGTGAGATTTGGCTGCGAAAGTGCCTTAAAACAGTCGCTGTAAAGTGTGTAAAATGCATGTGTATAATAAAATTATGGTAATGACTGATGATGTATATTAGTATAAAAATGGAAGCTGCATTCTGTAAGGATAATCAGTAGAATAATAATAGAATAATGATGATGATGGTGATGATAATAATAATAATAATAGAATAAATAAACTTAAGGATAATCACTAGTGATGACCATAAAAGTTTCATTACAAAGGGATAATGCTGTAAATGTGTGAGTGAGAGCAGCCCTCGTACCTCACTAGTGAGCCTTTGAACGCAAGGGCTGGGAGGCACAGGCTTCACAAAATGCTATCGCAGCAGCAGCCTCTAGTGAGAGGATGTGCTATAAATCCTTGGGGCTTGTGGGAAGGCCGGGTATGGTCATCTGGGTCACCAATTTGTCGGAGGTTGCGCAAAGAGGTAGCCACCATAGCCACGGTTCATTTAGGCTGGCCAGCTATGGTGCAGCGGGATCTCAGGAGCGGCCGAAACCGCCGCCGCTCAGGTCGAGAGCACTAGTGTATTCTATTCTGCTGCAACCTGCACGTTACACCGCTACAGGGCCCCCCTCCTAGTGTGAAGTGCGATTGAAATAAAGTCCAATGGTAAAGTCCAGGTAAAGTGTGCAGATGGTGTCGTCGTTGGTAGTGTAGGGTTCACACAATCAAAGAGAGATGTACCAGGCAGCACTAGCAGTGCAGTTTGTGAGCGACGTGCAGCTACAGTGATACGTAGTGCGAAATTGCAACCTTCTGCAGGTTCTCGTAGATGCCCAGGCCTGTAGAAGTCAGGGCTCCAAAAGCAGACCGTCTGGCAGTTCGAGACTTGCGTGGAGATAGCGCAAGTGTTGGTCACTCATGTTGCTGATAGAGAAATGATTCTCGAGCTGAAGAAACCAGATGGCAGAGCTGCTCCTGTAAATCTTTGGTAGGCCATGCATCCACAAAAGACGTGAGCACAGAACATTGGAAGGCTTGCCTGCTGCTGCTAGTGGTGAAATCTCGAATGCCGATAGCATCAGGGTTGTGGTGGTCCCTGAATGCATTATGAAGGCTGTACTTGTGACACGGCCATGCCTACAAGAGTGAAATTTGCGCCTAGTGGAGCCGGTGGGAGAGCCTCTGTATCGGTGATGAGTGAAGTGCCTCTGAACAAAAAGCAGACAGCTTGCGGGAACGTCCAAGGAAGGAGAGCAGTGAGCCGTAGAATAGCCAAAAGTGCTTACATTTGGCTCAGTGAATTCTTTGGAAAGAGGGGTCACACAGCTGCCTTTTGAGCTGGGGAGGAGGCTCATGAACCCAGTAGAGATCTGATGCTAGGGCCGGCGCATGCTGACGATCGGCACGTATGGATAAAGGCGATGCAGAATAAAAGGCGGAATGACGCGATGGTTCATATGGCAAGAGCGGTTGCGAGTGAGCGCTCGAGGTGACACAGTGACCAAGGACGGCCGCCCGCAAGTCGTCGTAGAAGTCAGGGCCAGAGGCTGGCAACTGGAGCCTGTAATGCAGCCGGGGCCTGGAACCTTGTTGAGAAGGAAGTGGCTGTCCAGCTGGATGAACCAGATGTCCGGCATGTCAATTTAGAGTTCCCAGACACCCTACAACTGCGGGACGTCAGCCGAACCGCATGAATCCACATCCCTCGTTTGATAGAGTTGGTGCGCCGACACTGCGCTCGGTCGTCCAGGTCACCAATTTGTGGGAAGGCTAAGTTCGGTCGTGCGGATCACCAATTTGTGGGAGGCGGTGCGAAGAGCTGGCCACCGTAGCCACAGTTTATATAGGCTGGCCAGCCATAGTGCAGCGGGTTCTCGGGAGCGGCCAACACCGCAGCCGCTCAGATCAAGCGTGCTAATGTGTTCTATCCTCACGCTACCTGCATGCAAGCCTATCTTCGCCTGCTTTCGAGGTGATAGTCACGCCACTACAGGCTGATAGCTTGCAATGTACCAATATCTCACAAAACCTTTAAATCTAACTTAATGTGAAAAGAGAAGAAAGGGGGTTAACCGAGGGGCCCAATTTTTATTAGTCATATCATGAGAAGCCAACAAACGTTGACACCAAGGGCAACATAAGGACAACATATAAACCCACATATGCTACCTGAAGGTGCGCTAATATATGTGCGTTTATTGACCAGCTCCCTTCACCCAAAAAGATCACGTTCTCGTGACACCTGCGGCAAAAACAACGTTCCACGTCCGCCGCCAAGGTCTGTGAGTGGCGGCGCTGGCTAACACTCCCAGTACACATAAATACCCAAGAAAGTGGATGGGGAAATGCCGCCGCAGTAGCTCAATTGGTAGAGCATCGCACGCGAAATGCGAAGGTTGTGGGTTCGGTTCCCACCTGCGGCAAGTTGTTTTTTCATCAACTTTAATTTCTATAAATTCATCGTTTCTCCATTTCATTCATTAAGCACAAGTAATTTCCCCTATGTTGTCCTTGGTGTCAGTGTTTGTTGGTTTCTCTTAATATAAAGGTCTGTATAAAGAGCCAAAGTACTTTTTTCTTTGATCTTCTACTTCCCGACACTCTATCAAGATGTGCAGGACAGTTGGCATATCAACACATTTATCGCAGACAGGAGGCTGATCACCGATCAACAGGTAGGGGTGAGTGCTATATGTGTGGCCTATCCTAAGACGGCAAATAATAACCTCAGTTTGTCTTAATTTTGTAAGCAGTGGCCAGTTTCCAACATTAGGCTTAATAATGTGAAGTTTGTTGAGTGTTTCAGTGTCCCACGTACGTTTCCAATAGTCCCTTAGTTTCTTGCATAGGAAAGGCTTTAAATCTACGACAGGGACAGCTAAGGAACAATTCCTTGGTTTGGGAGTTACTGATGTAGCTATACAGTCTGCAAGCATGTTACCCTCGATGCCTCTTTGGTCAGGTACCCAGCAAGTTATGATACGTTGATGAGATGCATACAAAGCACATAGGATTGAATATAGTTCAGTAAAGACAGGATTTTTATTCTTTTGTAGAGACATTAAAGTTTTGACGACGCTTAATGAATCTGTAAATATGATACGCTTTTGTAGTTTTAGTTCTTTGACGCGGCTTACAGCCAACAATAGTGTGTAGGCTTCCTCCGTAAAGATGCTTGTTTCCGGATGCAAACAGGCAGATTCCGAAAAGGATGGGCCGACTGCAGCATAAGAAATGCCGGCATGCGACTTTGATGCATCAGTGTAGAATTCTTGACATACCGCAAGTACTTTGACTGAAGTTCTAAGAAGTGCATTTTTATGTGTATTTCTGGAGCATTCTTTGTAACTTCTGCAAAACACATGTCACAGTCTATCAGCTGCCACAGCCATGGTGGTACTGGTTTGGCTGGAGCCATTAGAGGATTTTCAAGAAGTGGGACAGCCATTTCTTCACTGAGGTTCCTCATACGTAGTGAAAAGGGTTTTCTCACTGTTGGACGATCTTTGAAAAGTGTGGCACAAGTCATATTGTTAGTTTTGTTACAAGGGTGTCTACAGTTAGAGTGAGCTTTCAGGAAATACATGAAACTGGAGTAAGACCTTTGCAGATGGAGTGGCCTCTCATTAGATTCGACATAGAGGCTTTGTACAGGGCTATTTCTGAAGTCTCCTGTGGCCAGGCAGATGCCTAAGTGACGAACAGGATCAAGCCTTGTTAGGGCACTCGGTTTAGCGGACTGATACACCATAGCCCCATAGTCTAAATGCAATTGAATAAGGCTTTTGCAGAGATTCATTAAGCATTTTCTGTCACTGCCCCAATTTGTAGGCGAGAGAATTTTCAGTATGTTCATAGTTTTCAGGCACTTGGCATTGAGGTATTTGATGTGGGGGATGAAAGTTAGTTTCGGATCGAGTATGATACCTAAGAATGTTTGTTCTTTGTTCACAGGAATGTTCAAAGGAATAGTGGGAACAGGGAGCATACCTCTCTTTCTTGAAAAAAAAGGACACAGAAGCTTTTCTATGGATTGATCTTGAACCCATTTTCGTCTGCCCATTGGGATACTTTCAGCAACCCAAGCTGTATTTGTCTCTTGCAGGCTGCCAAGTTGCATGATCTAAAACCAACCTGTACGTCATCTACATAGACAGCAGAAAATGGCTTAAGGCAGCAAGTAACGTAGTGTGTTCATCTTCACAATAAAGAGCATACAGCTGAACACATCTCCCTGTGGTACCCAAGTTTCCTGTGTAAATGGACGTGAGAGTGTGTTGCCTATTCTTACGCAGAAAGTATGTTTTGAGAGGTAACTCTCAATAACATTTAGCATGTTTCCCTTGATGCTCATTTGTGACAGGTCTCGAAGGATTCCATATCGCCATGTGGTGTCATAGGCCTTTTCCATGTCAAGAACTATCAATAAAAGCAAAACTGCCTATGGACAAAGGCATCACAAATAATAGCCTCGACATGCACGAGGTGGTCAGTTGTTGACCGGCCTTCTCTAAATCCGTATTGGTATGGACTAAGCATTTTGTTCGATTCAAGGTTGTGCAGAAGACAGCGACATCACCTTTTCGAAAAACTTGCAGAAGTAACTTGTTAGCGCTATCGGGCGATAGCCTGTTACTGAGCCGGGATCTTTGCCCTGTTTCAACACAGGGATGACAATAGCTTCTTTCCATGAGGATGGAAGACATCCAGCTGCCCAGAGAGTATTAAAGAGTGCGAGTAGTGCGATTTGTGTGTCTCGGTGAAGGTGTTTAATCATCCCGTACATAACTCTGTCGGGACCTGGAGCAGGGTTCTGACATGTGTTTAGAGAAGCTTTCAGCTCGGCAATGCAGAAAGGCCAGTTAAAAAGTTTATTTGTGCTAAATTTACGGTTGAGTGGCTTCCGTTCCTCCATTTCTTTGTATTTCGGAAAACTCTCGGAATAGTGGGTAGAGCTAGAAACGCACTTGAAGTGCTCACCAAGCGCATTGGCTTGGTCGTTCAGACTTTTTCCTTGGTCATTCAACAAAGGCAGCGGATGTATTCGTTGGCCCTTAAGCCTTCTATATTTCTATATTTCGCCTCCTGTGTGTACGAATTTATGCTGGAGATAAACCTCCCCCAGCTTGCCCTCCTCCCTTGCCTTCGTGTACACCTTCCCTGTGATTTTATGTGTTTGAATTGGATGAAATTCTCTGCATTTGGGTAATGATGAAGTGTGCCCCATGCTTTTTGTTTCCTTCATGCCTTCCTGCACTCGTAATTCCATGAAGGGACTCGCCTTTTGCATGAGTTACCTGTAGCTTCTGGAGTGCATTTTTCTGAGGCATCTATTATAAAAGAGGTAAAATAAGCTACCACGTCATCTATACTAAATTCCCTGATAAAATATCATAATAGATAGCTTGATTCCTTAAAATGGTTCCAATTGGCCGAAGCTAGTTTCCACTGAAGGACATATGAAGGGCATTGTTGTTGCTGTTTTAAGTCAGCGTAATCAGGAAGTGGAAAGGGGAATTTTCCCTTTATTAATTACTTTATTAAGTTTGACTTCACCCTGCCATCTGCTAGCCGCCTGGTTGGCTCAGATGGTAGAGCGGCTGCCCCAGAAAGGCAGTAATCCCGGGTTCGAGTCCCGGACCAGGACAAATTTTTCTTCCACTCTGAGGCTTTCCTTTCGAGGAACCCGTATGGTTTTCCTTTGTAGCAATTGCTACGAATGGGTGGATGTCTGATTTTCCCTTTATTAACTAATAATAATACATAAGTGTTCTGTGTGTGAAGGAAAAAATAGTATAATGGTCAGGGATTCTTGTCAGGACCCCTAACCCTTTCTCTTTGCTTTTTGCAGTGGTCAAGTGACCCGCACTGCTCCTTCAGCACCAGAGGCGCCGATGTTGTGTCCATTGCCTCCTGGCAGGTGCTGGTTGCCCGCCTTTAGAGGCTGGCTGTTCATGTTTCAGGCCTCACCTGGCGAGGGGAGGCCTTGTGGCCTGACTGCACAAAGGTCGCCGAGCTCTGTTGCAAAGTGGACGTGGTAGTTTTACCTACTACTGCCTCAGGGGCAGATGCCACAGCCGATAGCCCAATCTGTGTGGGCCGGGCAGATGGCATAAAGTGGTTTGGAGCAGCCCCCTCATGCACCACATCAGCATATGCATCCTTTAAACCAACGAAGAACCGTCTACGTGCTTCGGTGTACAAGATGTTCTGTGCGACTTTAAGGATTATAATTTGTTTTTCCTTTTTCCAGGTTGGACATGATCTAGAATATGTCGGGTGCCCACCATCACAGTTGATGCAATGAGGGTCACTCAAGGTCACTGGTACAGTTTTCTGCTCCATGGTCGCTGGCATTGCACTTAGCACATGTGAGCTGACCTCAGCACGACTGGGAGCCATGACTGAATCTTTGGCACTCGAAACAATGACGCGGATTTGGCACATATGGTCTCACACGGAGCTTCACATATCCTGTCTTTATGGACTCTGACAGGCAGCTTCTGTCAAATGTCAGCATTAGGTGCTTAGTTGGTACTTCCTTGTCATCATGTCTTATCTTAATCCTTTTTACTTTAGTCACATTCTGCTCCTTCCTGCCCTCGAGAAGCTCCGGCTCAGTGAGTTCCAACAGATCCTGTTCTGAAACTACCCCATGGACTGCGTTTATTGATCAATGAGCAGCAATAGTAATTGCACTGTCTCCAAAGGTCACAAGGTTTGGAAGCTTGCTGTACTGAACTTTATCACACACCTAAAGTAACAAGCCACCACTAGCCATTTTGCTCGCTTTATAGCCTAGTCCAATCGTTTTGGTGGACACATTTTTTTAGCTTTCTCACTATTTATCACATGATACTTTGGGAGGTTTTCCTTGCTTTGGTAAAAAAAACTTGAAGGTTGCTCCATTGCGTGCCCTTTTCAGGGCACGATTGGGAAGCGGAGGAAATTGTGTTGCCATAGAGAGATGTCTGTTCAGCAAAGATGTGAACCACCCCCCCTGGAGCCCAACAAGGGGACACGACAAGATTGTCTTGCATGCGCCAGTTCTACATCCCTGCTATAATCAAATACAGCGTAACCAAGACTGGTTAGCCACACAATATTACATACTTGCCGCCCAGAAATTTGGAAGTGAGAAGAAATGAAGAGAAGACCGGAAAGATTGAAAGTGAGAGGGAAAGACGAACATTGGGAAGAGAGAGACAGGAAATGGCAACCACTGATTTCACCCAGGTGGGTCAGTCCGGGGGTGCCGCCGACATGAAGCTGAGGCCAAAGAGGTGTGTTGTCTCCACCAAGAGGTCGTAAAGGTTCAAGCACTCAGCATTGGCTCAACACCCAGGATCCTCTTTTCCCCGGACACGGCTAAGCCGCACACAGTCAGGCGTGGGAGAGTCCAACTTTTGTGTGCTCGGGTACATCGTGTCACAACACACCAAACACCTGCCAACGCAGACGCCCCTGTGGGGACCACGTGACATAAGACAACCTAGTCTGTACATAGGGTTTCATGCTCGGCTCTCTTTAAACAATGTTTTTTTCCAGGCTTTATGTCAGTTCATCCAACCATTAACCTCTACTAACCTCAAAAGTATGAACAGCTTACAACTCACTGGAGTCGTTAGCAGATGGAATGTAACAAAAACAAATTCTTGAAGCCCCATACACAAACAACCAAGTCCCCCCCCAACGCTGGCCGGAGTTGGCATTGAGTCCAACCCACTGCCCTTCTGCCTACCACATAATTATATACACAAGTTCAAGGTGCAGTGGTCATGTGCAACCAGATGTACTATATGCAAAAGGAAACGTTGCATGAACCATATTCTTCACACGAGGTGTCCCACAAAGACGTGCCAAAAAAGAGTGAGGTATCATGACGCCAACCTGTGCTGGCATTGCAGACCCCCATTCATCGAGGAGCACTTGTCGTGCTCCCTGCAAACCAAGGTTGAGGTCTGTGCGATCATGGCACTCCATCTGCACCAAGGCTGCCTTGATGCTCTCGGTGTCGCGTGTGAATGGCACCACCAGTTCCCAAAGTGATGAGAACACCACCTGCATCATGATAGACATAGGCTTATTTTCTTTCACTCAATAAAGACAAGTGAATATGCAGACACCATTACAGTAGGCTAGTCATTACCAAGCCAAATTATTACTATACTGGCCACTTCCTTACAATTTGGACCAGTTTGTAATTATTTCAACCGACATTAGGCCTCTATCTCTGAAAAACAAGTCCATCAGCCCAGTAATGGGGCATGTTAATGGGGAACCCGCACATATGCGATATCGACGGTGCATCAGGGCCATCGATATCGCTTCCCATATGTAATGGGAAGCTTTAGGTGCCAGAAGTAGCTAAACTGAATCACTTTTAATAAAACAACAGTTTGCATTGTGGTGTATCTGTATCTACACCAGAACCTCGCAGATTGTGGCTGCTTCGAAGGGATGCATATTCAAATGTAATGGCACTACCAGATTTGTTGGTATGTACTTGGCACACAGTAGCATTCTGCAAGCAGGATGAAAACACATGAAATGCTACTGCTACAAAGTGGTAGTAAATGAACCATAAATGTTGAAATTGGGCTAACATTGCGCTGCTTATAACAATGACTCTGATTGAACAACGATTCCTCTGTGGTCTATGTGTACTTAATGTGTTAAATTTGTGAATGCAGTCAGTGACTGCATTCAAACATTCAGAACAAGTCAAGTATTGTTGCAATTTGCTGCATAAAGAAGAAAGAAAATATCACTGCAGCCAAAGAAGGCATTCTAATGCGAGAGCGCACCAGCATGCACAGCAAAGAACTCTGGCACAAGAACAAATAGTGTACTGGCACATCAAAAAACTGAGAATTGAAGTACCAGCCACATATTTAGCCTGCTTGGTGGATAATGCGTCAGGCAAAAAAATAAAGCAATCCTGCTGTCCCATGAATTTTGATGAACGGACCAGCACAGAAAAATATAGGGGGACACTTAAACTGCATCTTTAAGAGTACGACACGATAGCTTAATTGTTTCCTTTAGTGGTTTTTATTCATACACAGTCACTGTTGTTTATTCGCATTCATTCGTTTATAATTAATGAATGAATGAATGAGTGCCGGCAACGTGTCCGTCCGTCGTCCGCCAAAGGAGTCTACTAAGGCGTCCGCGATATGCGTGGCCAACACCGTAGTAAACACCGCGGTTGTCTCCACTCTGTACGGAGTGACTGAATCACGTGAAAACAGGGGGAATGCAGGAGATGGAAATTCAAGACGATGAGCAAAACGTGAACAAGATGAAAGCAGGATTCAACGTTTCGCCAAGTGGACTTATCTTCTTCAAGGTTAGCGAAGGCCTTGAAGACAAGTCCACTTGTCAAAACGTTGGCTCCTGAATCACGTGACTGTGACTTGGGTTTTTTGACACGCCGTGGCCTTATTCGCTGAACAAGAGCCTTAACGCTATCGCGTTGAAAACCAGGGGACAGCACTTTTACAAGTTTACCGAGCTCTCTCGTCCACACTTGTTCCTAATCAGTTTCTTATCCAGTGCCAGTTTTGCACTATATTACCATGAAGTCGATTCAGCTAAGCTTTTCGTAAATCCAATATTAGGACCTTTGAGTAATGCCACGTCCAGTGCAAGCGTTAAATATCAGCTGCACTCGCAATTTGAAGGACCCAGTGCATACGTGCCGTGCGACGTAAAATGCCACGAAAGCACGCGTTCAGATTTCTTGGCCGCCTCGCTGCCGCTAGCAACAAGTTAGCTAGCCTTACGTGACGTGAGGCTCAGTTACGTAAAATTCAAAGAAAAATTGTAACGGCTCGATTTGATTTCTTCTTCCTCAATCGTTTTCGTTTGCTACAGCACGTGTTGAGAGAGTCGACAATACACATGCAGCGGTAAAAACGCCCGGCCAACGCAGATGGTTTGCACTGTCCCATTGATAGTTAAAAAGCCCGGCACAGTGCTACACGGTGACCAAAGCGGCAACTGCTGCGGCGCTTTGACGCACCATTCTGTTACACAATTTAAAAGCCCGAAATATTCACGTCGCATGTGGAAGCGACACGTGTACACGTACCAATGCACAAAATTCCAGTTTACAATGCTGTGCCATATGATCGAGGAAAGCATTGATGCCATGCACGGCCAGTTGGCGCAGCTGGAGCGATTCCGAGCTGTCGGGTGTCGTCACAGGTCGACACATTGACAGCGACACATCTAGCAGGATGACCGTCGGCATGTTGAACTGCAGAAAGTTTCTCGGATGTCACAAGCGCCGAACTAGCCGAGCCGATCGTTTACATCTTGAATGTCGCCGCAAAGCGAGCTCCCAGTCAACTCTACTCTCACGACTTGTAGTACTAGAAAATCCGTAAGAAAAGTAAACAGCTACTGCGTATTCCAATAGAACCCGCTTGTGCAGTACATATTGGAAATGGTACCAACGGTGCCAGTATCACTGCCTACAAAGCGTCACAAGAAAAGACAACGGAAAAGAACAGCATATCAAGCGTTTAGCACAGTTATGGCATTGATGTTACGGTGGCAAGCACACAGTTTACAAAGCAGCCGGCTCATTTTGTGATGATGATGATGATAATGGTGAGACAGGTGACCGTGGCATAAGGCGCTTCGTGTGAAGTTCAAGTTGCCGTAGTTTTAAGCTGATGGAGTAACTCGATAAATTTTATGTACGCACGAATAAACATACCAAAATGTGTTTGCTACCCAATTTTGTGGACGTAGATCCGTGCATGAAGCCAGCGCATGCCAGCGAGCGTGCACGAATACAAGCCAGATCAAGTGAAGATTGAAAAAAAAGAAAAAGAAACATGGCTGTTTGCACGTTGCTTCTTAGGTCTTGTAACAAAATACACCACGGAAATTCGTGGCAAACGTTTCAACAGTTGCTTACAAGAAACTACGCAAAAAAGGCAACTGCAGCAGCTTCAGGTAAACGTCATTTTACCTTCCATTTTCTTTCCCCTTTAAATGTCCTCCGCGAAATCCTACAGAACGCACTGAGTAGGATGCTAACAGCACATCTCCGGTTGCCGCAGCGGGACTCAGCATCCAACCCAAGAAAAAAAAGCTACCAGTAGAAACGGATCCAGAAAAACTCGTGCGCTTCTGCTGCGGCAGCAACATACTCAAAGAAGGCCAGGACGTCGAGCTCGGTCCTGATGACTCGTACCCGTCCTGGCTGTGGGAGCTGCCGCTGAACGGACCACCGCCGTTGTCGGAGATGGACCCAGAGACTCCCGAGTACTGGGAATCTCTGCACCGGCGAGCGCTGCTGAACCAAAACAGGTTGCTCAGCAAAAGGCCAAAAGTTCAGATGCGCATCAACGAGAAGGAGAAGATTCGAAAGCTTAAGGCTTTGCGCTTCCGCGCACTTGCAGCGTACCACTACGATCCAGGAGTGCCGCTGCGCGAGTACGAGGAACAGCTGAAACGAAACAGGCTCGACTGGTGATCGCTGTACAACGTGCGCGCTATAGACTACTTTCAAACTTGCTGGCATGTTTTTATGGTGTTCTTTTGCCGAGTACAGCAGTCGGAGTGGCGACACTTTCTTCCTCCGCGCATTTGACGAGCATCACGCGTTGGACGGAACTCGTTACTTGCTTGTTACGCTGTGCAATGCGTGTTCTAGGGACTATTATTCTGAAAATGGCGCAGTTCATTATTTTGCTCCTTTATGAGATACTGGTTCAAACACAATTCTTAAATGTTATCTACTTCAACTAACTGCATAATATACGCATGTGCACCTGAAAGCATCGTACTGCCACGTTTTGACTTCATTAAGTGTTACTTTAGTAGCACCCTGTCACTATACTATATACATGAAAAATTTACAGGCACAGGATCTATGAAGGAGCCGTTTACATGAAGCCCAGGCTCACAGCCTGCAAGTTTTAGTAGTATATGTGGTGTTGTAGTAGGCTTGTGGGTTCTTCACCTTTTGACAAGCTGCATTGCAACATTGCACTTAAATTGACCTCTTTCATGGAACCTGCACCCCGAATACAGAAAATGTACAGGTGTGGAGAAAAGTAATTGGAACATAGGACCTGCGACTGAACTAAGCCCTCTAAATAAGCAGGGAGCTTAGGCCGAACTGCATTCCGCTGTTCCTCTAGGAGGAAGCTAAAAATTTGATCACACATGCCCCACCTGGCACTCATAACCAGTTCACACATCTCAGTCTTGCTTCTATCCGTGAATCAAGGTGTCATTCCAGTTTCTGCTGCAAAAATTCACTAGTGTGACAGCACAGCTGTACTCCCATGTGATGAGGATGTGTGTAGCGCATACGAAATGCAGAACAGCTGTGCTACCGGCACCATCACT
This sequence comes from Dermacentor variabilis, assembly GCF_050947875.1. Classification (NCBI taxonomy): domain Eukaryota; kingdom Metazoa; phylum Arthropoda; class Arachnida; order Ixodida; family Ixodidae; genus Dermacentor; species Dermacentor variabilis. Next base: position 66,898,539 of record NC_134569.1, on the reverse strand, counting down.
CTGGGGAGTGTCTATACACAAAAGCTGCGACCAAAAGATGAAGCAGAGAAGTGTTAAATGGCTATGGTTGCTGGCCTGTGCACATGCATAATCCAATTCCTTGCTTCTCCCAAGGCTGCTAGAGAGCACTGGGACGCAGTTTGGCCATAGCTCTCGTGATCCAAATACTTTTGCATGCACGCCAATGTTAGCCTGGTGTGGAAGGAGCCTGCATGCAAAAGACTTGTGCATTGATAAGTCGATATTGCGAAATCCTCATTTCTGTACTCTGTCTTAGGAACAGCACAAAATTAAGTTGTAATAAAGGCACTACAATCGTTTATGCATCAGGTTTGTTGCCCTACTGAAATTACGATCCTCATGCATTCTTTCAATTGTAAACTGCCTGGAATTAGCTGTTAATTCCTTGCTGCATTAGCTTTTACAGCCATATGGCAATGAATAATACTTTGCATAGCTGAAATTTAGTAAAAAAAAAAAATTTGTAATATCTAAATGTGCCAATTATACATGCTTAAGAACTGTGCAGCTATTAAAATATGGCAGCCATTGTTCACAGCCTGTCCACAGAAGCAAAAATTGACATCGCTAATCCTTTGGAGATGATTGCTGCCATTAATTCGATTAGCACTGTTTCTTATGATGGGTGTGTAATTGGTGATGATATGGTTATTGCATCCCCATGCACACGAGCACGGAAGCACTGGATGCATTAGGCATGTACAACATGCTGAGCAAGGTTGCGGAGGAACAGGGACAGATCACCAGGCTGTCCGGCACAACTGCGGACAGATGGATCCTACGAGAAATCGGCGTCGTGCCTCGGGAGATCAAGAACAGGCACGGGCTAACAGCCGACCAGAGGAAAAAGATCAGGGCAGTCCCCCTGCCCAGGAATATGAACCCTAGCACAACATCGACAGAAGACTTGCTCGAGCCAAAGCACTCCTCCGACAGGCAGCCGCCTCTGGGAACGCATGCTGCTTTATGGATGCAGCCAAATATCCTGGCAGACGAGCCTATGTAGCAGCGGTGGTCAACAAAGATGGCACGGTCGTCAACGCACGCACAGTCCTGAAGTGGCCGAGCAGGCAGCCATCAGCCTTGCACTCCTAGAAAACAGTAAAAGCTTGGTATACTGCAACTCCAAGAGGGCAGTTCTGTCCTTCGGAACAGGGAGCATATCCCCAACCGTCGGCATAATACTTGGTACTCAACACCTCACCCCACACTACATCAAATGGTTCCCGGTACACATGGGACCATTAGAGGGGCCGCACCCTAACCTCGAGACGACACATGAAGCCACATGAGACCTACCGTATTTACTCGAATCAAGGCCGACCCCGATTTTAAGCAGACCCCCTGAAGACCAAAGCAAAAAAATATATATATATACATATATATATATATATATATTACCTCGAATGTAGGCCGAACAAAAAAAAAGCAAGGACAGCGTTCACAAAATGCCAACAGCGTTTATTGAATCTAAACCTGCAGAGCTCATTCAACGTCGTCATCGCTGCTAGACTCGTCGCTGTGTTCCTTGTCACTGTCACCTTCAAACACTGCACTATCTTTGGTACCGTCAAGCGCATTAGATATGCTGCACTTTTTAAAGGCGCGCACGATCAAAGTACCTGGGATGTCGTCCCATGCTGCAGCTACCCAGCTCGCCAGCTGCGATAGAGATGCACGTTTGATGCGGCCCGTTGCCGTTAGCATGTGGTCTTCATCAGTCAACCAGTCCGTGTAATATTTCCGCAGAGGATCCTTGAAAGGTTTGTTGATGCAGACATCAAGTGGCTGCAACTGGCCTGTCATGCCGCCCGGTATGACAGCGCAGTCCGTGTTCGCTTGGGCAAGCGCAGCCTTCACATTGTCGGTCAAGTGTCCACGGTAAGAGTCGACGACAAGGAGCGAGTTCTTTGTCAAAAGGGCTCCTGGATGCCGTTGCCACACAATCTTAACCCACTCTTCCACCATCGCACCCGTCATCCGCCCGTTCTCATTTGCCCGCAGAATGACATTTCTAGGGAAAGTTTCTCAAGTAGGCAGCGTCTTCCTTTTAAATATGATATAAGGAGTACGTCCATCAGCTGTGCAGCACAGCATCACAGTTGTGCGCTGCTTCTCATAGCCCGCAGAGCGCACCTTCACCTCCTTGGCACCCTTTTAATTCACGGTGTACACCACTGGCATATCAAAATACACAGCCGTCTGGTCGGTGTTGCCGATTTCCCCAAGGTTGTAGCCTACCACTTCTCTCTTTTGCAGCACGTAGCGCTGAAAAGTTATCAGCTTTTCTTCGAAATCGCTTGGCAGCTTCTGGGTGATTGAAGTGCGATGTCGGAGGCTGAAGCCGAAGCGCTTCATGAATTTCTGAAGCCAGCCCCAGCTGGCTTTGAAATCCTTTGGCATTAGGCCCCGCTCCCTCAAAAGTTCCCTAGCTTTCGCTTGGAGAACTTCTGTTGTCACTGAAAGGGCAGCTGCTCTCTGCGTCCGAACAAAGTCGGCCAAAACTGTCTCCACTTCGTGGTGACGGCCTTTCTTTGGTCCGTTTAATGCCACCCTCGTTGCGGCGTACGCAAAAAGCTGCTGTCATTGTCCCCTCCGACGACGGACACTTTCCTCGTCGACACTGAAGTCCCGCCCGGCTTGAAGGTTCGACGATGCCTCTGCGGCTATCACTTGAAAGATGCATTGTAGTGGCATCTCCTGCTTGGTGCCATGGCGATAAAACCACGCCGTACCTTGATACGGCCGACACAACACAGGTCAAAATGGCGACCTCGTTTGTGTACGGTTGGCTACTGGCACGGCTAGTAGCGGCTGTGATACTGACTTTTCTAGATGGCGCTAGCTATGCACCATATTTAGCAGTTTCAATGAAAAACTGGCGCGTTTTTAAATATCGTCGAATCTAAGCCGACCCTAGAGTTTGGAATATGATTATTTGAAAAAAACTATCGGCCTAGATTCGAATAAATACGGTAACTCACCGTGCGAGCTCGGACTTCCTCTCGGCAGGATGGGAGAGCAAGCGCGACCCCCTCATCACTTACAGTGATCTCACCCAGCACTATAAGTTAGTCAAGAGAACCGTGCTGCTACCGCACAAAGCACTCGGTAAAGCACAAGCTGTCACGTACAGGCAGCTTCAGACGGGCACCTACCCACGCCCGGCCTTCCAGCACAAAATCTTTCCGAACGCACACCCTCACAATGCTTGTCGCATTTGTCGCCGGGGGCCAGGACCACAAAGGAAGAGTGGGACCAAGCTCTACGCAGCTCTGACCTTGAAGCACAGCTCTGAGCTGTCCATCGGGCCTGCGATGCAGCTGAGGGGCATGGCCTCTCTGTCCCAATGTGGGAGCGACCCGCTGCGCGCTAATCATGCGCACCGAGGGACCTCAATAAAGTTATTAATCTATCTATCCCCATGCCATTAGCAAATTGCGAAACCTTCGCAATCCCCAAAGGCAACGCAATGCTGCATAGCATCTCAAAATGTTAGCCTGCATGAGGGAAGTAGAGAGAGGTAAGGATGCACTCACTTTATGAATACATCTGTAGCGTACTTGGGTAATTCAACTACTCAGTAGCCTTGGGATGCTGTGCTGGGGGACCCTAGTTAAAGATCCCACCATCAAAATCTTTATTTATTGACTGCTTGTATGAGACCTTTGTGTCTACTTGGCAAGACAGATGGCACGCCATACACGAAGAAAAATGCAAAGAAGTGTCACCTAAAACTGGCACCACTGTGTTTACAGTATGTGTCACTTCAGTAATTCTTCACGAGAAGGGATAAGCTATACATTTTATTTTAGCACAGGCGTAGGAATACTGGTAATCAGTATCCATACAAGTTTTCAATGTGCAACAGGTTCATACAATTCTAGTAAATAAGTACCATATAAATGTAAATAACACAATATGCAGCAAATAAAATACAAAATGGTAGTAGCAGTGCCATGAGCACATTATGAGCTTGCTGATATCATCCAGCCATCAGTCACAAACGCTACACTGGACGTCTGTGCTATGCGTAATAATGTTCTTTAAATGCATAAATATAGTTGTACGCTGGTTCACAAAGCAGTACTTCGGCTACATTCACACTTAGTCTCTGAGTGGGCAGAAGCAGAAAAAAAGAATGCCAAGTAATCTGCCCACTTTTCTGCCTAAGCGGCCGGAAAACCAAGTGGCAAGCCAAATCTGTCGGACCAATTTGTTTCCCCTTGGCGAAAGTGTGATGTCATTCTGCTTCGCCGAAAGCTGCACTGGCATTTAAATATTAAAATAGAACCCAAAGTATCAGTGCTGATACTAATTGACACAATGAAAAATTAGTGGCGTACGATAAAACTCTCAGCCTCCACAAAGATACATCCCACAAGGGCAAGATTTGGATAAAGATTGCTGAGGAGCTGAGTACTAGCAGAAGGTGCAACAGCAAAGCGTTGTTGTGTCCTAACTCCTCAATTTCGCAGAGCTGGGCAATTTCATCAGTGCCACTTCTAGGGCACCCGCTTCTTCAGCTGCTTATTCTGCATCTCCATAAAATAAAAGCTTAAATGAACAAAAACTGTTTATTTCATTTGTTCGTTCAAGAATCAGCGCAGGCAAAGCTGAACACCATCACTCATTTTGATGGCCAATGGATCAATAAACACTCCGCTTGAAATGGTGTAGTGATGAGTGCCATTACGCAGACAAGTGTGCCCACAGCAGGTAAATTTGGCGAAAGCAGCAAAAGCAGAACAGATGCCAATCAACATCTTAGACATGTGGAAAAAAAAAATTCCGCCCGCTTTGGACTTTTTTCTCTCTTTTCGCTTCCCAAGAGTGAAAGAAGCCGAAGTTTGTCTTATAGCACAAATATAGATTGTTTTAAGAATCCATGCAATGTGCTCACTAGTGTGAGTTAGCATAACTGGAAAATTAATCATGAAAAGTTACTTAATAAAGAGAAAAGCCTACTGCGTGCCCTGAGAAATCTGTACACAAGAAATCACAAACATCACTCATGTTGAGCTTTGTCACATGCACCTTTCTGGACGGTTTGCGTATGGAGGGAGGGAATAACTAACATGGTTCTATGATACAGTGCATCCTTATGTAATAGAAGCACACAGGAAAACCAGGATTTCACGTTTGTGCAGCACACAGGTAAGTAAGGAAAATAAGACTGTATGAAAACAATACATGCGTATGCAAATATTCAAATCAAATATAAATCCAAGCAGTACTGGATTTGAGAATGTTATATTTGGTTTCTTTGAACATTCAATTATGGCCAAATGTACAAGGCTTCAATAAAAGGAGTCTAGCCCATGCACCTGATCTTGCACTTGATCGCTGATAAGCTCAAGTGAGAGCATATTGGCAGCGAGCTTTGTGCGACAGCTTTACACCAGCCACTCCCAGCGCCACTTCATTGGCAACCATAGTTGTAGTATCATGCCAGTCGACATGACTGCCATGCTTGCGGCCTCGCATGAGTGGTTGGCTATTGCCATTATACATTGTTGCTAGAGGTTCGGCAGGGAAGTCTGGAACAATCGCACATGTTTGAAAAATGAGGGGTCTGGAAAGTTGGTTGGCAACTGTATGACATTTTTGTTACCAGGATATATACATTGTGGCATGCTTCACAGTAACCTATACAAGTCGGATCTTGCATTTTCAATTTCGTTATAGCAGGCGGACAAATACTCTGAAATAAAGCAAGTCCAACCAAATTTTGCATTCACTTCTTTATATGTGATAATTTGTTATATTGAGGTTCGACTGTATGCATAATCAATTTTGTAATGTCACTACTAGAACACCCCTAGTTTATTGCAAATGCACTAAAACAACGCGAGTAAATGTGGACACAAAACAATACAAGAATAATCTGGCACAAGCGCTGTCTGCCAAATGTACATTTATTGTGAATGTGTGAAAACTTCCACTAACCATAATTAATGATCAGTTGGTAGGCAGCCACTTGTGCAATATTGTTGTTTTTCTGTCCTTTGTCCTCAATAAACATTAAAGTTGGCACACAGCTCTTCTGTGACATTTTTCTTTTATATTGGCCTCATAAGCCTGCTCACTGCACAAATATGCATGCTATCCAATTTGTTGAAATCAACATGCTTAGCAAAGTTTCCAAGCTCTGAAAATCATTCGGAAATATCAAAGGCAGCATGGTGAAACTGAAGGAGACGTCAATGTATGAGCTAATATTAGGCCACACATTTTAAACAATTTCTTTGACATACTACTAAGGGCAAATATTTCTCACACATGGAGCAGCAAAGCAGCAATGCTTTTTCACAGTATATGTGTAGAACTTCTCACGGTAGCATTGCCAGGCCGCCAGTTGTTGCACAACGCTATATACAAAACAGTTTTTCTTTTTTCGTTCTGTCCCTCCACTTTGGTAACTTTCTAAATAAAAGGCATATGACACATAAATACATTCCACAGGCCTGTAAATATAAACGCATGGGAAAAATTTTACAAGTGAACAGATGTTGACTGCACATCAAATGCCCACAACTGTGGACAGCTATGAATGAAGTGAATCATTTTTTTTCCTTAGACCTAAAGAACAGTCAGTTGTGTTTGCTAAGGTTCATTTATACATTGTGGCTAACGAACACACATACATCAATAAGACCGAAGTGTATTACAGAAAATCTCCCGAGTAGCAAGTTTAAAGGAAATGAAGGATGAATGCCTATACACTTGAGTCCCACGTCTGCGAAAATAGACAGCAAGGGGAAAACATTTTTACAGCCTATCACAATGTGGCAAACATGACGTACTCTTACATAGGGCCTTTGGCTGACAATGAACCTTGCTCAAGAGGGCATTTGCACAGGTGGGTTTGTCACCAACTATAAGCGTGCAGGCATAGGATGTTGGCTTCGAAAGAAGCCCTTAACAATGCCAGCTTATGGAATTGCCGAGCTGGTTGATGCTGTGTTCATAACAGGGGGCTCTCCGTCAATCCACTGCAGTTAAAGAAAAAGAGAGAGAGAGAACAAGAATGAATGTAAGTTGCAATGCATGTAATATATAAACAAAATATATTGCATAGCACAAGCACTAACACGATGCCCAATGAGCTAAGATGCTTCTATTCATGCCAATTAGTTCCGCTCTAAACAACCACTGTGACTTTGGCCAAGCATTGGTTTAGGATTTTCCATCATAAATTCATGCTCTCTGCAGAAATACTGCAGCAATACATGAATTTCACCACAAGTCCCAATAGATTGCTGTGACGAAAGACGCTACTGGTAGCCACAGCCTCATGCATGCTGAAAACCAAATATGGACAGAGACACTAAGCTTGCCTAATGACAGGTTTGCAGTACTACCTCTTTTTGTTATGTGGTGAACCAAAATACAAGCCTCTTGCTTTCATCTTTATATATAAAAAAAATTTGTCTCTTTCTTTTTTTTTTTTTAGGCCTTAGTAGCCAATACAGTGAGAACAGAACTGTGCAGATGTGTTCCCACTTTTCATACCTGCTCTGTCACATTTGAGTGGGTCCCTTCGCAAAGCCCACAAACTTCAAAGTACAGGAGAACCCTGTTGATACGTTTCTTTAAGGGATCGTGGAAAAATAATGCAACAGCCGGAAAAACTTAACAGTGAGGAAGGTCCCAAGTAACCACAGCAACGTCAGAAATGGCCCCAAATGGCGGCTGGCACAGTGATTAGACATCTCGGTGGTCGCACTGTGACTGGAGACTGCGCGTGTGCGCCTGTGTAATTAAGGAACACAAACTTTGTTCCGTGACAGTTGCCCCTTTATACTATTAATATATGCTTTGCCTTATAACAAAGTTGTATTGCGGTAAAGCTGGCTTTAGGGAACCGGCAAAAATTACAACTGCGCCAAGGCATGCTTATTGAGACTCGCGATCGCATACTCTCAGTATTTTGGAGTGGGGCCATGGCAGGCCTAACTTCAAGTATACATTTATTGTCTTCGTGCATTAGCGAATTCGCATCTGGACCGCTAAATTTACATGACCGCCGTGTTCAAATACAACGCAAGATTCAGAAACATTACAGAATGGCGACGTATCAGATGGGAACATAACGCATAGGAGTCAATGTGCTTTAGGTCAGGATCACAAAACCATGACAGCAGGCTGGAAAACATAACAGCGAGGAGCCTGTCAAAGGGGTTATACTGTATTAAATTCCCACCTAACCAGGATGTCACAGTTCTGTGACATTTCCACACCTTATGTTGCACCTTAAACAAGGCAATGACATGAAAAACTTAATGGTGTACAGAAGAGAACACGGTGTTCACTGCACAAACATGCGTTATCCAATATGCAAACAAACCTCATTTATACAGGGTGTCTCAGCTAACTTTAGCCAGAGTTTAAAAACATGCCAATGCACTCTAAGTCAATGCGACCAAATGCATATTGCTGACTATTGTATGGAGTAAGCCACACCATTTTTGTATTAAGCTTAATTGCATAATTTGTCAAAATCAATTAAACCTCAAAAGTGACAAACTTAGGTGAGAAATTTCAATTAGAAAATTGTAGAGTGCTTTGCAAAATGTCCGATTAAACAGTTTCTAACTTTCTATCGATTAGGTGTGAGTCCTTTTCCGCTTACTGCAGATGCCCCTCAAAAAAAAAAAAAAAAAAAAAACACACATCTGACATGCTTGCGCGCCATGATTGCAGCGCTCTCAAACTTTCCGCATACAAACAAACATAGTATCTAGCAGGGTGTGCTGCCGCTTGAAAGGCGACAGGGCAGTAACGAAGGTGTTGGCTATGCGATTTACGCCAGCGATGTGCTTCCCTCCCAGCACTTCATGATAGCAATAAGCAGATGCAACGGCAGCACACCCGGCTAAATGCTACGTTCGTTTGTACTCTGAACGTTTGGGAGCGCTGCAATAACAGCACGCATGCAGGCATGACACGTGGCATTTCTTTTTTATTTTGCCGGCATCTGCATTAGGCGGAAAAACACTAATACTGAATAGGAAGGAAGTTCGAAACTGTTTAATCGGACATTTTACAAACTGCTCTACAACTTCCTAATTGGAATTTTTTGCCTAACTTCGTTGCTTCTGAAGTTGGTTAATCAATTTTGACTAATCATGTAATTAAGCAGAGTAGAAAAAATAGTGTGACATACTTCATACAATAGTCGGCAACATGCATTTAGTTGCATTGTCTTAGAGTGCATTGGCATATTTTTAAACTCTGGCTAAAGTTAGCTGGGACACCCTGTATGCATCCTAGCTTCCCGGCAACATGGCACCTCGTTGCCGCTGCTGCTAGTTGGCCGTCAGTGGTGTTGCATTATTTCTTTGCCATACTCCACTAGTAGCTACCGCACCCAATGCAAAAAAAAAGCCAGAAGCAAGTGGTCTCTGGCAAGAATATATCCGTTAACACCCATTCAAGGTTTCTACAAACCCCGAAAGCGGATGATACACTCATTGAAACGCCAAAGCTCCGTTGTCTTCATTTCTTAAAGGGGCACTAAAGAGAAAAATAAGTGTAGCTGTATTAGTAAACTACCCTTCTGCAATACCAAGAAAGCCACTCTTAACATGAGAATAGGCAAGAGCTAAAGACAGGCAGCAGCACTGCCTTGAAGTTCCCAACCTACTCAGCGTGATGTCATGACTTTGATGGACATTGCTCAGGCCTAATTGAGCTTTCATCGTTAAGAAGAAGCATTAGCTTGTGGTCAACTTCGATGCCGCCTACTCAAATACATGTAAACCACGAAAATGCTTTTCTGAGATAACCCCTAGGCCAATTTGAATTAAATTTGTTGCATTTGAGAAAGAAAGTAAAATTCTAGTGACCATTGGATGCAGCATTTTGATTTAGGGTCTCTGCTTTTTATACAAAATTTGCTGAAAATGTAGAAGTTTGAAAGAAAAAAATAGAAGCACGAAGCTTACAAATCCGTCACTCTGCATCAAGAACACGTATAACAGTTCTGAAAACAGCCTTTGTTAGGACGTTTAACGCGGACAAATTTGACATATCAGTTTAAATCTTATGCGAATTTGTTACTGTGTTTACAAAGGTTTTACAGAAGTCCTACTCACATTTTAGTCGTGTATTTAAGAGTCATATATATCATCAATTTTGTCCACTTTGGATGTACTATTGATGCAATTTACAGAATTGTGATATCACTTGTCATTGCTGAGTTACAGAATTGTATACCTGATAGTTTTGTTTTCAGAAAATTTGCAATATTCAATATTTTTATTTTAAAAATGAATGGCCTAAATCAGAAACCTGCTTGCACATAGTTACATCCTAACTTTTTTCTTTGAAATGCAACAAACCTCATCAAATTTGGTGCACAGGTTGCTTAGAAAAACAACTCCTTTCCCATGTATTTAGATAGGGGGCACCTAGCTAAAAGCCATCTTCTTAAGGATGGACTGCACCGTGTTCTAAAGGAGGCTAAAACTGAATTCAGCAAGTTTCAAGAACATTTACTGTGCCACAATGGCCGATATATTAGAAAATACTTTGAAATTCGTTACGTCCCATTGACCTATTGACACTGGAGCTTCAGTGAAATTTAACAAAAAAAATTAATTTAAAAAATGGAAGTTTTGTCATCATTTTTTGTACCGGTAGTAGTAATTAACTTTTTTTTCTGCAAAATTAACAAGAGTAGAGTTTTGAAAAAATATTTTATCAGTTTAAACTTATTTAGTGTCCAAGCACGTTTGTCCACCAAGGTCCATGATGAACACATATTTGGGGTTCTGTTGGATATACATTTCAAAGCTACAATCAACTTTCCAGCAAAAAAAGATGGCATTTTCAGACAACCTTTTTTTTCTGGTTCTTTACTGGGACTGAAAGGCTACACTGCAATCGGACATCAAACCAATAAAACTGGCAGACTCCTGCCTTTTCTTCTTCCACACCTGTAAATTAGAAATTTGTAAATACAGAAGAACCTCGTTCATATGTTTAGGGAAAAAATGCGAGATAAAACATACTAACTGGGAAAACGTACAATCGCTAAAAGTCACTAGTAAAGTCGGTAGAAAACTTGGCAGACTCTACTGTAGGTGACATCTTCGTGATGTGAAGCATTGCGTGAATCATTGCTACACGAGATGCCTGTGACGCTTGTGGGGCCCGAGTGGCCAGAGACACGCATTGTCGTTTCTTGAGGGTTCGACAAGCTAACGTTTACGCTCCTCAAATTCGGCCTGGGTCATCAGCTTCTTCGGGCGGGGTACATTGGCGGGAAGTTTTTATGTGCCCACACGGCGAGAATCGTTGGGGCATGGGACTTCGACACGCATCCAGCTGTTGAGGTCTGATCAGCCCGAGATGCACACCGTCGTTTTTCTGTTGTGTGGGGTTATGAGACGGAGGCGTGAAAGCGAAATGAAATTGAGCTGGTGAGTGACGCAGAATACAATGCCACCAGAGCAAAACATGACACTGACTTCGTGACAGTGGCGCGTTTGGGTAGTCACCTATTAAGAGCGTGCATCGTGGCATAGTGTCATTGGAAGCATACTGCACAGTTTAAATACAATGCCGCCAGAGCGAAAGATGACACTCTCTTTGCGTTGGCAGCGTGTTTGGGTTATCGCTTATTAAACACATCCAGTACGCGCCCAATGGCACTACACCCCACACACGCAGTGGAAAATATAGGTAAAGATGATTATTGCACAACTGTGAATGCGATGTGAGACGACCCGGCCCGCAAGGAGATGTGCTGGTACCAGAAAACGAAACTATGAGTGCGTGCCAGCATTTTCACTTCAGGCAGGCAGGAGAGCACTGTGGGGAAACTGCCATGGTGGGTGCTTATCACTCTTGATCACACTTGCCTTGCACCTTTTCTTGTTCACATAGGATCTAGCGGCTGGAAAACGCGTCATGCAATTGTAATTTGACGGTGTACAGAACGCTGATGCCAAAAGATCGTGTTTTCTGAGAATGCATTAACTGAGTGTAATTCTATTGGATCATTCTTTACGTTCTCGATCGCGAACGTTGGCACCGGTAAATTGTACGAAATGGCATCATATGAACGAAATTCCACTCTATTCTGCGGAGCTGTAGGGGGCATTGTGAGTGGATAGAACACATCTTTAAATAGTTTTCTCTGAGCACACATCTTTAGTGAGATGCAATCGCATTTTATTAATGATAATTTACCTTTACAAACAGCTCACAAGCAGTAGCAAACTTCTAACAATAGAATTTGACAAGCAACATGTTGTTTTCAAGTCACAGTGACTTCAGCAACTCTGCTGTTGCTGATTTTGCCTGCTACAGGAACTACAGGAATAAACTTGCTCAAAGAAAGTACCCCTTTGGTGCCCTTTCACCATCAGAAGACTTGCAAAGGTACGGACGGACGCTGGCAAGCTAAACTTTTTCGTGAATAAAGTTTTTCTTAAGATATGCAAAACTTGTGAAATCTTAGAACGAGCCCAAATTTGTAAACATTACAGAAAATTCAGAATTGGCAAGTATGTGTCCCTGCTCACCTGTATCAAGTTGTGTTCTGGCAGCTGGGATGCCTGAAAGTGGTCCTTGAGCAACAGTTGTGAGAAACTGGCGTGCGTCTGGATGGCTTCCTGCTCCTGCAGTGGCTGGCCACACAGTCGGTACAGGTCTGCACAAAGCAGCACGTTTTCATTCTGAGACAATGAAAAAGCAGCTGGGCTACTTTGAGCAACTTCTGTCGCTACAAGTGGTAAGTAGTAAGGAAGGGTAAGTCGACGCTCTGACACATTTCACTATGTAAGGAACAAAGAAGAAACTTTTTAATGCTGGTCAACAACAGCATGGTACCAAACTTGGTGATGTGTCAACAATATTCATCCTACAAGTTTCTTTTTTTATTAATGATACAGTACAATCGCGGTAAATGGAAATTGCTTAAACAGGATTTTCACTTACATGGAGCAATATTACAAAGGAGTAAACAATGGCCACATTATCAACATCAAACTACAAGTTACTGAGCCCGCTATGATCTCGCTGCAGTTCTGCCAAGCAGTCGCACGAGTTCTTATTTGAAGATAGCTGCCTTGGCGTGTTTTCTACACCATGAACCAAGAGCGCCAAGCGACCAGCTCTTCCGAGGCTCATGTTCTAAATGGGCATGCAAAGGGCCTTCGGCCAATTCACCGCTCTGTTTCGATGGAGCATTTATCTACCGCAACGTCATTTTCCAACGAGCAGAAGACGCAATCAGCGACGGAGAACGCCGCCGCGCGTTCCTCGACAACAACAAAGACGCTCGAGGTGGATGCCGCGGGAGTGGCCGCTGATCCCATCGTCGCCAATTTTCCCTCCCAACAACGAGAGGTAGACACTCCGACCGGGGAAAGGATGGAGGAGGATGCTACCCCGAACATTTACGACGACAAAACTGACGAAGAGACAGGTGGCTGTTGGAAGACAGTCATACATAAGCGACGCATCCGTCAAACGTGCGCTAAAACGCAACCCTCCGAGAACATCTTCGGCATTCCGGACGCCTCCCAGCCTACCGTGCACAAGCGCAGTCGGAATCAGAACCTGCCTCAACTTCTTTTGCACGACGAAAAAATAATTCTGTGGCCTCACGGAGGACTTTGCCTCGATAAGTGGACGCACCCAGAACTCACCAGTGCTCTATGGAGTGCAGCCGGCTTGACCACCGACGATCGTCAGGAGATCATATTCCGACTGCGACCTCAGCAGAACTTGGCCATCATCAGCACACCCCAGTCACACGTAGCCAACGCATTGTACAAGGTGAGGGAGCTGAACTTTGGTCAGCGGGTCTATCCCATCACAACATATTTTGCGGCCCCAGACAACTCATGCAAGGGAATTGTTCCTGGTCTTTTGCCTGGTACACCGTCTTCCAAGCTAGTGGATGAGCTTTTGTCTCCTGGAACTCAAATACTTCAAGCACGAATGATGGGTCAAACCAACGTTGCGTTGGTAACATTTGAAGGACTTAAAGTGCCTTGCTACATGCGTTTCTATGGTGCAGAACTCCGCTGCTACCCCCATCGAACCCGCCAACTGGTCTGCAAGATATGTCACAAGCTCGCCCATTGGGCTGATTACTGTCCTACGCCGCACGTGGTCATTTGCACGACGTGCAGGACTGACAACCCCACCCCGTCACATCCGTGCACCCCACACTGCAGATCCTGTGACGGGACCCACCCTACAGCGGATCCAAACTGCCCGCGCCGTGCTAGGCAGACACTGAACAAAGCTTGGGTGCGGAAAGTTCTCGAGAAAGAGCAGCGTGAACTCCAACCCTCCAGCGACCCGACCACTACCACAGATACGGCGGAGACCCAAACGTCGCGCGCCCCAACGAAGGAGACCAGACAAGACCGGTCGGAGACCCGTTCGAGATCCTGTCGCAAGTTCCGGACCCGCTCCAAGTCTCGGTTCCGATCCCACGAGGCATCGGTGCGGCCTCCCAGAGAACCGCCCTCCTTCCCCATCTTCCCAACAACCCTACAAGAAGGCCCTGCAGACCGACGGCCCAGCCAAGGTGACCCTGGTCCCTTCAGGTATGCAGTGGGCCCCGGAGAAGAAAACAGCAATGGAGGCTCCTCGGGAGGTAGGTTGGGCAGAGGGTCACCCACAGCTCGCTCCGCCCCGTAAATCTCTCCCTACCCCTTCCCCTGTTACCAATTCGTTATCAAATCCCGATCCTCTAATAGAAATAGCCCGTCTACGTCGTGACATGGAGGCGTGCTGTGAGCGCCTGCAAAATCAAATGGATGCGCTGGTGGCAGACATGAGCACTAGTATGCAGGCGGCTCCGGACAGGATAGAACGCCAAATGGAGGCCCTTCAAATAGGGATTACGGACACTGGCGTAGCAACAGGGGGGGCCGGGGGGCCGTGGGCCCCGGGTGCACGGGGCCAGTAGAGGGGGGGGGGGGTGTCATATACGTCTGAAGACACCCGAAAATTGTCGATATCCCCGCCTTCCTCGACTATACCCGGGGGGGGGGGGGGGGGGGTGCCAGACGACCTAGCTACGCCACTGATTACGGAGCAAGTGAAATCATGTATAGAGTGCACTTTCGCATGCATGCAAGTTCCTGAGCTTAGCGGTAACAACGAAAGCACGCTTTCTGACCAAGGCTCTCGGCCGCAACGTTCAAATGTGGGCACCAGGCGCCCGCATCCCTATGCACGACCACCTGCTTCCTCTCGCGATGATGATGGCACCGCATAACGTGGAGCAACTAGTGGTGTGGCAGTGGAATTGTAGGGCATGCCGCCGAAAATGAGGTTCCCTACAGCGGTATATCGCCACATCCACGAACCCTCCCGATGTCATCCTCTTACAGGAAGTCAATTGCACCCCTTCTTTATCTGGCTACAGCACGCTTTCGGGTGTCTCTCCTTTTGTGGGAGCCTTAGTTTCGAAACATGTTACATGTCGCATGCATACCACTAACATTGACATTCCTCACCAAATATTGGAAATAATTACGGAAGGTAAACGCAGCGAGAGTCTGTTTATACTCAATGCATACAGTTCCCCCCATTTGCGAATGTACTATTTTCAGCCGAAAATTGTCGATATCCCCGCCTTCCTCGACTATACCCGGGGGGGGGGGGGGGTCATTAAGGGTTACGGACTGGATCCCAAGGGAAGGGAAGCGTAGCAGGGGGCGGCAGAAAGTTAGGTGGGCGGATGAGATTAAGAAGTTTGCAGGGACGGCATGGCCACAATTAGTACATGACCGGGGTTGTTGGAGAAGTATGGGAGAGGCCTTTGCCCTGCAGTGGGCGTAACCAGGCTGATGATGATGATGATGATATTTTCAGCACCTACTAACAGAATTTGGTAGGTTTGGACGGGTTTGTGTGGTGGCCGGCGACTTTAACGCTCCGCATACTGCATGGGGTTACATTAAATCGCAGGCTAAAGGGACCCGCTTATGGGATGCCATCTGTAACATGAGATACACACTGCTTACCGACCCAGAGCACCCCACTCGGATAGGCAACAGCGTATCTGGTGACACCTGCCCTGACCTGGAAGTGTATATAGGAAGTGTATATATTGACGGACTCGCAACAGGCATGCCGGGCGTTCCTATCAGGACATGGCATCCCGAGAGCGGCGCACCAAATTCTCAAACAGATCTCGCGAAATACACCAACCACATCTCCCCGCATCCACTTACTCTGGACCCCTGGTCATGCCTCGCTGCTGGGTAACGAACGCACACATGCGGTTGCCCGAGAAATTTCCCTCCGGGCAACTCGGCGTGGTGAGGCAACTAGTTCAGAGTGGGGGGGGGATCCCTTGCTCCGTTAAACAGACATACTCCATCATTATACATGCATTCGTCGCAACCACGCCGCACTACCGCCGTCCTTCTCGTGGGAGGAAGCAGTGGCATTGCGCCAGTTACAAACCGCAACTTTTCCAAATCTTGTCTCTCTCAATAAATTCTACCCACACTGTTATGCAGATCATTGCCCTGGCTGTGGCAGCTCGCCCACAATCTTCCACGTCACGATTGAGTGCACTGCAAACCTCTTTCCTCCCTTGCCAACTCTCCTTTATCCCCTATGCAACAAAGGGCTGTGGGACGATGCCCTCCGCGACGGACCTCCCGAGGTCCTCCGAGCTGTGATACAACGGGCTCGAAACATCGCCGGAATCATCTTAGGGACCCTGGACTGAAGGTTCCTCCCACACTGCTCTCACCATTCAAATATTATTAATAAAGATGTTTTACTCTCTCTCTCTTATTTGAAATTTTTCGAGTGAAGAGGAGAGCACAAGTCCTGGTGCTTAAGAACATTGATAAGGCCAGAAGCTCCAAAACATCACATTATAAAAGCTGCCTACTGGAAAAGGTGCACGAACTGTGCCAACTCAATCTTTAAAGCCGCACATTTATCTGCTGCAACATTTGCAGCGTTCACTTGTGCTTCACAGCAGCAAGTAATTATCTCATGCAGTTTTGCAGCGGAAGCAGCTAAGAAGCACACATAAATGTTAACTTCCCTTAAGGCACATAAGGACATATGTCCCAGAGAGTAACATATAAGGTATAAAATATACATTTTTAAAAGTATTTCGTTGATGTTTGGAAGCCCCAAATAAATAAAGAAAGTACAACACATTGATGATTTCTTGGCTCGTTTGCTTATTTACCTGAGGGGATTAACTGCACCCTTCCCTTGTAATCGTGACCACCTAATAATCGAATAAATACAGTAACTAGCTACTAAATTCACTTAATATGCTCAAAATATGTAACAGTGCTAGGAGGGTCTATGATATATATGTATATAGTAATTCACCCCTTTCTCGGTAAACTCCTGTTACTTTAAACATACAATAGAATCTTGGTAATTCAAACTCAAAGGGGATAGGAAATTCATCCAAATAAAATGGAGATCGAACTAAGAAGACTCCCTTTGAATATAGCACCCAATCAACTGTGTGGTAGACCACGGAAGAACATCACTGGGCACGCATCAGCAACAGTGACATTTGCCAGAAGAAGCCTGGGTTTCGTATGAAGTCCAAGTGCAATAAGATCACGCATCGCACACCATTTGCTATGGGTGCGAGGGGAAACATGAGAGGATTAGCCAAAAAGGATGCTGCCTCGATGCACACCGTACTCCCACGTGCCCAATGCTGAAGATGACATGAACGAGCTTGTGCTAGGGGGGGACGTGAACATGCATGCGCTAACGTAATCAAGCACGCGCTGGGGGTTCCTTCCTGTTCCTATTAAAGGGACCGAGAACCCCTCAGAATGGGACTCAAGATAGCCTCGGTCATGGAAATATCATGTCTAGTATTGTCTGAAACGAGCACTGTCTTCTTCATTAAATGAGGATTTATATTTAATTCTTCAAAACAAATCGCAATAAGTTACCTTTGGTGCTGTCACATGGCAAAAGCATGACAAAGAATAGCATGCCTTATCATGTGACCTTCTATTCGTGTATTCGGCTCCTTTGCCCTTCTTAAATATTGAAATGCAATACATTTACTTCTATTATAAGCTTTTTCTGTAACATACAATGTGTAGCAATATCTTTGATTGTTGTGAGTAGAAATGTGGTGCCATGGCTTCCGAGATAGTGGTGCTGGGAGAACTTGCACCCATGGCCTAAAGAGGAGCTAGCACTATGATTTTCAGCCATCGCAGACGCAGCAACTTACTACAGCAGCATTTTATTTTCAGAAGGGGTGAAAAAGTCAAAATGCGGATGGTTAATAAAAGCTGCGCTCACTTCTGCAAAAGCAATCTATCGTTCTGCCTTCCTGATTTGCAAGGTGGACTATAGGCATTGCTCTCATTTCTCAGTGTTGTTAGCGTTGGGATTCCTATATGGATTGCTCAGATCGAAAAATTCTGCTTACAAAATTTCTACGCACTTTTGTAAGTAATGGCTGCAGGTATTAAGAGACTTATGTGGGCTAGTTGGTTGCTGGCTTGATGGAACATGGTCGTAACGCCGCGTTTTTGAGGATGGGACTATTCTCTGTGCGTTCTTTCTGTGTCCTATGCTCAAAAATGCGCCATTATAACCATGTTCCATCAAGGCTGCTGGTATGAACACTTCAGGAGACGAATGTTTCATTGTGCCATAAAAATGTGGGTCCTTAAAAATCGGTTGTCAGTCCCTTTAAGCCCAGATGGGGAAGGAAGGCCCGCTGCTCTGCTTGCTCCAGTTCATTCTCAGCTTTCTACATGTTTTTTCTTGTTATTTTCATGGTGTCTTTCCTCATCATATTAAGGCATGCGACACAGGGATAGCTAGCGATGCACACAACCTTTGCCTTTGGCTCGAGTATGTCCAAAATGCAGTGCATGGGAGTGAGAGATATTGTTCTAAATTATCGGGTCCTGGAAAACGGTAGAACCTTGTTGATGTGGCCTCATATCGTACGATTTCCTGATGGCAACGTTCCGTTTGCGATTGAGGACACAACAAATGACCCAATACAGTTACACTTCTTTTGCACTAGTTAATACATTCCCAGAAAAGAAGCATACCTGTATTCGGTCATTTTTTGTGCTCTTGATCAAAAACATTGGCACCGGGAAATCTTACGAAACGGGATAATATCAATTAGGTTCTTCTGTATCTTATTATTGGAGCAGTAAATTTGACTTAAAGCATTAATATGATTAACAGGGGTAACTATCTTAAAGCCTTGCATTCTGCAACATCAAAGAAGTGCTGAAAAGCAACCTAAAGGCATTCTTCATGCTATTTTTGTCTTAAGTGCTGGTGAAGTGACTGGAGGTGTAAAGAAGATGTAAGGAAACTAGAATTAATAGCACCACAGTCGTTTATTCAAGAACATTTCTAGGAAATGTAACAGCACCAACAAGCTCAAACCAAGGTTCTGCAGGTGAATGACTATTCATAGACTCACTAGCCGCACCAGGACATCTGGAGTTCCCATTGAATGAGTCAGTGTATGCCACATGAATAAGCTAAACTCAGTGACATTTCTCCTCTACTGGCATCTTTTCCAAGTCGCCTCGCTGCTCGTAAAACTTTTTTTTTTAAATCACGGCGATGGCGCTTCATAGCACTCTGATCACTGGGATAACAGAACTTTCAATCACTGTGATTGCCGCAATTGCGGGGTTGCACAGTGCAGTAAACAGGAACTGTCATAATGCCAGCACATGCAAAAAAAAGAAAAAAAAGCGGGAAAAAAACTGCGTAGCCAGCAGCACATGGACACAAAAACAGCGCCTGCATAATTAAGTGACTCTGCTCCACCAACAGCGAGGCGTGGATAAGCCCTGGATTTCCTCGCCTGCCCTCACTCACCGGCTCAGGCAGCAAGATTGAAAAAATTTCGCTACCTTTTGTCTTATTCAAGGTGCCTAATTGGTGGTATCCAAATCCACATCCAATAGGGTGGCACCCTCTGGAGTTAAAGTGCAGATCTTAAAGGCTGTGCTTTTGCTGGTTAAATGCAGCGGAAGTGGCTGCACGAACCAGGGACACGTCATAGACAGTGGGTTTTGTACACAACCTTTTAGGTGCAGCTGTTGGCGCCCACTGGTGGACAGAATATGAAAGCTACTTTTTCAAGACATTACAGGCCTACCCCACACACTAGTCGTAAACTGGGATACATATCGCAAAAAATGACACAAGGACGAAGCAGGAACACGGGACGAGCGCCATGGTTGTATCCAGTTTGTACGTATCCCAGTTTACGTCTGAACTACCAACATGCCCAAACTTCTTACCTGCTGAAATCCCACACATTGCCCCACACTGCACCGGCGACATTTTGCTGACGCATCCCAGAGTCGCAATTAGTCATTTTTCTGCTTTCAGCGCAATTTGGCACAGCAATTTGCATGACTACCAAAATGGCGCAATTGGCGCAGGATTCTCATCACTGTGTGATTACATAGAGAAACGTCTCAGGGCCCTTTTAAGACAAAAGGCAAACAAGGCACAATCATGTAATAGTGCTACAGTAAGATAAAATACCATTCAGTAACGCTAGAGGTGTGGAAAAGAGCACATGTAGGGAAAATTTAAGTGCTAAGTGCTCAGAAAAAAAACATGGGCAAGAAAAAAATATTTTCAAACTGAATACTTTGCATTAAAGCTAAAGCATCTAGTTCATATTTGAGATTAAAGATACATATCCCCAATTTTACTGCTTCAGAGGCTTATCACTTGTGCAACTCGCCTATAAACCAAATATGGTTCGGGCCAGCTTAGGGACCCGGTGAAACTAATACACCATAGTAGGTCGGTGAAAGCACTCCCTCGGTGACTCACCCTTGAGGAGAGCAGATGCCCAGAGCTGAACATGCACATCTGGGATCTTGCTGGCCAGCTGCATGGCAGGAGTGACCATGTTCATGCTCTCCCGACTATTGCCCAGTGAGAAGAAGATGTGCCCCAGGAGCACCAGTGAGCAGGAGGTCAGACGGTTCAGGTCTTCAGCATTCGCCATCTTGAGCGTCTCTCGCAAGTAGCGCCTGCGTGGCAAGGTACATCACGCACCCCCATTTAAGTGTTTGACAGAGGTGAATGGGCAATAGAGATGGGGTTACACAACTGTGAAGATGAGTGCTGCTAATCAATCCATTATGTGGTTTTGCATGCCAAAACCACAATCTGGTTATGAGGCACGCCGAATTGGGGGACTCCGGAGTTCTTTAACTTGCATCTAAATTTAAGCATACAATGCGGCCAGGATCAAACCTGTGCCCTTGAGCTCAGCAGCTCAATGCCATAGCCAGAGCTACCACGCCAAGTGGTTGCTGTTTTCAGCTCCAGTCTATTACTTTCACATGAACCACATTGCACACAGGGAATCTGGTGCTCCTAGCTTGCTTTTTCTATGCAAGCAACTCGCCTTCATTTTCAACAGCTTGTGCATAGATGGAGTTTAAAACATTGGAGTCTGTCAAGGTTTATCCATAGGTATTCACATGATGGGTGTTATTGGCTTTGAGTAAAGCAGCTGAAAGTTAAGCTATGTGTCTAGCTTCCTCCTCGGCTTTGTCTGCTACCACGCATGGGAAGTGTGCAGCAAGACGGCAGCGTCACGACCCGGGGCTATCATTGATGTTGTTGCAGCCGACACATAGCGAATCAGTGTGCAAGCTTAAGTCACAGCTTTCAAATGTCTCGTACATTGTTGGATGCTCAAACAACCATTTTAACAGTCCATCGAGAACTGATTTTATTTCTGTTTCTCAATGCGACAAAGCCTCCCTGACTAGCGAGAGCGGTGGATACACAGTGTGCTCCACGCGAAGTGATAGTTCATTGACATCGCAGCACCTGTACATGCATGCCTCTAAACCATGTCTATAACTTGCTTAATCGCATTTCCGCCCTAACGAATCTGAATGGAAGCCAACAACATGCTTGAAAATTTGTAGCGTGCATTTCGTTAGCTACGAGACGTCGATGAACCCTGCATCTCCATCATAGGTGCCGACAATATTGCTGCAGGCATACCACAAATGAATGCTGGTGCCAAGGGCAGAAAGTTAAACTATCAACGCGCGCACCGTTTAAGTTTATGGTGCATGTGAAAAGAGATTTCTGTCTTGTTTTCTAACAGCCTAAAGCATCACTGTGGCATCGCCTGGTGCACTTTTCAAGAAAATGAAAACGCAGAATATCAAAAGGGTTAATGCTCAAGCCATATGCAACGTAAACAATTTACTGATCCTGTGCACATTTCGAGCCCAAGATCACCAGTGAGCAGGAGGTGAGACAATTCAGGTCTTCAGAATTCACCATCTTGAATGTATCTCGCAGCACCTGCACAGCATGGTACGTCAAGCACCCCCATTGCAGTTTTTCGTGTAGTCGGCTATACAAATATATGTTATAGGGTTATACAACTGTGATGATGAGTGCTGCTGAGGTTTTCATTTAATTTGATTCTGAGGTTTAAGTGCCAAAACCACGATCTAATTATGAGGCATGCCTTAAAGAAGGACTGTGGATTGCAGGCCTACTGCAATGAAATTTCACTTGGATTATTTCACTTGGCTATATATACATAGTACATTCTATAAATGCAATTTTGGCAAGAATGTAGGACTGGTAATTGTCTGATTTTGTTATTAACAGCCTTTACATAGTGCTTAGGCAGAAAAAACATGCACCTGGCAGTGAGAAGCAGTGATGCAGATATGGCATTGATGTGGCAGTGATGTGGTAGATATGGCAGTGATGCAGATGTATCCCAGAACTGTACATGACTGCTGATCGCTCAGTTGTGCCTAGGCGCCCAGGCGCATCGCTTACTGAACATTTGCAAGTTGATGGGCATCTCTGTTGGCGTGCTTTCTCGTTACACACGTGATTTGAACTATTGCAAGAATGCCGACATGTTGCATGGCGGTTGGATACTCGAACACAAACTCAAACACGAGCAATGGCCGTGCAGTACACACGCTGTGCAGAGGAAGCCAGGACACGTCTTTCCTGTCCCAGCTTTCAGGGCGCAAACGTGCACCACACCACAGCAGGCAAGTGTGACATGGACAAGCTAATGTGCACAAAGCATGTAAACTGCATTTGACGAAGCTGCACAGGCTACGTTTTCCGAACACGTTCACCTGCCCATGCAAAATCTGCTTGCCAAATGCTCTCTCGGGATGACTATAAGTACTATAAGCATTGACAGCCCACAAAAAGCAAAGGTAAGCAGTACTCAGGGGCAACGTTCTTAAGTGATAAGTTCCAGTGGTGCGCCATCTTCGAGACATTTGGCATGTCACTGCGTCGAATGCGTTGAAGTAGACTAACCAAAGCCTTTCCAACACAACACCAGAAACACTGTCAGCAGGAACCGTATGCTGCATTTGTCACGAAGGAGAATGCAATGTGGCATCCATGGTGTAGATGTGACAGTAAATTGTGCCAGATTGCATTGCCATCAGAGCGAAATGTGTGACTTTACGCACACTTTGTGCTGAGCCTCAGCTACTTCTCATCCTTCACTACAGATGGTAGTGGTTGCATGCTTGGTCGACTCGGTCTTGCTAAAGTTAAAGGCACGGATATACTCTGGCAGCTCCAGCATGCCAGGCAGCAGCCAATGAAGTTGGATACATCATGCTAGCAATGACATGGTCGCGAAAATTTTGCACTCTGTCTACTTCAGCATGTTAAACAAGGCCCACAACAGCTCTCCAATCAGTTGTTGACGCAGCAAAAGGGTACAACTGTGCGGTGAGCGAGCGCTTTGTTGTTTGTCGAAGGTGCAAACTCAGCATGCTCGCTTCAGCTGAAAGCCAGCATGCATCTGTAGGTCAGCATGCTGCTGGTCAGCGTGATCTGTGCACATGCCGACCGGTGTGGGGACAGCGCATAAAGTGAACGGCATTGACATAGTGCACAAAGCAGCTAGCAGAGTATAGTAACTCTGTGGCTAGCAGACGTGCGGGACCTGTTCGCTTATACACAGGAACGGTACAAGAAAGGGAAGCAGACAACACAAATGCTGGTTCTCAACAGTCTAAGTCGTATGTCACTCCCTGCGAGTGGTAGTGCCGGCATTGCTTTCAGTTTCAGTATCAAAAACATCAATGTTTGCTAGCGTTTTGTGACACAACCACTCAAACTTCAAGAGCAAAATTTTCCGCCAAGACTACACTAAGTCTAAATTATATGAAACTGGGCTTTTTATGTGGTCAAAAATTGCGTTGCAAATGGCCTATAATTTTGACCACCTGAGGTTTTTTTTAACATGCATCTAAATCTAAGCACACAGGCATTTTTTCATTTCGCCTTGAACGTGTTGCGGCTGCCACAGCTGTAACCAAATGCATGACCTCGAGCTCAGGAGCACAACGCCACAGCCATTAAGCTACCACGGCAGGTGATGAGCGCTGCTTTAGTTACAATTTTAAATGTGCAGTTGCACCTATATGTGGCACACACTGTTTTTACATAAAATCCTACAGTGTAGTAAGACAGCAACCTGGCACATTTTCACAGCCGACATAGCTGACACAGTCAAGTAATGATACACTCTCTGCAGCAGTAAAAATGCAATTTGTAGCGCACTATATATGACACATTAGCAAGAAAATTATAATCATTAAGGTTAAATACATCATGGAACTGAGATTGAAGATACTATGCTACACCATAAGCCTCAGAAGTTACATGCTTTCTTCAGCTCGAGTCAACATATTTGTGCTCAATCTGCCTTGTCTTTTCAATTTTAAAAGTGCAGTTGCACCTATATACGGCACACACTGCTTGCATCGCATTGGACTTGAGCTATGGGTCAAGCTACAAAGCAGCATCCAACACAAGTTGTTTGCAGCGGATCGCGTATTTGTACATCCTGTATCGCTCAAAGACCCTTCCACGGCTTCTGTGACCAAGCACAACACCCGGACTCCATGTGCACTGCCCTATCTCGGAGGCATGACTTGTGCAAAATGCTTTGCAACTTCACTAGGGTTGGCCAGTTGTGTAGTCGCACCATGAAAAAAATGTATTCATCAAGTATTGACCTCACCACATTTCTTGAAGACACTGAAGTTGTAACAAATTGTAAAGACCACATCATTTGCTTTACATTTATGAGCACTTTTTTTTCACCTGGGTCATCATAGACAATAAAGAAAAAAAATCAGGCAGACTCAGCTCCAGCTGATATCTTCGTAATGATTCACGATTTGGTAGTGAATGTTCTCTATGAATCCTATAACTGTTCTGCAGCAAACGGTTATGTTTTTGCAATGCGTTGCAAACTGATGCAAAGTGCAGCACATGGTAGTTGTTGTTCTTGCGATATCCAGTGACCCAAGTTGGTGTTAAAGAGGTTAATTGAAGAGAAGCACATATCCAGTGGCACAAAGTGGTCCAATTGCAGTATGCTGCTTTCCTATTGCATAGTGCCCTGAGACACCGAGGGGAAACCAGGGTGTCTACCAAGTTGACATTTCCAAATTCCCTGAGCACCTTTGCAAAATTCCCTGAATGAGCCAGAACTTTGTTTTATGTCAAGGCAGGCTGACACCATGTTGCTCGGTGCTGTCACTCTCTAGTAAGCACGTTGAAACAAAAAAATGACTAAATCCAGTTTGAATAGTAAGGAGCAATATCTATATTATTTAAAGAGAAAACAGAGGGCATAGCGAAAAAATGTCAAAACCCATTCCAAATTGTGTTGAACATTTTCAAATACGAACGAAAAGGAGATGCATACATAAGTAAATATTTTTGAATATGAGCTATTTATATCAACTGATAGCAAGCTTATCGGTATGAGGCCTGAACTTTGTCACGACTAAAATTCTCTCTCTGCAGCTGGAAATTCAACCTCAACTGTCCTGACATACTCTCAGCCCTTACACATCTCAGTGTTGGGTTTCACTGCGTTAAAGAATTTATTCTGGTTTCAATGAGGGGCAACTACATCTCGATGTCAGCCAACACTTCGTTTTTTGAGCTCAAGCTCCTTCAAATAGGCAGCGGCATGCTTCCTTTCCCATTAATTCCTTGGGGAGTCGGTCCTTTCTGTTCTAATCCTCCTTCTGCCATGCGTTCACCTCATGGATCATTTGAAGCATTGTCTTGGTCAGTTGTACAGTCAACGTCCAATTTTTCGGACTCCCTAGAGGCTCCAAGAACATCCGAAAATTCGGGCAGTTCGAAAAAAATGAATGCATGTCTTCAACTGCCCTCAAGAGCTAAAATTGCCACAGGCACGCCCGAAAAAGCTCTTAAGGCCTGCCAGTACACTCATTAGGCATATCGGTGCTCATACTGTGACAGGAGATGGGGTGTACGCGTCTATAATTAAGGAATACATACTGTGTCCCTTGACAATTGCCCCTTCCCACGCTTGTTATCCTTCACCGCGTAACAGTACTAAGGCAAAGCTAACTTTTGGAGCCGCATTACGCAACGCGTTGTGCTCTGCAAGCTTCGAAGCAAATCGCGAGGATTACAAAGGCGGAGTCAGTGCCATTGCTGACAACGGCCAATTCTTTCAATGAAAAACACAGCACCGCACGGCAAGAAGCTTAATAGCGAACGTAGAAGCAGCTAGGCCTAACATTGCCGCGGTGATGGCTACGGCTGCCAGCGGATCTGCGTGCGAGAGTGCCGGTTCAAGGCAGCAAGATAATCAAAATGGCAGTGGTGGTGGCTTTGATTAATGCCATTTGAGACATGCAGTCAGGGCAATATACACTGACTATTTGGAGTGCGCGGTGGTGCCGCAAAGCTGTGCGAATTATAGGGCATGTTCGAAAAATCGGGCGTCTGGAAAATCCGTCATTAACTACTCTGGCAAAACCTCGTGCCGATGACAGGGCGTCAATGACGATGCGCTGCAATTCCTCTGTTACTGGAGCCAGCATTAACATGACTTTCGTTTCCTTTCTATATAGTTACAGGTAATTTTCCCTGATGAAAGCACAAATTCCCTGAGTTTTCCCTGAGTTTTTCCAGGCTATTCAAATTCCCTGAGAATTCCCAGTTTTCCCGGTTGGTAGACACCCTGGAAACCGAAACATCTAAACCAGCATGAAGCTCATCCGCGTCTCTTGCTCTAGCTAATACGACAGCGACCAAAAGGACACATCCAACAAAGAGACACTTGCAAAACACCTCACACATGCTCGATAAGCTCACACTCTATGTGCTTGGCACTCCAGCCAACCACCAAGTACAACCTCAAATGTAGAGCAAAGGTGCCCGGCATTTGATGCAAAACGACATCTCATGTGGCACATTGATGTTATGGTTAATTATGCAGTCCTAAGAACTTTCTTTCGGAGCACAAAGGTTTTAATTTGATTTGGGCAGAACTCATCTGCAATGGCTATTGAAACCATGGTTTCTTTTTTTTTACTAGCTGCTTCTTACTTCCTGCTTCGCGAAAGAGGCCAGATAGTTGATACATGGCAAAAACTGTGTTTAGTCAGACAAGAATGCTTTGCATTAAAGATCACACAGATGCATACCAACATGACAAAAGGTACGTCAAGGATAACAAAGCTCTATAAGTGAGTTCTAATATACTTCAAAAGTACTAGGGGTGTGTTTGCTGGCTCACAGCCTCGCAGAGCAGCGTTCAAGCACAGTTGTGACAGGCTGCTCTCGATGACGACTCCCACGCAAGCTGTGCTACAGCACTACAGTGTCAGCTAACACTGCAGAAACTGCTGCTGTGTTTGAGCACGGTTGTTTGCGGTTGTGGCTTGCTGTTCTCAGTAATAACTCCCATGCAGGCTGTGTTGTTGCAGCACTACAGCGTCAGCTTTCACTGCCATAGTCATACAAGAGATCCTAGCTGACCTCGAACGTGGAGGCAGCATAACGTGACGCAAGAAACTATAATTACGGTGTACTAGTTAACAAAAATGTGCATGCAAGTTGTCTATTCAAATGAGATATATGCAAGTTACCCTTTATTTTATAATCATTGAACATCAATTTCAAGGCAAATACAGGGCTCTTACACATGTTGCATTCCATTCACATTTAATATTGAGCACGCCTACACACACCACCGCACGAAAACCACTGCGGAACTGTGCATAACAGCTTCACTGCAAAACAGAGAGAAAGCACGGCCCTTGTTCAGGCAGTTACACAAGCAAACAAGCACATCTAAACAGTCAGAATTGAAACCACCATTTTAAGGCTACTAGAATACTCACTTGGCATCATTGTAGCGGGCTTGAAAGAAGGCATTGAATCCATGGACATAATAGGCAGCTGCTCGTAAGCTGTGAGACCTGTTGATCAACAAGCACAAAAAGCATCTGCATCAATGTTAAAGCTTGGTTAAGAAAATAGCCGATAACTATAAGGCTGTAACTACTCTCACATATAATGCTGCCACAAGAGGTCAAACAACTAGACATTAAAAATGCAACCAATCTTTTTGTTGGTAGAGGTTCACAGCTCTTCATAGAACAGGAGTGGCAAGAATAGCAAAACATGAAACCATTCAACAAAATTACTAAGGCACATCTATAGAAAGCCATTCACAAATGTCTATCATGGAGAGCTTTTAGGCTGCTGGATAAGAGCAAGCATGACATTAGGGGCAGGAAATACAATGGAACCTCGGTATAACAAACAAAGATATAATTAAATATTAACTTTAATGCTACTGTATTCTCTTGCTATAACAAAATTGAAAATGTGGGATCAAACACAGTTATAGCGAAGCAAATTTTTGTTTGCACATGCCTCAGTATACATATTCCGTTAGCAAACATTTCTGATACAGCTGCCAGTCGACTTTCCAGATGCCTGATGTTTCTGACCTGCACAATTATTCAGACTTCCCTGCAATGCTGCAACCTACCCTAAGCACCAATGTATGATGGCAATATCTGAAATTTCGGATGCTGTGCAATGTTTCTGGCAAGAATCGCGTGTGCAATGCTATATGCTTGGCGGCCATGAACACAGCTGCCATATGGCAAGCATGCACAAAATCACAACTTTGGTTGCCAAATCCTGACAAAGCGGTGCTGTTTAGGCCTAGTAGCCTTAGCAGTGCAGCCGGCAGAGTGCATGGTGATAGGCTGTCATGGGAAGCTCTTCATAAATATGTTCGCACTCATAGACCTTATCAGAGATCAAGTATAAGATTACATGCACAGGTTAGATTGACGGCTGTTGTAGCAGAGTATGGATCCAAGTGTGCTCCATTCTGTGTGCGAAAAGTGCGGCGGCGGCTTGGCTTGGTTGGCCCCATGCAATAACACCGATTGCATGGCTGCACCTTTACGGCGATTCTGAGGGCACGTATGTAATTTATTGTTGCCACCATGTCTCCTATCAACACGGCAAGATGCCAATGAGCCATTAAAATCTACTTGACACTCTTTGCTGGCCCATCGGAGGCACCCCACTGCAATTCTTTTGCAAGGACCTCATCACAATTTTCTTTTCTTTTTCTCCAATATCTGTGTGCATGCTTATAACGAACATCCAAATAACCAAGATATTTTCGTAGCCAACACAACTTCTTTATAACAATGAGGTTCGGCTGTAATATAAATTACAGCCCTAACAACAGACTGCATCAAAAGTACCTGGATTTCCAATGCAAATACATATCTCCAAATGACCTAAAAGTTAAATTCCTGCTTCCGACAATATGAATGAAAATGGAAACTTTGCAGTAAGTTAAAAGTAGGCAGGGTCACATATCTGAATGGGTACTAGTGTCCTGCTTTCTGAATGTAAAAGAAATACAAATTCCATTTCCAAATGCTGAGACAAGAGCATAAGCAAAAGAGTAGAAAAATAAAAAGCTTGGCAAACTAACGCTGATGGTAGAGTCTCCGGATTAAGCCGAACAAGCAACTCCTGAAGTTCCTTCTCTCGATGGCACCGCAGGTACACAATGACCAAGTTCAGGCTGGCCAGGATCCGTAGCTCAGGTGATGCCATGCTCTGTGCATGAATCCACAGTATGTGGCTCAGGGCAACGACAGGTACAAGCACAGTAAGCCCTCTCTAGGTAAAAAAATTGTATAATTCAAATGCACTCTGTGGTGCATATTCATTATTCAATGGTATCAAATCCTCATTAATTTGGAGGTACTGGCTGCACACCAGTTAATTCAGTCAAGCTCCAAAATGAGGCAAACCACCACAAACTTGTCAAGCAAAAGCACAACTAGCATTTAACTGAAATGAAACGGCAGAGTATACAACACTACAATTCTCACTCAGAGATGGAGGAAGGAACAGCAGGAACTGTGCATGAACACAGTGCACCATTTTTATTTTTATATTTTGTGCTCAAGTAACCCTGCCTTGCTCTTCAAACTCACCCTGAGGACTGTGTTGAATTGAGCTTCAGCAGCCTCCATGCAGTTCATGGACATGGCATACAAGCCCTGCATGAAAGAAACCATGCATCAAAAACAACAAGGGTATCCTGTCCACTTCCCTTGCAAACCTCAGCTGCGACCTCCATGACTTCTACCCCTGTCAGACAGACGAATTTGGTGTAACTTTGAGCGCGTGCACTTTGCCATCAGTGTCATTTGTTGGTCGTCACACGGAAAGGTTTACTGACATTCACTGTAGAGTGTATTCACCAGCGAGTGCATTCGTAAAACTCCTTTCAACACAGAAACTGCAATGCATTGGAAATCATAAACAACTTCAGAATCTTGGCTTTTGTTACAGAGTGGCAGAAAAGTTGGTGTGAAACAAACAGGAACTAATAAAGTCCACTATGCTTTGTCTTCAAGTAACACATGGAGAGACTCTTTGTTATTACGT
The DNA here is from genome assembly GCF_050947875.1 of Dermacentor variabilis. Classification (NCBI taxonomy): domain Eukaryota; kingdom Metazoa; phylum Arthropoda; class Arachnida; order Ixodida; family Ixodidae; genus Dermacentor; species Dermacentor variabilis. Next base: position 66,867,711 of record NC_134569.1, on the reverse strand, counting down.
AAAATACACATAACAAAAGGTACAGAACAGAAATCACACCATAATGCTATAGAAGCAGTATAGTATGATAGCCAAAATGAGTAATGATTAAGCTGTGCATGCCTTATAACAACACAACCCACAATGTATATGTGCACACAAGCACACAAACAAAGCATCTGTTTATCTGAGAAGCATACAGTACAGTTAAACCTCAATATAACTTGAATATAACAAAATCTGCTATATAATGATGTACTATTGAACCTTTATAGCTTGATTTCCATAAACACCGTGTACTTTTAACCTCAAGGTAAGGAGGTGTGTTTATCCGAGATTTCAATATAACTTAATTTCGTTGCAGCCATAAAGAAAGACTGAGGCAATAAATAAACTGAAACTACTGTGGATGCCAGTGGTCGAGTGGTTGAATTATGCATGTGGTTGTTTGCGAGTGAACCTTTCAAGTTGTGCACTGCGTGGTGGAGGGTGGTAGCCAAAGCGGAGCAGCATCTTCTGCGGCAGTGGTGAATTTAGCTGGTCACAGCCTGCAAGATGCGCTGCCAGATCTCAGAAGCCACAAGTCGGCAAGTGTGATGTCGATCAGAGGGACTAGGAGGGCACATGTATGGGCGCATCATCATCACTGCGCACTCTACAAAGCTTAGTGCATAGTTCCACATTCTGCAAGTGTTTTGTGTAAGCACTCAATTTGGTGTTTTTGTTGTCACCATGTAGCAAGTGACAAGCATGAGTAGCAGTAGAAGTGGTAGTACTATTCACAACGGGCTGTCGTTTGAGGACAAAGCTAGTATATTGTAAGCGATCTTGATTGGCAAGAAAATATATGTAGCCACTTGTTTCAGGATACCACAAAGCTTGCTCTCCATGATCTTGAAGTCAAAAGTAGCTATCTTCAACTTTCTGGAACCAACATAAACTTTTACCACAAATAGATGCGTTTCCAGTGAGTACACTGCTCCTGCAACAAGTATTGGATATACCGTATTTACTCGCATAATGATCACACTTTTTTGTCAGGAAAATTGACGCAAAATCAAGGGTGCAATCATTACGCAGGTTAAATTTCCTGTGAAACGAAAACAAATTTTTTTTCGTCCCGTGTTTGCTGCGGGACACCAAAACAAAAATTGCGGCCGGCGGAGCAAGCCGAAGGCGCCGAACGCGATGTTTTATTATTCTCGTGAGTACATTATGTGCATTGAAACAGTTTCTTCTTTATCAGTAATGAATAATAATGTTAATATCGGCAAGTTTGCGGCAATAACATAGCCATGTCCACTTTGAGCGGACAGAAACAGATGGGCGCTCTCAGCTGCCAGTGACATAGAAATACATGGCCAACATGCTGTGGAAACTGTGGCATCTGTCTTCACTACTATCCTAATACGGCACGTTTCCTCCAAGGGTGGGTGAATATCTTAGCTGTGTTACAAGCGTCGGTGTATGAATAGGGTACACTTTTAACGTATCAGTGTAAACGTAGCTACTATTGTTGCCGTTCGCGATTTGTTGCGTGCCCACAAGTGCAGATGAGAAGAATCGAAAGGCGCCTTTTTTGTTTTTGACAACCATTGTAAAGCCTACACATAATAACGGCAAGTTTGGTTGCAGCTTTTTTTTTAGTCATGGACGCGCGGAAAGTGATGAAAGTAATGAAATGAGGCATCTACTTAAGAATGTTTGGCGCGTGCAGACCGCTTGGTTTGTCTTGAGGAGTCATTCGCGTAGCATTCGACAGATGGTAAGCGTGATCAATATTAGCTAGTCTAGCTAATACACGACATATCGCTGCGGCAAGTTCGGGGTGTGATCATTGCACGGGAAATAAAAAAAATCAAATTTTGATGAAAAAATTCAGGGGTGCGATCATTACGCGAGTGCGATCATTATTCGAGCAAATACGGTAAGTAGCCGACCGTAGCTGCAAGCACTTACCTGCGGCACCCAGAGCACCCACATCACGAAACCCCAACATAGTTTTATGAAGCTAGCCTACTCCATAAAACCATGTAGGTGCTCTGTGATAAAATTAACTCATATATGAGACTTCTGGAGAACCGATGCATAACAGCGACTGAACTTTTCCGGTGCCGTACCAGATCTTGCTTGATATTTCAGACATAACGTCACAAAAAAGAATATGTGGCAGCCATGAACAAAGTTGCCAGAATTTCAGTTACTGCCTTGCTTTAACAAAATGTTAAAGCGAATATTTTTTTTCCAGCATAGGCCAATGAGTTCTGATGCTGCTTTCTTGCCACTATGTGTATATAAAGGAGCAGTTTGGTTCGGTGAGCATAACATTCTGTGTCATACTACTCTAGGCGACACCTGAGGTTGAGCTGGAAAGCCACGGCAGTGGAATGGATGTGCGAGCTTCGCATATATTTTAAAAATGGTCGTCGGCTATCAAGTTCAACAAAATTTATTCTTTTTTGATGTGGAAAGTATCAAATGGCCCATTGAGTAAACGCCGGCGTCATCTGAACAACTCGAAGCTAAACATTTCGACAGAATTGCCTGTCTGGTTGGGAAATTGATTAGGACTTGACATTTGGTTGGAGTCAGTGTCAAGTCCTCATCTGAACAATGGCACCTAAATTCCCACTGGCTGTAACGCCACATCATGAGTGCGCCTTTACGGAGCAGAGCAGGTGAAAGGACACACCTGCTGTCGTGATAGCATGCCAGCATGCCAAAAGCGGTGATGAGGGGAGTGGGCATCACCACGTCACCCTCGCTCTCAGAAGCTTGTGTTATCTGTGCGTTGCTTGTATGTGCATGCTCTCGTCTGCGTTTGAACTGCGCCTCAGCAAGGCCAAATCAAAGCGCACCAAGCCAATGTCTCTTAGATATCAGGCCTTTGCATTGTGGTTTATCACGTCATTCTACTTGGACCCAAATTTCCATTGCCAAGTCCGGCGTGACAAAAGCGGTGATGTCAAAATCATCGCGGCTTACCCCGAAGCATCCCCTTTAAATTCTACTGCAGTCGGGCAAGGTAGCATGACATCACGGATCGAGTTGCACCGGCCCTGTGCTATCTATAAGTTGGCCTAGCGCCTCGAAGGAGCGCTCAGTGGCATAATTGGACATTAATACTTTCACATACACAACTTGTAAGAAGTCCTTAGGTGTCCTCGGTTTTATGTTATTAAAACTTGTTTCTTTGGACTCCCCAATTATTCAGACATTTTGTCTGACCCCTTCCATGCAAAAAAGAATCGGCGATGACTGTACTTTACATAAAAGGATGAATTTCAGTAAAGAAAAATTCCAATATAACAAAGTGCCAATTTTACTGACTTCATTATTTTAAGGTTGAACTGTATATACCCAACTGTGTTAAGTTTGTAGCTTCTTGTTCGAATTAAACTTGAAGCCAGTATTAATCATTTCGGCTGTGTTATAGTAACAAAATAAGTGGTTTTATAATTTTGCACTCTGTAGTTCTTTATTTCACTTCTTTATTAGCTCTTTCGTTACTACATCTATCCAGGTCAATCACCAGAGATCCATGCTTTAAATCACCAATTTCGACATGTTGGAACTGTTTCTTAGGCACTTAACACCACCCAGTGGTTATTCAAGACACAGCACCTCTAGAATAAGTTTTAATTTTCCCGCTGTGGCAATGCTATTTTTAACAGACCTTCTTGTGAACTAATGTGCGTGTGTTGCAGGGAAAAAGGGTGTGGCTGTCACCCTCTGCCCCACTTGAGAAAAAAGCATGGCCATCATGGTTACGCCGCATTAACATCAAATTTTAGTGATCAGGAAACTCCCAGTAAGTTAAGAATTAATTTTCGTCGCCAGCTTTGCCATCTGACAGTGCCGAGAGGTGATAATTACCCGAAAATGATGCCAGCTGTTGACTAGTGAGCTTTGGTTCGGAGTCCGGATATTTTTATTCCAGCAAAGTGCATCTCTGAAGGTACGCCGCATGTCCAACACGTTGACGTGGCATTTTCAGCCAGCTTCCAAAAGTTTCTGTTTCGCTTTTCTTGTAACATCCTGGCAAGGCGCGCTGTCGATGTTACTAGGCGTCTATCAAAAGTCGCTCCCATGGCGTTGTCTCCACGGCTGCCTCGTGAGAGAAGTGTCCCGCTTGGAACTATGCTTTAGTGATAAGTACTCATGCTGTGAGTCCGAAGATGACAGCAAACCAGATTCAAGCTCTGACGGCGACAATGTTTTGAGTCGGCCTGGAACAGTGAGCTGTTTACCAGCGAGTCTCGTTCCTTGTGCACACTTATCTGCCTACCTTTTTGCACAACCTGAGAGCTCTACTGATTATCTCCAGCGTACATATTTCATTTGGTCATGATGTGCTGCCATTGGCTAAAATGAAGCTTCCTTTCACACCAAAAACACCACCCGGAGCGCATCTCGGCCCAGCATTATGGAAAAGCACAAGACAGTTTACAACGATGTGGGATTACTTTGTGCTATTCTTCACTGTGGAGGTGACAAAGATAATCTTCAAAAATGCAAAGAAATGTGATTGGAAGTGCAATTATGGAGCTGCCCAGCTGCGCTGAGAGAGATCAGTCCTGGAAAGAGGTGACTCCAAACAAACTGGTGAAGTTCATTATGCTCTTCATCAGACCATCCTCAGAAGATACAAAAAAAAAAAAAACTACGAAATGTGTTACGAAGACCACGAAGTTGAACAAAGAACAGATGTTTTGTGCGCAAAGTACAGAGTGCATCTATGCTTCGCAAAAACTAGGAACTGCTTCATGCATGGCACGAGTGATGAAGCAGTTCCTGACCTTAGTTTCTTTACTGTACCTAAAGAACGGTGGTATACTGAGCATTTAAAATTTCAGACACTATTCCTGGGTTACTTATCTTTGAAATGTGCATTCTGAATTTCCTTTGACATTAATGTTTTTGTAGATATCATGTTTCTTTTATTGTTCTTACTAACTGGCCACAAGAATGGCACTTCCTAGAACTTTTATGTGCTACCTAATAAATGATTGTGTTTTGCAACATATGTTTTTGTAAAGAGCATTTGCTATGCTGCAACGTGTGCTGGAATATTATTTGGTAAGTGGCAAACATTTTTTTTTCTTAGACCTATAAAAATCAACCATTTTCTCACAGTGACAAAACAGTTAAACATGAATATAGGTATTTCTTCTATACAGTCAGACCTAATCATTAGGTCATGATTATGTCATTCTGACCTGATCGTTATGACAAAGTTCATTATGACCTAACCATAACAAAGCTGCATCCGACATAAAAATACCTGCGTGATATCCAGTATATCCGTTATAAGCATACACATTCATTTCGACAAAAGAAACTGTGATCTATAGTATGTAGAATAAAGTTAAGCGTGATGCCTCCAACGAGCCATCAAATGGTCTCCTGTGCATTTCAATGACCTCTGTGCAGCTTGCCATGCCAATGCGTGGCACAGCAACAACTATATATTCCATACACATACCTCCCGACCTGGGGAAATTGGCCAAGAAGAAGGAAGGAAGGGGGAAGTGGGCGGGGTTAATCTGTGTGTGTGTGTTTTCTGGGTCACAGCAATATCGGAAACAGTTCTGAATGGCAGCTAGTACAGTTATTAGACCTACCAGTGCTCGTACTCTCACAGGAGACGATACGTGCGTGTGCACATGCATAATTAACCCTTTGAGGGTCAATGACATAAATATACGGCACCGTGAACAAGCCCAAAATGGTCGATGCCATATAGTTATGGCGCCGTCTGTACGTTTAAAAAGTGCGCCTAATTCCTAACTTTTTCTTTTCAGGCATGTGCTGCCAATATGTGGGAATACAGGGAATTTTTTTCTCACGCCTCCCTTTCTCGGTTTTCATTGCATGGTTTGTTTTAGAGATAGCTTGCTCCGGTGCGTCTATATACTACCGCTCGTGCGTTGGAGCACAGGTGGGTGGGCGGCTGTTTGGGTTTTGTTCCACGGGCAGTTTCGGCTTCTTGCGCTCACAAAACTGATGGCTATCTTGTTACTAATAGCTCAAAGGGCAAACGCTTGTTTCTCGCTCGATTTGTGCTCACAGGGATTCGCATAGGAAGGATGCCGCTGTGCATGCGTTTCCTTTTCTTTTCTTTTTTTTTCTTTTTTGGAGGCACGCGAAAACTAATTGCCTCTGGTTGGCGATAGGATTAAGATTAGCAGAAGTTTGCCACATGTCTTGCTTTTTTGACGGGCACACAACCACACAGTTTTCTTGAGTGTGCTCACCTACGCAGTTCGATTACACTGTGGTAGTAAATATTAGTTTAAGAGCAGAAACATTTGAGAGTTGCAAAATATTCTTATGTGCACATTTCCAAAGCCTCGAACTATGTGTATAACAATGCATCAAATTTTTTATTCTTATAAGTTTATTTCCTTCTTTTATTGTTGTTATTCATGAATAAACAGTACATATATACAAAAACGAAATATTTTTTTTTTTCCCTTTACGGTCACCCTAGAAAAATTACGGTAATTTTTTTCGAAATAGGTCCCTCAGAAGAACTGGAATCTTCAATAAAAAAAAATCGACCCTGGGCGGTCGCATATGGCGAAAAAAATCGACCCTTATAGGGATAAGGAACAGGTACTATGTCCCATTAAGTGGCCGCTTTCCATTCTTAATTCGCTTCACTGCTTAATACTACTGCATTAGACCTTTGTCTCAAGTGCACTGCTCAACCCATGTCTCACTCTGAGGTGAACTCAGTTTGGCCTACACTGCCTAGACACAGATGGCTTGGATTAAATTCTGAATTCGGCTAGCTCCCTAGCGCATAATGGCAATTATATATAATGGGGCTGCGCTGGATGACGCTGCATTTTGTTTTTCTCAGTAGGGTTGGGGCAGCTTTTAGGGAGCTTTATGGCTATGTTCGCACAATGGAGAGGATTGGTTAGAATTTGGGAATCTCCCGGATAAATCAGGAGAGTTGGCAGGTATGCATGCATGTGATCGCATGAGATTAGATGATCACATGAGAGATGAGATGATCATGAGATGATCGCATGAGATTAGCACATGAACTTGCCAGCTGCTGCCAAATCAAGCCATTAGCAAACGCACAGCAGGCACATCCAAAACGTGTCATTTAAGTTGCTCTTGGAGCATAGTTGAACAACTCGAACAACAGAGGGTGACCGCCTACAGTCCCAAACTCCGCTACTACTGCCATCAGTCTAGCCCCTAAGCTTGCTCTTGATCATTGATGAAGTCTACAAGTATGACCACATTGACAACTATCGTGCTACAACTTGTCGTTAGCCGCTTCGCAGGCCGTCAGCAAATTTTCGTTACCTAGGCCGCTAGGCCTAACTAGCGCCGTTTCATGAAGTCCGCAACTGAAGATGCATTACGAAGTGAACGTAGAGGAAACTGTGTTTACGGCCACTTTATTTGAAGCATCAAATGTGTGAATAAATGAGTAATTGGGTGACACAATGCAGCATTCCAAATTTAAGTTGCTGTTATGCAGTTGGTTATAGGGGTATGTGGCAGCGTCACAGGGAAGTCCGAATAATTGCATAGGCCCAAATAATCAGGTGCCTGAAAAATCAGTCGGCGATTGTGTTTGGCAGTTTTGCTACCACAATATATATTTCGAGCGATGCAAAAACAAACACTCATTTTGCTGTAACCAATACCATGTGAAATCTTGCAATCTTGGTTTTGTTAAAGGGACCCTTGCTTACATGGGATCTAGCGGCTGGAAAACGTATACAATCGAGTCTGCAGCAGAGAACAGCAGCACGTTTCGGTTATCGCCTATTAAATGCTTGCATTATGTTTCCAACGGCATCATGCGCTGTGAAACAGTTAGGCGAAGATGCTTATCGCAATAGGATTGGCGGTGATAGCTGTGAATGCTGCGTGCGACGACCCCAGAGAAGATTTGCTGGTACCGAAATGAGAAACTGAGTGTGCGCCGGCGTTTTCACATGAGACGTGCAGCTATATACTATTCTCGAGCATGTGCGCCTCGCACATTTTCTTGTTTACATGGGATCTAGCAGCCGGAAACTGCGCCATACGAGTGCAGTTTGGCAACGTACTGAATGTTGGTGCCGAAAAATCACGTGTTCTGGGAATATATGAACGCGTAAAAAAATTTGCGCAACTCTGTTAGGTCATTTGTGTTCTCTATTGCCAATATTGGCGCCGGGAAAACGTTCATTACGGGAACATATCAACGAGGTTCTACTGTGCTTCATTATATTGAGAATTTCATTATACTGAAGTTCGTTATATCGAGGTTTCACTGTATTTCATCCTCGCACTTCGAGTCTGCACAAACTAGTTGTGTGTTGATACCGCAGCCGTCATGGGGTGTCACAATGAGCCCTCTCATCAGCAAGACGATCAGACAGCCACAGGCACTAAGTAGTCTCTGTAAGTACAAAGCTCCAGGCATCCAAGTACCCATCTCTGCATTGAGAGAGCGCCGCACGACTGAACCGGAAGTAGCATCATAAAGGGGGGAAAAAAGAAAGAAAAAAACCCAACAATACTTTTGCGCGGGGCTTGTGTAGCTTCCAGAGTGCTAGAGGAGACAAATGTGTAACTGTGTAATGTGTAACTCTACATATAATTGAAGTATTCAAAAAAGTTCTGCCGCAGAGGATTCATGAGGCAACATCCTTTAATGGTGAGGTCATCCTATGCTTAGATTTTATAAGCACGTCTGAGGGCCCCTTTAAAGCAGGACAATACTGCATTGAAATAAAGCATGACTAACCAAACTTAATATGTACTTTGTTATATTTGATAATTATATTTATCTAAACAGGCAAATTAGCCCAATAACGGGCACAGACACAAGAACGGGGAGGCAAAGACAAGCGCTTGTCTTTGCCTCCATTTCCTGTGTCTGTGCCCGTTAGCGCACTAATTTACTTGTTCAGCTATGCAAAACCAACTAGCCCAACAATTAATCGTTCCATTATGTTTATGTTTGTTACATCGAGGTTTGACTGTATTCTTATTACTACTGCCAGAAAACACTTCTGGCAAACTCCAACTTATGGTATCCTAGTGTGTTAAGGTTCTTGTCCCAAGATACAAATATTACAATATTCAGTCCCTTTCTCAGCGAACTATAAATGTCTATAACCTTTACTATTAGCACTGCCTTCACAAAAACCTAGGGCTTTTTTTTTTTTTTTTCAAGGTCTGATCAGTCACGAAATGAGAACCTCACTGTGTGCAGATGACACTGTGTGCAGATGAGTTGCGCAGTGTCTCTAGTATGCCTATCAATTGCATATGGTCGCAGTTGTCAATTCTGAGTGTGCAGTGAGCACGTAAACATGCCTCGAACAATAGTCTCTCACTAAGCGTGAGTGTGTGCGTGTGCTGCCATTCGATTTCTGCATGCTAAGGGGTGCAATGCAGTTAAAATCCACAGACGAATGAGTAATGTGTACAGTACAACTTTCATAGGTGACAGCAAAAGTGTGGCAACGGTGCAGGAACTTTGAAGCAGGACACACAGGCGTTCATGATGCAGGCGTGCAGGGAAGGAAGCGAGTGTCAGCCGATGATCTTGTTCAGCGAGTGAATCAGCCGATTCGAGGAAATCGACAGTTCACAATTTCTATGTTGAACGATTTGTTCCCTGAAATTTCACGGTCAGCTCTCTATACCATCGCGAGTGAGAGACTCTAGTACCACAAACTCTGCGCGAAGTGGGTTCCCAAGATGCTGACCGAACATCACAAAACACAGCGAATGGGCGTAGCCTTCACATTTCTCCAGCACTACCATGATGAAGGATAAGACTTTCTGAAGAAAATCATCACAGGGGACTAGACATGGGTTTGTTTTGAAACTGAAGAAACAAAAGAGCAATCCAAACAGTGGATGCATTCTGATTCTTTGAAAGCAAAGAAGTTCAAGCGAACCTTCTCCAGCTGAAAGTGTATGGATACTGTGTTCTGGGACGGCAATGGTGTTCTCTTGGTGGAATTCATGGAATGTGGCACGACCATCACAGCAGCCTCATACAGCGTGACTCTTGAACGTCTACGAAAGGCAATACAGAACAAGCGAAGAGGAATGTCGTCATCAGGCATAGTCCTTCTTCATGACAATGTGCAGTTGCAAGAAGCTCCTGCAATATTTTCAATGGGAAGTGTTTGATCACCCACCATACAGACTGGACTAGGCTCCCTCTGATTGCCATCTCTTTGCTCACATTAAACGCTGGCTAGGAGAACAACAGTTTGACTCAGACAACGAGCTGCAGACCAGCGTGCAGAATTGGCTTAAAGCACAGCTGGCTGCCTTCTATGACGAGGTTGTAGGAAAGTTGGTACCATATGACAAATGTCTCAATCAGAGCGGTGACTATGCGAAGAAGTAGCTAGAAAGTGTATCTAAACATTCCAAATAAAACAGTTTTGATTTTCATTGTGGTTTTCACTGCGCAATCGATCGGACCTTGAAACAAGGTTGCCCTTGTATATTGTATGATACACACACATAAGACACACAAAGCTATCTGTGATAGCACAAGCACAGGTGTTGTTCAATGGTGACCGGTTTATGGACTTGTCCTTTGTCCTTCTTAGATTATTAGAGCAGAAAGTTTAAAATAAACAGCCTTGAAAATTTCTCACCAGGAGTGTATGCAGCTGAGGTTTGTGACGGGCAAACAGACGGGGCTCTTGACGACATATCTGCAGGGCCTGGGATGCCTGTACATGACATTCAAATGCAAATAAATGAATTCAGCTCACAGTTCTGCAAAGTGCCGATGTGCAAAAAAAGAAAAAAAAATCTTTCTCATGCCCTGTGAAATAGAATAAGCAGTGATGAAAAATATTGACAAGTGTTTGCGAGCTGCAAGTACCCGAACTTTTATTTTTCAAATCCCAAATGGAAAATATTCAGAAAGAAAGCTGTCACTGCTTCAAGTGGTACTTACGGCAAATTATACGAAAAACATGCCATTGTGCAGAAAAGAAGACAGGACTTCAGGCTCCACAAGCAAAGCGCTAAACTAGAGAACAGCACAGTGCTTTCAACACAAGAGAATATCTAAGCACCGCTTTGAGGTGTGAGCAAGCACACAAGTGCGCGACTTATGAAATTTTGCAATTCATGGGGTCCAGAACCCCACCTAAGGAAACCTGTACTGCAGCACTTTCTGATATTATGACTTCTAAACAGTGCTGCAAATAAATGAATGTTGCTTTAATTTACATGCTCGTGCTCATCTTCACTAAACCTGCAGGTGGCACTATTCTTTTCAAAAGTTCCTAGGCCACCGAGAGAGTGACTAAGCTGGCAAGGAGGGAGGGGGGAAAGTGTGGAAGGGAGTTCCCACCCTCTATTCCGTTGACCCCTTCCCTTTAATGAGGGATAAATAAAGCTTTTCATCATCGTGCAATGTCCCCTGCCCTCCATAGTTGTGTGGAGTGTGAAAACACGCACAAATAACTCTCCTCATGCCATACAGCTTTATGGTTGCACAGCTCTGCACTCGTGCAGCTTTGCATGGCACCTCATGAGTGGCATGAAAATTTCTGTAGAGGAACACATCTCCACGTACACTGATGAAAGTTCTGCCACATCATTATCCAACAACTGCCGTAGGAGCTTAAGGCTGTTTGCTGAAGGAGCACCTCCCGTTGCTATGCTCCTTGTTTTGTACAGCTGCAGGCATTTTCTTATCTCGCATCAAGTACTTTACATTGTACGAATGAACAAACAGCAAGTGATGCTGATATGAGCTCATGCAGAACTTGACCATGTAACATGGAGCGGTCAGCTCCCTTTGTGAAACATTTGACAAATAATGGCACTTCTGCTTTGCTCTTAACCATTCACAACTCTGTAAACACGTTCTTTTCTTTTTTTTTTTTTTGTGCAAAAGTGTCCCGTTATCTAGGATAGCCATTTTGTCAGCTACCTAGGCTGCTTACAGTTTCTGAGGCATCGATAGATGCTGGCATGCACCGGAAACACTGTCAGTAGCCAGCCGTACTTCACTTCTGATGCAGCATTACAGCTTGGGCTGCCTCACCACCAACAGCGCCATTCATAAGGGCACTGGCGACATTCAGTGACCATTGCTTGATAGGGTATAATGCTCTGTGAGTGGTTCTACAGACGGCTATGCTTCCTTCAGTGCCAAAATGACGCCGACTATTTCACCATCTGCTTCATCATCCCACTGCACCTTTTGTTTCCATTTTTACTTCCGTGCAATGAAATTTATGTGAACACTAAGTTCAAATGGTTTACTGGGAAACTATGCAGGGCTGCCTCAGCGATTTCTGTCTCTAAGGCACAAAAATTCTGGGAAATCTAAGTTTTAGTATAATATAGATAGCCTTGCACAGAAGACTAAAAAGAACAGAGCAGAAAGTTAATAGGGCTCAAGAGTACTATAAGATATAATAGATGACACTTGTAGTGCAAGACCAAGGAGCTATGTAAATTATTTATAGTGACTGAAAAAAAAAGAGAAAAAGCCGCACCTCTTGTATGGCGAGAGTCTTATTGCCCATGACCAAGCGACACATGGCAATATGTTCCAGGAGCAGCAATTGGAATGAGTGCAGGATTGGGTTGCTGTCGACAACTAGGCACGGTATGAAATGTACAAATGAATAGTCAAAATGGCAATCTGCACATAAAAGGCACAATGCATAGAGCTTTCCCCTTATGACAGCATATTAATGTAAGAATGACTGCTCACTTTAGCCCATTACCTAATTAGCACACATGAGCAGGCTCAGTACTACGTGCATTTGCCAAGCACCTTCTGCTTGGCAAATGCTGTTTCCTGTTGTATGAACAAAAATCCATTTTCTGTCCCAAAGAACAGTTAGGAGAGTTTCAAGATCCAGCTTTATTTTTTCTTCACGAAAGGCAACTGCAGCCAAAAAAAGAAAAAAAGCATGAAGAACAGGAAATCTGGCCAAAGGAAATTTGGAGTCAATCTGGCAAGTAAATATGGCAATGACATCATCCTTGCTATGTGCTAGTCCCCATGGCAGCCATTTCATGTAAACTGCAAAATCCAACTGGACTTGGAGGAAAGAAAAATAAGTCGGAAAGCAGCTCCAAGGAGCCGACTGATTCTAGCTGATACCTAGTATGAGATATTATATATACCCAAAAAAGAAAAAAAACCGTAATCAATGTAAATCAACACAAGTAATTCTCCTCCTAATAGAAAATAATCACATACAAAGTAGAAAAGCTCATGTCTCGAAATCTGATATAGTAAGAAATTATAGCTTTTGCATTCCAAAGATGCTCAATACACTCTTGTTATGTGCTGTGTATAAATGCAAAGCATTGAATTAATTCTGGAGTTTTAAGTGCCAAACCAAGATTTGATTATGAGGCATGCCATAGTGTGGGACTCCAGATTAATTCTGACCACCAGGGGATCTTTAATGTGCCCCCAATGCATGGGACCACAGATGTTTTTGCATTTCGCCCCTATTGAAATGTGGCCGCTGCAGCTGGGACTCCATCCCGCGACCTTGTGTTTAGCAGCGCAACACCATAACCACTAAACCGCCGCAGCAGATCAACACAAAGCTTTCTCATCCTTACAAGAACAAGAGAAATAGCTCTGAGATTCAAATGTAAAATGCATAGTCATAAGAAATAGTTCCTGAGGTCTTATTTTGCAACAATTTTCATTTTTCATTTTTCCTGCTCTTTGCCAGTGGCTCCCAAAAAGTCATGGCCCTGGTCACAACTACTCAGCATGATGGATGATATAAAAAGAAATAGAATCAGAAAAAAAAAAGAATGTTTTTCTTACAAGATACAGCTCCTGGTTTCTCTTTAACCTACTGGATTCTTCAAATGGTCAAGAAAAATTCAAGCTTCGAGAAACAAGTTCCCAAAAATAATGTCATAGGCAGCAGGTTGAAGGCACTGAGATGGGACATTTTTAAGGCATCAGGAATGCAAGTAAACATGGCACGTAAACATTGGTGCAAACAATGGTACGAGGGCGAATCAGAAAGTCCTTGCCCTTATTATTTTTTTTTTAGCCAAATTATGGCTGTAAATGTGAAGTCAACATATCCATTCTTAGCGGTGGACCTTTCTTGGACTCGCTAGGTCTTATCTACTGGTAGCTCCGCGGCACAGCACTGCTGTCAGTTGTTGAAGATGGTGGTTGTGCTTCACACGTTCAAGGCGTACAAGTAACAAAGCATGATTAGTTTTCTATGGAGCGAGGGACGAACGCCCATTGAAATCTACAGGGAAGTGCAACTCACGTATGGGGAAAGGTGTCTCGCCTCGAGAAGTGTGAGGTGGTGGTGTTGCGAGTTCGCAAAAGGCCGTGAAGACTTGCATGACAATGAGCATTTGGAGAGGCTGCGTGTGAGGACTGGTGTGGGGACAATGTGGGAAAATAGTGCAAGGCACGTAGAATAGTACATATATTTGTAATTACCTGTATGTACCTTATTTTGGCTTATAAAAAATAGGGGGCAAAGGCTTTCTGATTTGCACTCGTACAAATACTGCTGCACTTCCCCAAGTAACATATATGATGACTTGCACCCACTTTTAAGCTTCTCAATTTGCATAAGAGCCTTATCAGTGTACTTGTGTGCTTTGTCCATGTAGCCAGCCTGCATGGAATGTAGCACTGTCACCTGGAAAGAGAGCCATCTTCCATCATGAAATGGTAACATAAACAAACAAAATAAAAAATTAAAGGCACAAGAATAAATAACACAGGTCAACTAATTGCTTCAACTATTTTAAAAGTTCCCGCAAGAAAATATTCACTAAGCTCTTTGAGTTCAAAATGGCAGATGCGTGTCCAGAAAAGGCCTCGTTTGTCTAAACGGAAAAATCATTTATGCCATTGGAAAGGTTTCCCACAGCTGTGCTGAGCACAGAACACCACCAAAGGTTAACATGAATAGACACTACATTGATTTATAGTAGTGCACCTAAAGAAACAGCTACTTTGGAGAAAGCCGCAACCAAGTGAGCATGCCAGCCCTAAACTACAGCATGCCCAGGACCCACAGCTACAAGACTTAGAGCTAGTTAACCCTTCAGACAAGCTTGCAGCACAAGTTTGCTGAGCTCCTGCAAGCTTTAACCTTAAGCAGGTCCAGCCCCCACCCCCCCTCCACCCTTTGAATCAGCCCAATAAATGACTCTAACCTTAACCTCCTGCCCTCCACTCTCTGGTAAGAAATGTTACAGCCTCAACAACAGCTGTCATCTTACCATTTGTAGTTCCAAGACCGTTAGATAGTTCTGGTGTTCTACTGTCAATACACCATCAATAATGTGGGCACATGGTTGGGCACTAGCTTCCGACTATGTGCTCATGAGTGTGCACCTTTAGAGGTCTTATAGAACCCCTCAACATGCTTTTCTCTGTCACTTAACCTACACTGCAGTCATTTTTCACTGATGCGGTCCTGAGATAGCATCTTTAACAAACTTAAGAAATGAATTCCATAAATTAGTGTTCGTGCACCAAAATCAACATGTGCTCTAATAAAAACAGCAACAGTGCAACACAGGACAAGCGAGTAGAGAGCACAGGACAGAGCGCTGTCCTGTGCTCTCATTCTAAGAGTGCTTCCTATAAAGCAAAAGCACTAGTGGGATAAAAACAGCACTAACCAAGTAGACCAGGACACACATATGCTCCTTGGGCATCCAATGAAACATATCTCCAGGATTTGATGGGACAGTCTCCTCATCTGAGTGCAACGATGTGATGGTCTGGATACCCTGCTGAAGCTGCTTCAGGCAAGGTTTCACACTCTTCACCTGCCAACAATAACAACTATTATATTCACTATTCATCATCATCAGCAGCCAATTTTTATGTCCACTGCAGGACGAAGGCCTCTACCTGGAACCTCCACTTACCCCTACCTTGCGCTAGTTGATTCCAACTTGCGCCTGTAAATTTTCAAATTTCATCACCCCACCTAATTTTCTACCATCCTCGGCTGTGCTTCCCTTTTTTTGGCACCCATTCTGTAACTCTAATAGTCTAGCTGATGTCTACCAGCAGATGGCTCCCCATTTGCTCTCTGATCCACAAGACTCTCTTCCCGTCTCTTAAAGTTACGCCTAACATTTTTTGCTCCATCCATCTTTGCACAGTCCTTAACTTGTTCTTCAGCTTCTTTGTCAAGCTCCAAGTTTCTGCCCCATATGTTAGCACCGGTAGAATGCAGTGATTGTACACCTTTCTTTTCAATGATAGTGGTAAGCTTCCAGTCAGGGTCTGACAATGTCTGCTGTATGCACTCCAACTGATCTTTATTTTTTCGTAAATTTCCTTCTCATGATCAGGGTCCACTATAACTGACCTGGATAAACATTCTCCTTCACAGACTCTAGAGGCTGAGTGGCGATCTTGGAACTCTTATTCCCTTGCCAACTCCTCCAGCACCCTTGGCAAGGACGGTGCTGGAGGCCTTAGCCAACTTAACGGGGAAGAGGCCACCGTCTGGAGCAAAATACAGACTGGGGTATTCCCCCATCTAAAAATGCTAAATGCCATGTATCCTACTCACTATAGGGCCAGCTGCCTTTGGTGCGGTGGCGTACCTACACTAATACATGCAACCTGGGAGTGCACTAAGCAACCTCACAGTCCAAATAGCAATAACACAATGGAGCAGTGGGAGGCACAGCTCGCCCGTTCCGACTTGGCAGGACAAAAGTCCTTAATTAGCCAGGTCAGGCAGACGGCAGAGGCCAGTGGGGCCCTGGACTGAGGGGCTCCACCCACACCTCCTTAATATCTTTTCCTGTCAAATAAAGTTTCTATATATATATATA
Organism: Dermacentor variabilis; assembly: GCF_050947875.1. Classification (NCBI taxonomy): domain Eukaryota; kingdom Metazoa; phylum Arthropoda; class Arachnida; order Ixodida; family Ixodidae; genus Dermacentor; species Dermacentor variabilis. The sequence goes on along the minus strand of NC_134569.1, from coordinate 66,850,893 downwards.
TATATATATATATATATATATATATATATATATATATTCCCTTGCCAGGCTATTGATCATTATTTTTCTCTTCTACATGTTAATCTTCAACCCGACTCTTACACTTTCTCGGTTAAGGTCCTCGATCACTCGTAGTAATTTGTCCCTAGTGTTGCTGAACAGGACAATGTCATCTGCAAACCGAAGGTTGCTGAAATATTAGCCGTTTGTCCTCACTCCCAAGCCTTCCCAGTCAAGCAGCTTGAATGTTTCTTCTAAGCTTGCAGTGAACAGCACTGGAGAGATTGTGTCTCCTTGCCTGACCCCTTCCTTGATAGGTAACTTTCTACTTTTCTTGTGGAGACCCAAGGTAGCTGTGGAATCTTTGTAGATATTTCCGAAGATATTCACATATGCCTCCTGGGGCTCTACAGCGCAAGACTATTCCAATATGTTTTTATTCCAATCTCCTGATGTCGAATTTATGTAACTGCCGACACAAGCATTGGGCGGTGACCCACAGCATTGCCTAAAGAGCCCAATCAAACGCTCTCCTCATTTATAGGAGGTCACTTTTGTTTGCTTTCAAAATGAATAACACTGCCTACATTGAGCGTTTCTTCTTATCTAATTGGCTGACAAGAGGCGAGGAGCACACTCAAGTGGAGAGGGTTTCGATGGGGCTGAGCCAGCGCACTGAAAATAGATAACCAGACGACTAGGGAAGTGCCAGCGCCTGCAACTGGTCCACTTTTCCTCACTTAGCTTGTGATGGCTTGTCCAAAATCGCGGTGGCATGCAACAGACAGTTAAAAATGCCGCTAAAACGGATCCTCAGCAAATAAGAGTTGGCAGTGCGATGTCGTATACATGCAGAAAGGGTTTCGTTATGCGCAAATAAACCCATGCTCTCCGGCAGGTGCGAGTAACCAGTGCCTGAGTGATCGGCGGCAGCCAACTTCTATTCCTTTTGGAACAGGGCAACCTCCGGCTATTCAGAAAAAAATCCAGTTTTGCAGCATATTAACGCATCTTTAACGTGTACACGTCACTTTGATGCAATGAGTTTTCGCGGTTTTGTGACGTCGAGTGACAGACAGGTGAAGTGGATGCAGCCTCAAACCTTTTGACCAATAGCAGAGGGTTAATGGCGAAAAGGCGTCGTATGAGAAATTATTTTTCTTTTGTTAGGCAGAATCATACATAATCAGTGCATACACATCATCCCAGATTGGGAGCTACTGCAGTTTTCGTGACGTCACATGACAGAGAGGCAATGTGGGGTGGTCCAAAAAAGTTTTTGACCAATCGGCAGAGGGCCAATTGCAGAATTGGAATAGAAAAGTTTGGAATAGCTTTACGTTATAGCACCTCTGTGCTCCTTGATTATGCAGTGCCTCTACAACTGCTGGAATATCTACTGAATCAAATGCCTTTTCATAACCTATGAAAGTCATATCGGGTGTGCGAGGTATTCGAGAACACTATTCCTTATCAGCATAGACACCAGCAGACTCATCATATCTATCTAGGCGTGCAGCTTCTTGTTCGTTGACCCCTTATCATTCATACTGTGCGGTTTGTTCAAAGATGGAGGCATACAGACTGATGCAGGAAATGAAACACCATGCAGTCCTCATCGCCTTGACCGCACACCACAGCGACTTGGAAATTGCCACCTTTCTGAATGTCGCAAAGTCTTTTGTTTACAAGGTGCGGATAGAAGTGATGTGTTCTGGCGGTGACGCGGCATCTGTGGCGAAAAGGAAGAAGCACAGTCAGTGGTCAGACCTCGTCAGAACCCCTGATTTTCTCCGGCGGCTGCAAGTCATCGTGAGTGACAACCCAGGGAAGCCAATGCGGATCATGGCAAAAGAGCTCCAAGTTGCACAGTCAACTGTCAGGCTCACTGTGCATGAGGACTTGAGGTAGCATTTCTATGTCATGAGGAGGGGGCAATTCATGTCCGATAAAACTTGGGAGAATCGTCTGCTCCAGTCCAAGCACTTGCTAAGCAAGCTGAAGAGATCTGAGGAGCCTGGAATGGGGGGGGGGGGGGGGGGCTCTGGGTTTTTTTTTTCAGATGAAAAGAACTTTGACCAAGACCAAAAAGTTAACTGCCGTAATAACAGGTGACTTTGCGCGCAAGCGCTTATGAGGTGCCTATAGTGATGCACACAAAATTTCCGTCTTCTGTGATGGTGTTAGCCATCGTCACCAATGAGGGCGACGTCATGCAGCCACACTTTTTTGCAAAATGACTCCGCGTTAATGCTGCCGCGTACATGGAGGTGCTTGCCACCGTTGTAAAGCCCTGGACAGAGACTGTTTCGAAAGGAAGACCTCATGCATTTCAGCAAGATTCAGCTCCTGCCCACACCAACTGTATCACCCAGAAGTGGCTGGCTGACAACTACAACCACATCACTCCCACCCTGTGGCCTCCCAATCCACCAGATTTAAATCTGCTCAACTACTAAGTCTGGGGCGCCATTGAGAGAGAGGCCAACAAACAGTCACATAATACAAAAGACTCACTGAAGGCCGCCATTGCTGACTTAATGACCAACATCTCTAAGGACCACCTGATCCGTACATGCAGCCATTTCCAAAGCCAAATTGAATCAGTTATTGCTGCAGATGGCAGATTCGTTGAGTAATTCTGGAAATAAACCATAAGAAAAGTATTTCCCAAAGTTTGGTGAAAATATATCTATTTTTTGCTGAAGATATTCTTGTCTGTCTGAAGTCAACATTGTGTTCTCAAGTACCTCGCGCACCTGTTATAAAGAGGTTGATTGTACTCCGCAGATTTTTCAATTACTTGATTGATGACTTGGATGTGATCCAGTGTAGAATATCCCTTCCTGAAGCCAGCCTGTTCTCTCGATTGATAGAAGTCAATTGTTGCCCCGATTCTATTGGAAATTATCTTGATGAACCTTCTATACAATACCAAAAGCAAGCTAATGGGCCTATAATTCTTCAATTCTTTAACATATCCCTTCTTATGGATTATTATAATGTTGGCATTCTTCCAGCTCTCTGGTACACTTGAAGTTGTGAAGCATTGCGTATAAAGGGCCACAAGCTTTTCAAGCATGATATCTCCTCCACCTTTGATTAAATGATTAACTTATAACTTATTAGTAACCATTAATAAAAGCACACAAGTGAGTTTTATTTGGTCATGCTATGTGCAATCAAAAAGCAGACTTCCAAATATTAAAGACCTCTGACAACTTTTTCATAAGCAACTAGAACATTAGCAGAGTCTCTCATTCTGAAGCAAATTATATTTGTGTAAACTCAGGAAATTTAGCTCGGCTACAGGATCAGTAAATGTCAAAGTACAATCAAGCCGACTAATGATTTTAAAGAAGCTTTTTTTTTGCTAAACAAAGTGCTTAACTATGAAATTTTTCAGAAAATATGTGCATGTTGAACTCTATGAAAAAACCTAGCAAATAACTTTTTAAATGCATTGTTACGGTGGGAAAAGAGGACAATGTCGACGACGGTGAAGACGACGAAGTGGCAACAGCTTCTCGGGATTCTCAGCTGCTGTTTATATGTATCTCTTGTAAGTACATTGTGTAGTTTTATACCTGTGACATTTTGGTGGACATGTGGGGTACACATCTTCGCCATGGAGCTCCGCAGTGGGCCTCTCATCCAGCCTGGGAATATGCTTCCAGTGGAAGGCATCGCGTCTGCAGCTGCAATGCGGACTACGCATGCCCAGTACGTTGCTCTACCTAAGCCGCAAGACCCCGGAAAGTTCATCGGCCTCAATGGTGTTGATGTAGAAGAATGGTTGAAGATGTATGAGCATGTCAGCAAGGTGAGCAGATGGGATTCGACCAGAATGCTGGCCAATGTCATGTTCTACCTCAAAAGAACACCACAAACGTGGTTTTACACACGCGAGGAAGAGCTAACCAGCTCGGAAATGTTTAAAGAGAAGCTGTCCGACGTTTTTGCCAATCCGACCGGTCGAAAACTAGCCGCCAAGCAACAACTCGCCACGTGTGCCCAAACTGCTACTGAGTCGTATGTCTCCTACAATCGACAGGACCATGCAAGAAGCGGACAAGGTTGGACACATTATGAAAGGTACCGTGGACAACGCATTCAACCTTCTGGTCTTCAGAGGCTTATCGACTGTCAATGCCATCATGAAGGAATGTCGCCGTTTAGAGCAGACGAAGAGTCGCCGTATACACAATCAATTTACACGGCTTCCAAATACTGCAGCGACCTCTTCTTGTACTTACCCCACCGACCAATCTAGCTTGCCACCACCAAGCGAAAACGTGACCCACATTATACACCGCGAACTCGAAGCAGCGTTTCCTGCCTCACCCCAACAGACGTCTTGGAACAACACTGCTGAGACGGCATCACTGATTCAGTCTGTGGTTTGCCAGGAGATCACTAATATGGGTCTTCCCAACACCTGCTCCTTGAGTCATCCTGACACTGGCCCTGCTCCTATGCCTCAGTCCTGTTGCACTCCGCCCTTCAGTGCCCGTTATCCCTATGCTGCCCGGAATCCATCGCACTGGCGTACACCTGATGACAGGCTGATCTGTCTCTGCTGCAGCCGAATCGCTCACGTGTCCCATCACTGCCGGAGCCATTGGCCATCCCCGCCTCGAAACACCTTCTAAAATTCAAGTTCACCCCAAAGTTCTTCAACCCGTCGCTTCTACGACGCCTCCGACGCCACTACCTTGGCTCGACGCTATGCTCACTCACCCTCACCTCAACATCGCCAGCCACGTCCACCCAAGCTTCACCGCTCACCCTCACCGACCTACCCAGGACCGCCCTAGCAAGAAAACTAGGCAATGCGATACTTCGAGGTAGTGCTGCAATGTTGTATTCACTGCAAAATCCTCCTTTGACGCTGTTTACGAGACATAACCTTCTTGACGTCCAAGGTGATGGCCCACCTGTCACAGCACTCAGAGATACCGGAGCACAAATATCGATTATGACCAGCAGCCTAAGCCGCCATTTAAGGAAAATTGTTACGTCTGCTGTTAGTCGCCTCATACGAATCGCCAACGGCAGCATGGTGAGCGTGGCCGGAATGTGTACTGCACGTGTGAGCATTTCCAGTCGCCATACTGTCATCCTTTTCACTGTGCTTGACCAATGCCCCATAATTTCCTACCAGGCCTAGACTTCTTCTCTGCCCATTCAGTGCTCATCAATTGTTCCTCAAGTACTGTGTGTCTTGACCTGCCTCTACTGGATGTTCCTCTGACACCACACGAAATTCGCGTAAGACCTACTGATTTTGTTCACGTTCCACCACAGGTCTTTACATACATCAAAATGTCACCTGCCACGCCCGTTCCCGATGCTGATTACATCTCCGCTCCTCTAACTGCCATCATTATCACACACAATGTTACTGTCCCGCATACAATACTGCAGGTCACAGACACGTATCTCCCCGTGGTGAAATTTGGGGTCACTAAGCAAATTCTGCCTAAAAATATCACCCTGGCTATGACCACTGCGTTAGAAGTTAGCTGCATTGAGACTTTTGCCGTCAATGCTTGCCTTTCCAGTCTGCCAATCGTACTTAGACAACGACATTCGGGAAATGATCGCCCCAAATCTCACACCTGCAGAGGTTGAAAAGCTCTGTAGTTTATTGCTTTCGTACAAGGACATATTTAACCTGAACAACTGACCCTTAAGCAAAACATTGTATACATACAGGCAGATACCTAATCCACCCATCCATCGGCGACCCTACCGAGTTTCAGTTTCAGAGCGCCACATCATCAAAACGGAAGTAGACAAGATGCTGGCAAAAGACATCATTGAGCCATCGTCAAGTCTCTGGGCATCACTAGTCGTGCTGGTCAAAAAGAAGGACGGCGCATGGAGATTTCGTCGATTACCACCACCTCAACCACATCACGAAGAAGGATGTCTACCCACTACCTCGTATCGATGGCGCCCTCGATTGCCTATACAGGGCACAGTATTTTTCGTCCATCGACCTACGGTCCGGATATTGGCAAATTGCCGTGGGTGATCTTGATCGTGAGAAGACCGCCTTTATAATGCATGATGGTCTTTACCACTTCAATGTTATGCCTTTTGGGCTATGCAATGCTATTGCGTACCCCAAGCATGATGGGCTCATTACTCCAAGGATTCAAGCGGTCAACTTATCTCTGCTACTTAGATGATATTGTGTTCTGGCCCACATTCAGCACACACATTGATATCCTTTCAACTGTACTTGCTGTTTTTCGCAAGGCCAGTCTACAGCTCAACCCCAAGAAATGTAACTTTGGCCACCGTGAAATTACTGTTCTTGGATATGTTGTCAATGCGACTGGCATCTGACCGGACCTGGAGAAAATTCACGCCGTGAAAGAGTTTCCTGTTCTACAGTCTGCAAAAGATGTCGGAAGTTTAATGGGCCTTTGCTCTTACTTCCGCAGCTTTGTTAAAGATTTTGCCACCATTGCACGTTTTCTAACAGATCTTCTGAAGAAAAGTGTGCCGGTTTTATGGGGAGCCTCTCAGGCCGCCGCATTGTCTCGACTTACCACCATGCTCACTACTCCACCGATTCTAGGACAGTTCGCTCCTTCAGCTCCTACAGAGGTGCACACCGACACCATAGGCCACTGAATACGTGCCGTCTTGGCACAAGTTCAACGCGGCCGTGAACGTGTCATCGCATACACTAGCCGTTTTTTGTCACCTGCGGAGCGGAATTACTCTATTACCGAGTGCAAATGTTTGGTCCTTGTGTGGGCAGTAGTGAAATTCCACCCCTAGTTATACAGCAGGCTTTTTTCTATTGTAACGGACCACCAAGCCCTCTGTTGGCTTTCGTCCTTAAAAGATCCCACAGGGAGGCTTGGACGATGGGCTTTGCAGCTACAAAGGTATTCCTATTCGGTGGTATATAGGTCTGGTCGCCTACACAAGGACGCCGACTGCATGTCCGGTTGCCCTGTACACATGCCTGCCAATGCCGACACGGACACTTCCGCAAGTGTTCTTTCCATTTCTCAGCTTTTGGACATGGCCAACGAGCAACGCCATGATGCTACTTTGTAGACCCTCATTGACCGAATGGAATCTGCTCCTACTGATCCATCATTACAGTGGTTCGTCCTCAACGACGAGACATTGTATTGACGCAATTTTCATCCTGACGGTTCTCCCCTTCTCTTTGTCGCTCCTCAATACCTCCACTCAATCGTGCTCCAGGTGCTTCATGACGTCCCAACTGCCGGACACCTTGGGGTTGCTTGCACTTACGACCACGTGCGCCGCCACTTCTGCTGGCCGAGCCTCACACGCTCCGTACGGCGCTATGTAGCTGCTTGCAAGCTCTGTCAACATCGGAAAAAGCCAGCAATGCTTCCTGCCGGGTACTTACAGCCGATTAACATTCCACCTGAGCCATTCTTTCGCGTTGGTTTGGATCTCCTTGGCCCTTTCCCTGAGTCCAGCTTCGGCAACAGGTGGATCGCTGTCGCTACTGATTACACGACGCACTATGCCATCACTTGGGCACTTCCCACAAGCTGCGCAACTGACACCACATATTTCCTACTGCGGGATATCATTTTAGTGCATGGCGCTCCGCGATAGCTCCTTACAGACTGCGGCCGCACTTTCCTTTTCTAAGTCATCACCGATATCCTACACTTTTGTTCTTCCAAGCACAAACTGGCTACCTCCTACCATTCCCAGACCACCGGCCTTACTGAGCGACCTTACTGACATTACTGACTTGCTATCGAAATATGTTTCACCTGACCACGAGGAATGGGATGTGGCGCTGCCTTATGTCATGTTCGTCTATAATTCATCATGCCACGATACTGCTGGGTATTCCCCCTTTTAGTTGCTTTTCAGTCATGACCCCGTATTACCATTGGACACTTCACTCCCATTAGTACAGGATTTGCGGACTGAGTAGGCCTGCGACGCCATCGCCCACGCTGACCATGCACGCCAGCTCGTACATACTCATTTGTTGGCATCACAGGAAACTCAACGGCATGTTCACAATCGCCGCCATCATGACACATACTTTATACCAGGCTCTCTCGTACTACTTTTGTCCCCTTGTCACCAAGTGGGGCACTCCGAGAAACTCCTTCCGTGCTACAAAGGCCCTTACCGCATTCTACGTCAAGTGACCAATGTCACTTACGAGATAATCCCCGTGACTTCCGTCATACCACTCAGCATCACCTGACGTTGTTGTGTTTGAATTATTTTTGTGTTGCGTGAGCGTTCTCGTCAAAAAATCATATAAAAGGACTGCATGTTAATGATTATGTTGCTGTCAACGCTTTACACCAGCAGTAAGAAAGTACTATCAACTGGGGATGTTGGTATTGATTCATACTGTGGGTTGCGCAAACAACACGTAGACAAGAATGAATAAATGGACAACACGAGCGTAATGTCAGTCATTTCTTCCTTTTCATCCATTTGTTATTTGCGCAACCCACAATATGATGTATGAGGTCCCTGTAGTACTAGCTTTATGTGCCCCCTGTTTAAGCTTTAAATTACAAGATGTCGCTACCAGCGCTTTCAATGGCTGCTATACACCCTTTCGACATGGTGCTATTGCGCAAACAGTATGTGGTTATGAACAAGCAAATACTCAATGATATTACAGCTACACTCCTTTGCATAACATTCACTAGAATATGCGTGGCTCAGAAGGTCACGAACCTGCCCCGCAGAAAGGTAATGGCAGACTTGTAGGACAAGGAAGAACACCTTGAGCGCTTCCTTGTGCTGGGTGGAGCCCTGCCATGCTTCCACTAGCTGTCCTGCCTGACTCAGTACTTGATGCACCTCAGCCAGCTTGCGATCCACCATCAGCAGCTAGTGGTGCACAAGGGAGAAGAGGACAGAAGACAACAGAAACAACAGGCAGTGTTCAATAAACACGCTCCTCGAGTGCAGCCTTGCAACATTGTACATCCCTGTCTCCCAATTTACTGCTTATTAAATAGCTGGCCTTCTATATGATGGAAGCAGTAGTTCTGTGGCACAGTTTCGATTTATCTTAATGAAGTGTCTGCACATTGCTCAGACACTTTTCCACATACACTTCACAACTTTGTGTCATCTGCCAATCCAGGCATTTCATTAGCATCAGGTACAACCACCCACAAAATATTGAGCGGCAAGCGAAAGTGTGGCTGCGCTCCATGGAGCACCAGTGCAGCTGCAGATGCCACACACTGAATCAAATCTGTACAGTGACGCCTACAGCCATAGTTTCATCTCATCTGCTACTTCATTTGGACCTGCCAAGCCTGCATCTTAGTGCGGTGGAGTGAAGAGTATCGCCACTGTGGCAAGCCAACCTTGAGTTAGGATGCTGTGTGCAAACAGATGGCAGTTTCACCACTTCAAGCCCAGTACACTAGCAAGCCTGCGTCATTGACTCCAATAAGCTTTTCCATCGACGTGCTCAAACAGTGTAGCAGATGACACAAAGCCATGCCTCTAGGCACCAGTATGGTTGCAAAGATTTGCTTTCACATGCAGCCACAGCAGCTACACTGCATTTGCGTGTCCTGCATTAATTTGTGGGCGACTGTACATTCCACTCACACTCATGGAGCACTGAGGAGCAAATGCCAAATGACATATCTTTTCAACAACTCCATGTGCTCCATAGCTCCAATATTTTATTTTCCCATGTGAGTAACAGGAACACATGGTTTTTTTATGTAGGATTCCCACATGTGCTATGGGACCATTCTTAATGGATATGGAGGTTATGGGTCATGGTATTTATAATAGGAACACCGTGAAAGGGGGCAGCAATGGCCAAACTAAGTGTTCTTAATTGATAAATGGGGATATTTAACAATGACCTAGTAAATGAGATGCATTACAGGTTTTTTTACAGCAAAGATTTCATGCATTCTGGCACTTCTGCCTTTGCAAAAAAAAAAAAGAAAGAAAAAGCAACACCACTTGAACAAGAAATTCGTAATGTGTCTCTGGCTCCCAAAATCAATTCAACAAGCAAAAGCATAGCCTTTAAGATCCGCATTTAACATCCAGAATGTGCCACCCTGTGAGACATGGGTTTGGATACCACCTATTGACAGGATGGCCCCAACGTTTTGAGACCCACTGTGGCCAAAGTCAATGCAGGCGTTTAGTTTCAATGTTGCACTGAATAACTGAAGACAGCTTCTAGAAGTCTAGAAGTCACAGTTTCACACATAAGCCAGCTTTTAAAAATCCTTTTAAGTAGATTCCCGCAAAGATTGACTGAAACAGCCTTCCATCTGACGTTGCTAGCATCACAGATTCTGATAGGTTCGGATTGTTATTTTCAAAATTTACCTACAAGAGTGAAATACAGTACTGGTGCTTTCTTTCATTTTTTGCCTTTCATGCACCAGCTCATGCCAAATTTGCCATATAAGTTTATTTTACAACTTTTTTTTCCGCGAGTGCATGTGTTGATTTTTTTTACTTCCACAGCCTTATAATGATTGCACAGAATATTTGCTATACATGCCTACAGGTTTTCTGCTCTCTTCTGTAATGAATTTGCAACTACAAGTAAATGACTGAGGTGAGGATTGTGTCCTCTGCTACGCTGTATTACATGGAATACACTTTCCGGTGAATTTAAATTGAAGAAACCCACATCAAGTGAACAAAAAAAGTTCTTTTAGCAGCAACTAGCTATAATGAACCACCAGTTTGAGACTCATTTTATTTCTCTCGATTGTGTATGGTGTTGGTTTTATGGGTGCTGCGAGTCGAAAGTTACAGTATCATGAAGTGCAAAGTATGCCCCAAGTGGTTCAAGTAATAGCTAGCTGAACCACTTGACACATACTTTATGCACTTTGTGATACTGGAACTTTCGATTTGCAGCACCCATAAAACTAACACCATACACAAACGAGAAAAATAAAATTAGACTTAAAATGGTGGTCTATTATAGCTGGTTATTGCCAAAAGTTGCACCTTTTTTTTTCTTTTTTTGGTTGCCACCCTGAATACCGGAGCACACGGTAACGACAAATATAGAGCCGAGCTGCATGGTTATAACTGAATTTACGGTGGACAAAAAAGTTGACTTGTAACGCTTATTAATGGGTTCGGGCACATTGTGTTAAATGGAGTAAACTCACCATGCCTTCGCTGAGAAGGAAAAGAATACGTGTGTACTGTGCTCCCATCATGTGAGCATACTCTGCCCCGATGCTCAAAAAGCTGCAGGCACTTGGATAGTCTCGTTCCATGGCAAACATTTGCTGTGGACAAATCAAGCCAAGAAATGCTTGTAATAAAGTGATTGATCAAAGCTTTAATTTGTACCCTGCCCAGCTTTGCTTCCATTGTGGCGCAATTACATTGCAACAGGCCCTCGCTTTTGACCACTTCCCTTTCTTACTGTAATTGTGTAAACAGACCTTTGATACCTCTCATGTACACTGGTATTTGTACAATCAAAAAGTCACACAAAAGGGAAAGAAAAATAAGCTTTGACACATATTCAGCCACGTATGTCGCACTCATAGCACGCAATCTCTACAAGCAATCAGGGTTCCCCCTTCTAAACAAAGTGAGATATAAAATTTGCACAAGGTCTTGTTTGGTAAGAAAGGCTCGCATAAAATTTAATGCACGCACATAATGCCATCCACAATTGGATATCCAGCCAACTGAGAAGTCTCTAAACAATAAAAACTGCTTTCACTTATCTGGTGCACTATGATAATTACAGTAATTAAACAACAGCAGTAGATCCTTAGATGTGGGTAGAGTGCTGTGTTAATTGAAGGAAATACGTAGGGTACCAGAGCATCACACATTATTTTAATGGAATGCAAGCCTGGTAAGACTGGCCAAATAATAGATTGCTTTGCTTACACCAATTCAGCAGATTCATAAGCTGCCTAAAAGTGAGGCATTCTTATTGAATGACTTGAAATTATTGAACAGAAGTTAACTGGACCCTACTTTCGCTCAGAAACTGGTGCCTCTTGCCAACAACTGCTGCTGTCTTACAGCAGCTGCTGCTGTCATTTGAAATCGTCCTCACTTGAATCAGTCTTACTGCCCAAGACTACAAATAGTATCGTTTTCCCTTATATTGAAACAGAAGGACCACTTGACAATTCTGAATAATAAGTCGTCAAATAAAAAAAGAAAAAACTATTGAACCCATGCTCAAAACTTCTGATATTTGCACACCCCTAGTTTGTTCACATTTGCTTGCTTTCTCATGACAAAGGTCGAATACAGAAATTTTTACTTTTCTTTAGGTGCTGCTAAATTGCATTTGTGACAGTAAAGGAGATTATGGGTGATGTCTCTAAGCTTGTTACTCCTCTTTTATTTCTGGGATGCCTTTTGCTAGCATAGTATTATAGCCACTGAGCATAGCTTTCTAATCTGGTGTAAAACTTCAGCCTTAGCTGCCAAGAAGTGCATTTAACAGTGGGGAACAAATAAAGAAATATATTTTCTTCTTCATATCTGAAAGGGCCCGAAGCCACCTCTGACATTTTTTTTTGACATTTTTAAATAAACGCCTGGATCAAACGCAGTAAACTGTGACGATTATCTTTTGCAAACATGCCAGTGGTATATGCTGGGGGAGTGCCACAAATTCAAAATACAATCCCGTGCTTCTTTCTGGGCTTTTCCTGTCACTTCTTCACATGTCATGACGTCACCACGGCAAAAGCTGATAATTGGTCAGTCAACGAGAGATGATAGCACCAACGTGACGAGAACCGCCTGCACATTCTGAAACGGATGGGGTCTTGCCCATTGTGTGCCACTAATCCCTTTATGAAGCTTCCATTCAGTTGGTGTCAAGCGGAGAGTGAAAGGGTCAAGCAATGAAGGAGCCTTTCTTTGGGTGTTTTGATGTAACCTGTAGCTTTTGCTGCACTACATGCAGTTGGTGAGGCTATTCGCAAGCAGGAGAGAGAGCGCATGTGGTGAGGGTAGTGAAGACGAGCAAGAAACTACAGCAGCCACACAGTCACTCATCAAACACCTGTAACTTTGCTATTACCAGCATCATTTAAAAAAAAAAACCTTTCACTCATCAAACACCTGCAACTTTGCTATTACCAGCATCATTTAAAAAAAAACCTCTAAGAGACCCTTTAAGGAGTACTGAAATGACATCTACGAGTTGTAATTTTCCTGTGCTGAATAAAGTTCAGACCTTCTAAACTATAGAATAAATACTAGCAAGTGTCACAGCGCCCTAAATACTTACTATAGCCCTCATTCCTACAAACCAGTCTCAGTACCCAGCAGGTGCATACATTGACATACTTGCTAGATCCATTCCTGTGATTGCTGTGGCTGCCCAATTTGAGTGCAGCCATGAGAAATACGTTCATGACCATGTCATCCTAACAAGCCTTATTGCTATATAATGTCAGCAAATTCTGCTCTTTGTTATCACGTCATGAAAATGTCAATGATGCCAGGTCCAGCCATCCAAGGTCAACTTTAGTATCAAATATAAAACATCTTAAAGTGTTTCCCAATCTCCACAATTGCTAAGTGTTATTCTTTTAGGTGGAAGAAGCATGTAGTACAGGTTCTACAACTTCAAAAACATGTGTTAGCACTTCCTCTAACACCACTTGCATTGAAACAAATGAACATGCTTTAGAAAAAAAAGACAAAAATATATATGTACTCACAACAATTCTGAAGATGAGACGGCAATGCCAAAGCGTAGAGTGGCGGGAACACTCGATGGCTGTATTCAGGATTTGCTTCGCAAGTGCTGTCTGGTTCTGATTCAAGCAATGTAAAGAGACAATGTAACAATAGCTCTTACACATATGAGTCAAAGGTGCTGCCTTAACTGTTTGTAAGGCATCACTTTTTCGTGCCATATCTCTGCACAGGCAGCCACAATATGTGATGCTGTTTCCATGCCTTACATCATGACTATGCAAGGAAAAATCCCTTTTAGGTGTTCGGCTATGTTGGTATGCCACCATTGTTTGTTACAGAGACGTTTAAGACTTACATCACAACAAGAAATGGATAACAAAATATTATAAAAACAATTAAATTTTTAATTGTTAAATAGAAACTAGTATTAACCTTCTTGCGTGTGTGTGGCCTTGGTTTGTCCTCTTAGGTGAGTGAACAGTGCGTCCACGACACAAATTTCTATAAGCGAATCTCGAATCTACATAATATTTAAGTACGAATGTAGCTAAATTGCTCTGCTCTCAGTGTAGCCAAAAATAAATATTTTTCCCAAGACCTTCCTTCACTACTCAAATCTAATCCCAGAAAGTTCTGGCAAATTTTATCTCCTGAACGCCATACTAATGACATCTCGTTACACAATAAAGAAAACAACATTCCTATTCCTAACAGTGAGTGCGCTCAAGTTTTCAATAAGTTCTTCTCATCCTTATTCACGAAAGAAAGTATTACTAATTTGCCCATTGTTGCAGACCTAGATTACCGGTATATGGAACCTATTGACGTTACTATTGATGGTATTGTTCAGCTTAGTAATAACTGGAAAGTTTCGTCTTCAGCAGGTATTGACAATATTAATTCTAAATTACTAAGATTACTAAAAAATACAGTCTCAGTATCTAGCAAATTTTTATTCCACATTTTTCATCAATCTTTAATGACAGGTTAGATACCCCAACATTGGAAAACAGCCAAAGTCATACCCATCTTTAAAGACGCTGACAAATACTTGGCTGAGAACTGCCGACCGATATCACTAACGTGCATATGCTGTAAAATGATGGAACATATTATTGCATCTCATGTTTACCATCATCTAGAATCGAACAACTTCTTTTTTCATAATCAACATGGTTTCAGGAGAGGTTTGTCGTGCGAAGCGCAAGTGCTTGAATTTACAACAGATTTAACATCTTGACATGGACTCAAACCTTCAAACTGACAGCATCTTTCTGGATTTTTCTGAAGCTTTTGACTGCGCAGCCCATTGTCGCCTGTTTTTGAAGTTGTCATCATTAAAACTTGATTCACTAACTCTATCCTGGCTTCAAAATTTTCTTTCTAACAGGCAGCAGTTTACTTTTGCTAACAGCTTCTCCTCGCCCCTTTCAGATGTTCCATCCGGTGTAGCACAAGGAAGCGTTCTTGGTCCCTTACTCTTCCTGATATAAATTAATGACATACCCAATAACTTATCATGCATGCACATTTTCACTGACGACTGCATTATCTATCATTCTATTAACAGTTCCGATGACCACCTGATCCTCCAAAATGATCTTAACCAAATTATTAATTGGTGTGACACCTGGCTAATGACTCTAAGTTCATCAAAATGCAAAGTGGTGTCCTTCACCTGCAAACGCACTAACTTGGACTATTCCTACTGTATTGAAAATGTCCCATTATCTCGAACCTCATCATTTAAATATCTAGGCCTAAATCTCTCAACAAACCTCTCCTGGACTTCTCACATTACCACCATCTGTGCCAGTACTTCTCGATCACTGGGTTACCTGCGAGGTAACCTTAGGAACTCACTTCCACTTATTTGCAAACTGGCATTTCAAACATTTATTCGCCCTCGACTAGAGTTCGCAGCTCCAGTCTGGTCTCCCCACCAAGATTACTTAATTAACATGCTGGAATCAATCCAAAATAGAGCCGCACGTTTCATTTCCCGGAATTATGACTACCGTTCTAGCGCAACTCAAATAAAGACTAACCTTTCACTTCAGCTGCTAAGTAATCGTCGCGAGATAGCCCTTTTGTCATTATTTCATAAATACACCCACCACACTAACAAACGTTCCCTGCACCTAGAAACATCATCACACACGTCACACAGATTACACAATCATCACAGCTTCACGCGCATCTATGGTAAAACAGAAGCATTTAACTCGTCTGCAATTCCACGTGCCATTCAGCTCTGGAACAGCCTCCCCGGCAACATAGTTGCGGAAACTGACCGTGAAAAATTCAAGCACTCACTCAACTCGCTTAACCCTTGATATCACACTCACTGTTCTGTGTTATTTTTTCTACCTTTTTCTTGCACTGCAATACGTTTGTTACAAACTTATAGAGTTCCTTTTTATTGTACTTATATGCAGCGTTATGTAGCTAATATGTTTCCGACATTTAGGCTGTCCACTTGGCTGGTGCTTTTTTTTTTATTGTTACTAGATTGTATGTACTTGATTTTATGCCCCCCTTACTCAATCCCCATGTAGGGGCCTTTTAAGGTATTTTACAAATTAAAAAAAAAATGCAAGGAACTTTTAAGGCAACAGATACTTTTTTTTTTTTTTGCGAGCACAGTAACGTTCTTGTCCACAAGAACATTACACATATCGGTATAAAAATGCACCAGATGCGGCCTACGATCAAATAACTAAAATCAGCGGTGTTATTTAAAGCCAGATGTCACGATTACTATAATAGTGAAATGAAATGACTGATTCCGCGACCCTGACATGGACAACATAAAATAAGCATGGGAGTACCACAGTAATGTTGAAACTGTTTTGCTTCGCACGTTTTGCACGCTCTATCTCAATTTGAAAGCGATGAATAATAAAGGACATCAACGCACTTACTCTTCTTTCATACAGATCGGCCAATGCACTGGCCGCCTGAAACTTCACATCATCCATACCTGCAATCTGCACAAAATGTCAAGGAATGAACGCTTTTTTTTTTTTCTTGTTCTGCCTGGAGTAGAGAGACAGCTTTGGCAATCGGTTTCAAGGATACATTCTGGGAGAGGTACCACTGTAACAAAATAAGGTATAATGTAAGCACAAAATGATAAATGAAAACTAGCTTGAACTAAAATGTTGACAGTTTGACTTAATTGCAAGTATATCATTTAATATCGTAAAGAGCCTTGACAAAAAAGGCTATCGAAGCTTCCAGTAATAAGATTTAGCATCTAATCTGCTGCTTTACACCACTCCTGAATAAAATGTTAATGCGGCACAGAAACAGACAAACTTTCCGTCTATGGCAAGTGACACTAGTCACTTCGAAGTTTAGTGCGCCGAGTACGACAGTTAAATAGCTAAATCACCACTACCAGCGCTTGTTCGCCATTGCATAAGTGCAATATGAAGAATTTTCGTAACTAGCGATACTTCACAGGCAAAAGAAGAGGAATAATTGAGGAAACATACTGCTTTTTCGAGATGTGACTGAGCAAGATCAGCGTTGTTGGTGTACAGCATGAGGTTTTGACCCAGCTGAAGGTGCGTCAAAGCCTCGATCCTGGGAGCAGGGTTGAGCTGGAACACGGCTAAAAGGCAGCGTATACAGTTTTTCATGCTCGGAGGGCTCATGGTGCGGAACTCTTCGGCCAAACCCAGCAGGGCCAGGTAGGTCGCGTCCCCGCCTGACGCCATTTCAGTAACTACTGATGCCGATGCCGTGGTGATCGCCGCATTCAATCGAGTACTCTTCCATTGCCTGTTCCGTGGTCAACGCAACAGCTGCTGCTAAAACTCTGCTACTCCTTTTACAGGCAGTAGCTCTCAAACTTCACTAGGCTGCATGACTAGGAACGTTTTTAAGGAATTGTAGCGATGTTGCCGACGGATACAAGTTGGTTCTTTATTCTATGACGGAAACCACGCAGAAAGGCGCACTAGAGATTGGTATGCCGATGGGCAGCGTCGCCTCGATTGGATTAATTTGGGCGGTTCGAAATGAGCATGTAACCTTTTCGAGCATTTCTAGTCCGTTATTTAACGCTCGCTTCTCCCCAGGCGGCATTGCTCCCAACAACGCACTTCGCTGATACGCGCACGAATTTCAACTTTCCGAAGCGCCGTAGTGGTTGCTCCAATTTTTAACTCCTTGATTACCGTTCGCGTGTAGCACGGTATCACGAATGCCTTTATTGTGCATTCCGCTCTCCATCCGAGTCGAACGCGCGACCTACTACTCGTGAAGCAATCAAATGCAATGCAGTTGCATCCAACAAAAAACACGAATTCTTGCCGTCTTGGTTTCATTGCGACCAAATATACTGCTGCTTCACGTATTTACTTATTTGCGTTCAATGCCAACTTGCTAATGGCAGGGATGCACATGCGAGTTGCGCGATCGGTTTCAACACATGCAAAAGAATATGTCATAGAATATGTTACGAGAGTTGTAAAAAACAAAACGCATTTCTGAAGTTTTCGATATCCTGCTATTGTTGATGCTAACAGCATCAATGCGCAACATTAATTATATCTACAACGCCACCAAGCTTCGTCATTATTGAATTGAATTCTGGGATTTTATGTGCCAAAACCACAATTTGATTATGATCAAGGCACACCGTAGCGGGGACACGAGATTAATTTTACCACCACAAGATCTTTAACGTGCCCCCAATGCACAGGACACTGGTGCTTTCACATTTCGCCCCCACTGAAATGCGGCATTATTCCCAATAATGGAGACTCATATCTGTGGCTTCTTTCAACAGCACACAGAAAACAAGCATCAAGTACTCATTTTATTCAAAAATACAATTGATGTCAACAACTGTTTCCTGTGACTCAGCACCAACGTATAAGTATCTTGATTCCATAAAAACTTGCCCCATCTTGGAACAGCACAGGAGCATTTTGTACAACCTTTGCACAGACATTAAAAAATTTGTGACACAAGTTCCTGACAGCTGCTCTTCAAGACTGTAAAGTCTGCACATAAAACAAGTGAGAAATACTAGAACAGTTGTAACAAACATCCATGTTGATGGGTGACAAAGAAATAATTCTGAAGAGCACCACTCGGACACAGGCACACCTTGATCTCTGCACAGGCGGGCTTTTTGATCATCCAAGACGATGTGGGGATAAAATAAAAGACAAAACACGGGTGGTTGAAGACAACACCACTACGAATGCCAGTGCTTGCAACAACGCTCCTGTAACACCGGCGTTGTTTCACAAACTCTTGGTTATCACAGCCAACGGTATATATACATATAACAAGGAACAGTTCCTATAGCACATGGCAAACCAACAGTGCCAAAGCAATACTTTTTTGCCACATGCACACTGGCAGAGGCAACATAAACGACTTGTCAAGGCCACCAGAAATTTCTGTACTTATTGGCTTGGTGATAATGCATTATGTGGATACTTGCAAATGACAAGTCAAAAGCAAGCTAACCAAAAGTGCATAAGAAATATGATCTTTTCAGCATTATTTAACACACAAGACATCTAAATGAGACAAAACACTGCAGCATCTCATTATGACATAGTATATGAAGCAATGCATTTGTTCTCAAGCAGTGGAGTCATGACTGGTTGCACAATGACTTAATGCACTAACTTTGTGCAGAATGACTTGGTAGGACAGGGTGCCACTTAAAATGCTTGGAATGATAAGCACGCGAAACACAGCAAGATTGAGCAATGGCTTCTCCATATGTTCACAGCACTATTTCGCAAGATTTGTGAAATCGGCAGTCAAGACCACATGTTAACATGCATTCAGGATGTGAAAAGCTGAACAAAATGCCATCAAGAAAATTTCGCTGACAGTCAGCTCACAAAGAACACAAGGATCATATCCTATGAAAGATTGAAGGTCAATGTGTCATGAGAGATGGAATGACCAAAGAATAGGCAAATTTATAATGTGTTTACAGTTTTTGCCGTACACTTGAAATATACACAATAGCCAAACACAGTACAGTAGTATACTGCTCTCAGCTAAATCATATACAAAAATGTGAAAGTAAATAACATGGAAGACAGAAAATCTCAAGGCCTCACTACTCGAGTGCAGCCACTGTACTGCTCACCGGAAAGTTGCAAAGGCCACAATGAAACTACACAAGAAAAAATTAAACGTTCCAGCCTTAATTGTACATGCTATGCATGCGACGCAGGAGACACAAAGTGAGCCAGTTTAGACTTCCTTGAATGATCTTTAAATCTGTCTGTCCTCATTCCTGAACTATATTTCATCCAACACTGAGAGCCTTATAGAAGCCATAACACAGAGTGTAATACAAAGGAACTGAAAGGCTCCTTGCAATAACTGCTGAGGAAAAGTAAGGTGGCAGCTTGTCTTTGATATATTTGTTAGACAAGTAATCTCAACAAAATTGCAAGCATCAAATGCCAGTGATGACATGCATGCAGTGAAACAGACCATGAAAGTAACTGCATATAGTCAGTTGCATGTCTCTAAATATACATACCAGTTTGCCTACCTTCCAGTTAGAGCTGTTAAAGGGCCCCTCACTAGGTCTGGCCATTTTGAGCTGACAAGCGCAGAGCATACATTGCGTGACAACGATCATGTCTGCAAAGTTTTACATCGCTATACGCCGCGGAAAGATCTGAAATTTTAAACTGGACGGCGTTTTTCGTTTTTCTCGCGCCCGCCGCACTCCAACCCCGAGGATGATGTACTCGCGGTTCCTGCGCCTACGTACTCGAGTCCGCAGTGTGATGTCACTCGTGGTGACACGCGACTTCGAGTATTATTCAAAGCACCATCTGTTATTTATGTGATCTGTTGACGAATTGAAGTTTAGAGAAATAATAAAACACATAAACGGAATGTCTGTATGTTTTTTGCTTTACTTCACACTAAAGCAAGAGAGATATACTTCTGCTTCGTCTGCTTGTTCCCACAGTCGTGCGGTCACGTGCATAGGTACCGAAACTATGCCATTTTCTGCCGTGCTCCAGCGCGTGATCATGCTCTGCGATCTGCTTGTTCTGCCTCGGTATTCGTGTAGCACTGAATTATACCGCTAATGATGTTTCTTTGTGCACAGCGTGCAAAATCGTGCGCTGCACGAACGAGACAACAGCTTGTGCATGTCGCCGTCAGCGGAAATGCGTCGCACCAGAAAAAAAGAAAAGCGAGGAGAAAGAAAAAAGTGAAGGCGGGGCCCGTGACATATGTGTCACGCAATCCTCGAGGTTCAGCATAGGAGAACACAGGGAAGGAATTTCGCCTGCGAAGGCTAGACGGGCGAGTGGAGAGGGAATCTTGCTATGCAGTGGAGCCTGCCTGCTGAAATGGGTTCGCAGCACTGAAATATTTCAATCTCGGCTATTAATGAGCTGACTTGAAAAATTTTTTGTGGCAGAACGCTCCCTAGAGGAAACGTAACAGCTTCCAGTGTATAGCCAAAATATGCTATGGGGCCTGGTGAGGGGCCCTTTAAGGCCACAATGATTGCAACCTCTCTGAATTGGCTGCAGATATCACTTATACTCGCTTGCTAAATTATTATCAGTAATCAAGGCATACACAGGAAAAAGAAAAGATGCACAATACAGGCAAGCCATATCAGCCAGCTCACTTTTGAAGGAGACGGAGCAAAACCCAAAAGCGTAAAAAATGCGGTGTTATGGGAAGTGTACAAGTAAGTGGCACTGGGTTGTGAGTGACAACAGCAAGGTGCATCGATTGACACCTGTTACAAACATCACAATTATTCAAAAGCAGTTACTCAGCACAATGCTGATGTAAAAGAAGATAGTGGTACAAGCAAAACCTAAAAATTGTAATCTCTGTTTCTGATTAAAGAGATGAACTTGTGCATCCTTGTGAGCAATAGTACTAGCTGGAAGTTTGCGCTACTCTCACCTAACACACACCAATGGTATAATCAATAATTTGTAGTTAACCAGGGCCTTAGGGCCTCAGTTGCTGAAAATGCCTGCTGAGCAAGCACTATGCAAAATAATGTAAAAATAAGGCTCTCGAGAAGTGACAGTTCTCAACACAGGTGCACCCCTGCAGCTGTCCATCACAACGAACAATGAGCATGTGCAAGCTGGATGTCTAGTAACAGTATATTGCACTTTATGCTTTACATATAAATGCTAAAAAGGTTTCGACTCACTTTCACATACAGGGCTGGAGCTGCCCACTTAGCTGAAAGGCTTCATGATGGTTGTCCAACCCTTTGTATCTAATCCTATCCTACACAATCCTGAATATCCCAGCATCTGAACCTTGTCAAAAGTCACAAATGTGAAGTACAATTATTTCTGCTGACCTGGAATCCCTCTTATACCGCCTAAAATGCCCGCCCCACACAAGAAACATAAACGAACCTTCAATATGGAAATGGTATGAGGGAAGGAGGGGGGGGGGGGGGGAGACAAGCTGTATCAAACAACACTTGGAATACAACTTCATTCAATACAGATTGAGCATGAGTCTTCAAGAAAAATACACAGCAACATAAAGTCCAACATCTGTTGAGCAAACATAAACTAGCTATAAAGGTTAAAACTAAAACAGGCTACAAATGCTCCACTGTGTGCTTGATGCTGTTACCCCCAATTCGAGGCAAGGATGGTCGTCATAACTACCATCAGTGTCTGCCCACCATGTACTTTCACTCTGCTGTTGCAGCATTGACATCATCAGTATCCTTAATTTCTCAAGCACTTCTCTGTAACATGTGCACCAATACACCAAGGGTAAAGCCCCGTTGCTGCAGCTTGCACCAATTTTCATCTTTTACCCATGTTGTGCTGCCATTCCCCTGAGCTCGCTGAAAGATGAGTTTCTCAGAGGAAAGTATGGCGACACTGACTCGTAAATTGCACTGAAACTTGACTACCTCAAAGGAGGTTGTGGGATGTCATTTCTTGAAAAACTGTAACCTGGTTGAGCCAGATTCAAAGCTGCATAGTCTCTTTTCAATCATGCCGCTCAATTTAGCCCAAGAACGACACCTAGCTACCTCGCAGGTTGAAGCAAAATGGAATGCACTTCCTCTTGAGCCATGTTCGGGCTGCCAATACCGGCAATCTCTCGAGCACCAAGACAGGCAGCACAGCAAAACTGCCATCGTCAGCTGGTGCATAATGCCACACTTCGACCTTGCCCCCAGGTTATGGATCACCAGGCTTTTAGCACTTGTCTGACCGCGAAAAGTAGGTGACCTTCTCAAGCGGTGCAGTGACGCTGATCCACTTGCCACCACGGTGCAACTTTTGGTCCTCGCACCACCAGCCTTGGGGCAGGTAGACATATGCTGAATTTCGACCTGGTTCCAACACAGGAGCTACAATGAGGTTGTTGCCCAGTGCAAACTGGTGGCCCGCCCCATATGTGTTGTGGTCTCGGGGGTCGAGCCACCACAAAGGCCTCACTAGAGGTGCTTCCTCCTCCAAGGCCTCCTTCATGGCTGGTTCCACTCGCGTCTTGCGAAATTGTGTGAGCACCCGCGATACCTGCACACAAATGTAAGCTCGCTCTCAGAATGCAGGAAAGTTTTCAGTTCTGTTTGCACTATTAACCCTCTAACCAGTACTTCAAGAATGTTGTACACTTAATAGCCTTTATGATAGGGGTGTGCAAATACCAAATATGGTAGACTTCCATTGATTCGACTCCAGTTAATTCAATTTTTCGGTTAATTCAATCGTGACCAAAGGCCCCTTCAGGCACCCATACATTTATATGGGATCAAACTTCCGTTATTTCGATCTCAAAATTGATGTTCGCCGGATAATTTGCTCATCAGCGCTGTGCAATACAGCCGTGTTATGCAGTGAAACATGCCAAGAATTGGAAGGGGCCACAGTCACGGGACATATAGTGCACATTCCTTAATTATAAACACTTGCATGTGCCATCTCCGGTCACAGTACGAGCAGCTACACACTAAATATGCATACTGGCCGCCATTCAGAGCTGTTTCCGACTTTCTTGTGGTGATTTCGGCCCTCGTTTCACGCACCATGTGTATCTCGTTTATGAGACTGTTAACATGACCTTGTACACGTTCCTTAATTATACGAGCACACATGCACTGTGCACCGAGAAGCAGAGAAAAACCATCTGTGATTTGGGAAAGCTAGCAAAAAGGAAAGCAGTGAAGATGAAAAACTCCGAAAAGTCCTGCGGACATTTAGGGCAAACAAAACAATGGGGATTTCTATAGGTGAAGCAAAGGCGTGCCTCGCGTCTTTTAAGGTGAAAGCCTTAAGTGGCTTGATGCAATGGCTCATACCCAAAAAAGCAGCGTCTAGTCCAGTGATGTAAAAAATATCATCATCGATCAAGAATGGCTCATACCCCTGCGAGTAAGCAAAGATGCAATGGCTGAATATGAATGAAGAAACGAAAGAAGAATGAACGAAGGAAAGAAGGAAAGAACGGAAGAAGAAACAAAAGAAAGTAAGAACAAAAGAAGAAAAGAAAGAAAGGATGACAGAATGAAATAACCTTTAGGTAACGCATTAGGTGCTCACATGTGTTGTTGAAAAGGTCGGCCTCGATCTACAGCGCCATATGTTTACTTTACACTGTGGCTCGCTATGTCTTGCAAGACGTCTGACCCCTCCGATTGTATAACTTAATGAATTACCACGTGTGCAGCAGGCTTTCGGCTTTATGTGCTACAGGAGTGTAACATGCTGCCGAATTTTTTCTGCCTTTCGTTAACTCAACCCGCCAGATAATTCCACCAGTTACACCAGTCCTGTCAGGGTCAAATTGACAGAAGTCTACTGTAGTAGATTTCAAATCTAATATTGAATCCAATCAAGAAAAAGGTGCTGAATGTCAAATCAAATATCGAATATCAAGAAATTTAACACAAAAGCATTATGCTTTCAAGTCTTCTCAAAACATAATATGGTGCTGCACACGCTCAGGAGCCTACTCATGTTACCTAACAAGAATGTTGCTAGCCATCAGCAACTTAGGTATCTAGAAATGAAGATGTACTCTTATTATTGACAACACCAAATTAGTATGCCAGCACTGAACAACTCGGTTCGAATGCGAAAGTTTAGAAAATATTTTTTTACCGATAGAATGTCTGTTGAAGAAACTCAACAGCCTTTCTTCCCCCTCTGAAGCTGAAGAAATAGTAAAGTTGTCCTGAATACCAAGTTAGTTTTGAGTTTGATAGTAGGCCACAGTGTGCTTAATCGTAACCTTCTATTGCTTGGAAAGTGTTGCTTTCCAGTTTTCTTACAGGAAACAAGGGTTTTTCCATTTTTATGGCAGGTAGTTTCTGTAGATTACTGTCAGTTTGTTGAGGCCAATCTGCGTGACAGACAAAAGCAGGGGGACCGTGCATCCTGCCACTTGGCATTGCTCCACAAAGTTGTCAACACAGCATCGGTCAACCGCGTTCGGTGACCATGGTAAAGAGCGGGTGCATTTCCCCTGTCAGGTTCCATGTCATTTGCTGTCTGTCAATAGGTTCCCAAATCAGGAGGCCCACGGCAAGTTCTTGCAATGTGAGTGTAGTGTCCAAGACAGATGCTCACTGCCTCACATAAATTTGCTTGTTACAACAAAACTAGCCTCCACTGCTTCACACAATCAGAGTGTATTTCTAAGAAATAAGTCACTATGAGGAATCGGAACCAGAGCATACGCTACCTTCAACCTTTTGAACATACCCCAGCCTTCAGGCTGACAATGGTACAAATTTTGCATGCACAACTTGTTTTAGGAGGTCCACTTAGGACCATCGTTTCTGCTGGGACAGAAAACAGAAGCTAGCCAATTCTGACCTTAGTGAGCTCAAAGTCATCGTTGTAGTCACTGGGAAGCACGGAAAACTGCAGCACAGGCAGAAACACAGCCAACTGCCACCACCGAAAGTAGAGCTCCCTCTCGGGCTTGGTCCCAGGGGCCACCAAGTCTCCACCCACACAGCCGGGACTGACTACACGGTGGCCCAGAAGGCCCAACGTCAAAACCTGGGAAACAAGCACATCGAGAATGAGGATTTTGTCATAAGTGCACTCACCTTTTTAGGAAGAGTTGCCATGAAATAGCACTTCAGTGCATGTTGGACTATTGTGAATGTGCTCTCAAAGGCAAAAGAACACAATGCACACATTCTATAGACACTTGCACTGCCCTAAGAGTATGCACTCTGACCTCGCACAACAAACGAATGGAACACTCCATACAAAGGGCATGATAACTTCACAAGGATGCACCACAGTGACTTCCAGCCACACGAACCATGTGGGCCACATAAAATGAATAATTTTTAAAAATGTATACAGTGACTTTAGACACATGACATCAGGCATCCCACATGTCATAATCGCAACCAAGAAATAGTGCATCACATATGAAATACGCAGGTGGGTGCGACTAAATTCGATGTAACATTAAATCATCTTCTGTTGCGAAATATTATGTACTTATTACATTAGATGTATCGTAGGTCTGAACCTATTTACCAGTGAATGAGTGGACTAGCATGCTTCCATAACCAAAACATAGTATGCTGCATACAGGAAGCACAGAGGTACACAAATAACACATAATTTGAACATAATTTGAAGTAACATCACACCAACAAGTTTCCGTTCTACTATATGAAGTAGTTATCCCATATAAAGTGTCACAGATTAAAAAAAAAAAGCAAATGCTATGCAGAACACACAGAGCGAAAGTTCTATAACTGTACTATACTTGCATAGCTTCTGCAGCATTGTTTGCTAAGTATGAAATCAAGTACTATAGCAGACGTGATGTGCGAGTACTTTTACAACAGTGTGTAGCACATGCAGCTAATGAGACAAGCTGCACTTGCCTTGGGCAGGATGCCCTGCAGTGCAGCCCAAGTGGATGGCTGGGGTGCCAGGGTGACAAATCCTGCACCACCTGGTGTGCCGAGGACAGGGCTGCTGCGGGAAGCAACTTCAAGGTAGCGCCCAAGGAATGCCGATGCCCATCGTCCTTGGCCGTAGGGCAGTGCTCGTGCTTGGCCACCACGAAACACAAAGCCGTCCACTCCAAGCTACAAGTACAGGCACAAAACAACACAAACAAAAGTGGGCTCCAGAATGCATCAATGAAAGATAGGTCATGTTCCTTGGTATTGGCAATGAGTATTGTCTCAGTAATGGCCCGATCAGCATGTCCTAAACCACAGCACTTCCTTTCCTCAAGAACAAAAAGAAAGTCGGAAATACAAGCTTGAAACAGTAAGGTAAAGTGCAGAAGTGATGATAAGTACCCAAAGATAGACTATATATTTGAAGGGCATCTTTACCAAAAAGCAACAAAGAAAGCATCAATTTGAAGACAGATATTAAAACTAAGAATTACGATACTGCAGTTGTCAAAGATGTTGACAACTGGTTTCAAGGTATAATGTGGTAGATCCTCTGTTGCACTTTATAGGGAAGAATAAAGATAAAGCAAGGAGAGAGAAAAGGTAGAGAGGTTAATCAGACAAGCATCCAGTTTGCTTCGCTACACCGACAATAAAGAAAGGGGGAACAGAATGAGGGAGGAAATGAGCACAGCCCCCAGACAGGAGGATACGCACAGGACTATAGTCACTGAAGCCTGTGCTAATAAAAAACTGCCGTAGAGCACGAATAGCTTTCTGCGCCATCGATAGATGTGGCCAGAGTCCAAGAATTTTTTATTCAGAAAATGTTCAAGAGTCCAGTCAGCTAAGGTGCGGTCTGTAAAAAGATGTGCTAGACATCACACTGAGGGCAAGAGCACAGAAGGTGTTCAATAAGCGCTTCAGACCCACAGGCGCCAAACTTTAGTGTATCAGCCATTACAAGCCATAAAGAATAAGGAAATGCATGGATATCTACACACTTAAATTTCAGCACTGACTCGGAAGCCAACCACGGATGAAGTCGATGTCAAGCTTTCACCTATATTTAAACAACTCATGGAAACAGTCCAAGATATTATTATTATTATTATTATTATTATTATTATTATTATTATTATTATTATTATTTTATTTTATTATTACATACGAATGCACCATACCTGTTCCTGGGCGCTATAATTAACATTTTATTGATTGATTGACTGACTGATTAACTGATTGTAAAGAGAGCCAAGTGTTGTTACAGTGATGAGGCCATGCAGTTCTATCCGTAACTGCTGCTACCCTGCTAACTCAAACAGGATTTGCATCATTCGGATTCAACATTGCATTGGATCTCAGTGGCTTTTTAGAATGAAGGCTAGCAGAAATTCTGTGCTGTGCAAATAACACACGCACAAAAGAAAACAGAGAACCCAACTAGAAAAACTACAAACTACAGCAATAGCAACACAGCAAACCAAAACCAAAAGTCAAGGATGGTGATGCACGCTTGCTGGTGCACCATCTTGGACTACTAGGGCAACACAAACAAGACAAGGACATGAGAACAGCCTCTTAGCTACATGTCTCTGTGTTTGTGTCCTTTTCTCGTGTCATCTCATTAGCACTATACTAGTATTCTAAATCCAGAATGCTTTAAACTTTAACACTTGCAGTTATGCAAGTGGCAATTGGTCTTTTGGAGCAGCTTTGGGAACAGGAAATACTGCAGTTTGGAGCACGAATCTATGCTTTTTTAGCAGAACGAATTGCTATTTGGAGCAAGAAAACTATGTTTAGGAAAAGTAACTTCTCTGATGCAAAGAGGAAGCCCTGCATGCAGTTAAAAAAGAAAGAACTCTGTATAAGTTGGTACTTTCTCAGAAACTGCATTCATTATCTATTACACTAAGATGCAAGTCTTTTTCTGGAACTTGCCATTATATTTCTTAAAATTATATATAAGAAGATGACAATAAATGCAGATTTAACCCTAATTCAAGGTTAATTCTGCAATTTCATAAAAAGTTAGTTCCCCCACGCTGTCCTTGGCTTCGCTATCCATTTCATATGTTACAATGTATCATTTGTCAAACTCATGTTCACAAGTTGAATACATATAGCCACCCAATTCTTCAATAATATGGCAGGAACATTGTGTCTTCGCACATTAATAATTATACAAGATGATAAGGTCGTGCAATTAAAGTGCATGCTTGTAGTCACAAAACATGGTCTGCTAGACTGCTCTATTGAAAAGAGCGAAACGAGTAAAGGCCGTGTTTCAATCATCAAACGTGTGTAACTCTGCTATTACAGCACCATTTCGAAAAATTCTCGCAGGTACATGTTCGCTGCAGACTCATGCACAACTGCACCACCACAACTAAGTTTCTATCTCTGAGTGGTTTGGGGCCCTTTAAGGTGCAGTTTGGTGCAATTGGCGCAGCACTTCCGTCAATGACTTGCAACACCTTCGAAATAAGCAAAGGTGTTATCTTACCGTCCTGTTCAGTTCTCTAAGCTGCTCTAGGAACCAATCAGCAGCCCGCTCCTCAAATAGGTTGACCACAGCACAAAGGCTGCCATTCCAGCGGGTCAGCAGTGGAACCTTGCTCTGGTCAGCCAGAAGGTACTCTCCATCCATAGCAGCCCTGGATGCAAAATAAATGTCTCTAAACATAAAAACGCTCTGTTACTCTTTCTTAACTCTCGCTGCATAACTCTGGATGCAAAAACGTCACTTATTGGTAAAGGAAATGAAGGACAAATTTCCCTTTTTGAATCTCTTTCGAAAGCAACAGTACAGTGCAGCACAGTAGTATCATCATAGGTGTCATAGTCCATGTGCATATTTGCATCTTCTTGTGCGAAGAAAGGACAGAAAAGTTAGATCAATATTGTTTACTTATATTCAGATGCAATGCAACTCATCTTCATTTGTAAGCGGTTACCTGGCATTGGCCAGGCGATGCCAAAATCTATAAAATCGCAGGGGGACAGTGGAGGAAAGCTAGTGGTGTTGCCACTTGCCTTTCATTTTTGTCTTTTCTGAGATACTACCAGGCTTCCACTCCATGGTAAATTCACTTATTTTCAATTCCAGGAGCACAACCTGCCAGTCTGCCTTGTTTCTCCTATATATAGTGTTCCTCTAACAACATATAAATTCCATAGCAGTATTAAAAACAAAACTTAACAAGGCCAGTCATTTAAAAGATTTTTCATACAGCACAGCCACCATACAAGTGTGGTTTAATTGACCCCACAAATTGCAAGTGGAAAGACACTTTCAAAAACAGCATAACATATGTTGTAAATCATATCTGACAACATATGCGATGGTACTGAAACGTACACGTGCACACGCACCTGAAGTTGTTAGAGTTGAGGCAGAAGTAGGGATGTACGTCCAACAAAACCTTGTTTCCCTTGTTATGGAGAATGCGGACAATCTCTGCCGGATGCGGGAATGCATCCTTCCAGAAAGTCAGGTCACCTTGAGTGCGCTGCCAGCCATCACGAATCAATACAAAGCCACCATTGAAACCATGGTTCACGAACCGGTTGGCATACTCATGCACAGTTGCTTGCGTCAAATTGCCATCCTCACCAGGCCTAGGCACTAGTACTGGATGCCTGACAAAGACTTCCTCTGCAGCTGTGAAATTGTTGAGCTCGGGACGGCGTGGTGCAGATGCCCTGTGAATGGCCAACACATCAGGTCCCGTGCATAGCGTGTAGTTTAGCTCCTCCTTCGCGGCCAGGCAGAGTCGTTCACTGCCAGAAGCATTGAAGCTGAACATCAACGCCTGATTGGGACTTGCCAAAATTGATACCCCACGTGACGACAGCCAGTATGGCTCTAACACAGAACCTAGCGGGTCAGCGCGACCCGTTTCAAAGGCCATAGTGTTGAGCTGAAGATTTGCAAGTGGCCAGCTCAGGTTTGCCACTTCGCCCATGCCAAACCAGTGGGCGCCCGTAAGGTCGTAACAATCCACCAGTTCCGTATGCACGCTCGCAGCCCGCCAGTGCACTTCATAGCAGGCTATTTCACCCTGCATGGGTGCAACCCGCATCTCGAGACGAGCACGATACTTCCACTCATAGCAGTAGCCGAGGTGCAGGACAGGGCAGATGTGTGCTTCCAGAGCTGGAGGGATCACCTGTAAATGATTATTTGTGCTGTTTAGGTGCTGCTCTGGCATAAATGCTCCAACCTGCAGATCTTGAGTAAGCAGTTTCAAGTAGTTCACAAAAGTTTCAAATTTCACAAAAGCAGCAGCCATTTGCTAAATCACAATAAGTTTGAGTTTAAAGTGTAAAGGCTAGTGATCCAAATGATGACACAGACCAGTTTACAATATGATGCAACATTGCCAGTGTTTTTGTGATATTTCAAGCATGTGGGTAGAAGCCAAATAGCCATGTGCTATGCTGCATGCCTGAACATTTCTGTTATCAATTTTACCTGAAGCTACTGGATTTTTAAGTGTGGGGCAACACCATTAGTGAAGCTACATAAAACAGCATCTATCTGACTTTCTTATTCTATTGAAATCAAAACTGAACAATTGAAAACTGACCATTTCATTACTTTTTTTACAAAGGTTTGGTGCCAAACACATTCAGTGAGTGGCTACCATGTTACTTCGGTTGCTGTAACATGGCACTCAGAAAATCTATTTCACAAGCCAATAGGTTGGAAATATCTAGAGCAGACATCACTGCAACTCTATTTAAGCAATGCAAAGTTTGATTTCAAGAAATGCAGTAAGCGTACCCTTGCAGATGAGCATGGAAAGCATGAAAGCGGTCACCTGGCCAAGCTCTCCCTGAAGCAGAGTGCGGCCTCCACGATCAAGCAAGCGCAGCCTTCGTGTCTGAGGATCAAAGTCAGACTTGGTGGAGAGTCGGGTGGCCTCCTGGAATGCCTCGTGCAGGTGCCATGTCAGGACCACCACACTCACTATGCTGAGGAAGAGCACAGCCAGGACAAGCCGGAACCGGAATTCTGGCGTCCGGCTCTGGCGCACCAGAGCCAGGGCCTTGGCTGCCTGCAAAGCAAGTAACTACATTGTCAGTACAGCTATGAGGCAACAAAGAGCTTGTATGTGCAATAACAATAACAACAACTTACAGGGAGGGTTTTACATCTCAAAGCTGTGCAGTGGGCTATGACAAGTGCCATGCTGTCGGTTCTCACAATATTACTTTTGATCAACTGGGGTTCCTTACCATACATTTATACCTAAGTGCATCAAAATGCAG
The DNA here is from genome assembly GCF_050947875.1 of Dermacentor variabilis. Classification (NCBI taxonomy): domain Eukaryota; kingdom Metazoa; phylum Arthropoda; class Arachnida; order Ixodida; family Ixodidae; genus Dermacentor; species Dermacentor variabilis. The sequence continues at coordinate 66,819,011 of NC_134569.1, read as the reverse complement.
CAGCTGTGGCTCAGAATAGAAACTAAGTCCTCACAGCAGAATCCCAAAGCCAACAAACAGCTGTTGCAGCTACTTAAGTGCACACATATGGCACTCCATAACAGAATGAACCTGCTCACCTTTATGAAACTGAGCTGCAATATCTTGTGCAAGAACAGCATACGAGTAGTGAAAGTACACACCTATAAGGTATTTGGTAGAGCACAATAAGGGAAATTAGTGCAAAATCAACAAATCTGTGTATGTGGTAGCTGCCTTTCCACCTTGTGCTTCATGAAAATTCTGTGGTCTGACTTAGTTGGTGGCACAGGAGTATACATGTCAGTTTCTACTACAGCCCACAAAGGCATATAACATTTATCATGGACATGTGAATGTTTACATAATACAATAATACCAAATTAGGTGCAGGACACATACTATACAAGGAAAAAAGAAAGAAGATTGTAGTACTGGTACAGCAGCTTATAAACACGCAAAAAAATTTGTGCAGAAGCCAAAAGCTCAATGTTCTCTAACAAACAACCCAAAGATGGAGTTTATTGCCAAACAGCATGAACAGATTTTCAATATTATGTCCTGCGACAAAAACTAAATTAACAAGTAAATAAACCGCACTTTGTGGATCCATGGTACATTTCATTTATTGATTGGTTGATTTATTGAACTCAAAGGGAGGGACAGAGAGGGAGGGGGGGATGAAAGGCAGCAAGGTTAGCTAGACTTTGTTCAGTTTGTACTGGCAGCCAGGAATGGGAGAATGAAAGAAAGAGAGAAGACAGGAGTTAATATTAATCACGCGCACTAGATGATAGGTTCTTTTGTGCACCTAAGTCTAAGTACACAAGTGTTCTTGCATTCAGCCCCCTTTGGAATGCTGCTGCCATAGCCAAGGATTGAGATGACCTTGCCATGGCAGATTTCAAATACAAAAATATTTGTGTAATAATAAGAAAAATTCACAGGGTTTCACATCTCAAGGCTGCCCCCTAGGGGCAGCAAGGAATGTTGCACTGGAGGGCTCCAGATCAGTTGTAATCATGCGGAGTTCTTTAAACCTTACACTGCCACTTCCAAGATAACTCAGGCACCTGCCCTCACACAGCCCCTGCCACCCCCCAAGTATACTTGTTCTTGTGTTTTCAGCAGACTCCCTGCCTCTCCAGAAGCAACTACTGCAAAATACATAGCGTATCTGTTGCGCCATCTATGGAGAGGTCATCTGAACACACAAAACTTGTTAAATTTCTCACAGCAGATAGAGCAAATGTCTCTACCTGCTGTCTGGACAGGACATCCATGGCGAACCAGTGTGACATGTTCGTCTGCATTATGACAGACGAAGGAATTATTAATTTTTAAATGAATTTTGAAATAGGAGAAAATGATGATGAACAACTAGCTTCTATGTAGCACAAAATGTGCACTCACGAAGAGAGAGAGAGGAAAAATATAGCAGACGCTGAGGTGCAATCGGGTGGTCAAAAAGAAACTAAAGAAAAAGGGTAAGCCAATGTAAAAAGGCACAGCCTTTTTCTGAAAATTGAATTTACATTTCTTTGGCTAAAAACAATCGAATATTAAAGAAGAGACTGAAAGTTGACCTTCGCATACTGAAATTCATGCCCAAACTATAATAAATATGATGTCCAAGTGATGTGACGAAATTCATGGTATCTTTTTGCATGCATTCCAGATGGCTTTTGCATAGGTAGCATTCCCAGAAAATTACTATGCTGACTCACATTCAAATGCAATACAAGCTTCCTTTGGAAAAGAAAAAGCTTTCTTGAGTAGATGCTTTCAAGGTCCACGACGTGATGAGGAGCTGGTGCAGAATTTTCAAAGTGACGTTTTTATAAGTGTTTATTTTCTGCACGCTTTATGGCCAGCTAAAGTCTGCTAGAGGCAAGATTGATCTACCTAGCATGCAAGAATACTCATTTTTGATGTGCCTTTAACATGCACTGAAGTGTCAGTATACAGGTGTTTTTGATGTCTGCCACCATCACCATAAAGCTGATGTGACTTGAAATCAACCCCATGAATTATATCTCAGTGAAATCATGGCATAGTTATCGAGTCGCTATGTTTTCAGAAACACTTTCTAACTGCACTTCCCTCACATACAACACTATGTGAAACATGTAACATAGTATTAAGTAAGGGAAAGAAAAGAGCAGTCAACACATGACAAGAAAGATGGCTATGCATATACTGGAGGTCCATGTACAACAAATTCATCGAAATGTATTACCTATTGTGCAACACCAACAACATTACATTTTAGCATGGCTTAGAACACTGAACATTATAAAGTCTGCATATGAAAAATAGCAAAACGGCTCCTCCTACAACACATCATCGTCATCATCATCATCTGCCTAGTTACGCCCACTGCAGGGCAAAGGCCTCTCCCATACTTCTCCAACTACCCCGGTCATGTACTAATTGTGGCCATGTTGTCCCTGCAAACGTCTTAATGTCATCCGCCCACCTAACTTTCTGCCGCCCCCTGCTACGCATCCCTTCCCTTGGAATCCAGTCCGTAACCCTTAGTGACCATCGGTTATCTTCCCTCCTCATTACATGTCCGGCCCATGCCCATTTCTTTTTCTTGATTTCAACTAAGATGTCGTTTACCCGCGTTTGTTGCCTCACCCAATCTGCTCTTTTCTTATCCCTTAACGTCACACCCATCATTCTTCTTTCCATAGCTCGTTGCGTCGTCCTCAATTTCAGCAGAACCCTTTTCGTAAGTCTCCAGGTTTCTGCCCCATATGTGAGTACTGGTAACACACAGCTGTTATACACTTTCCTTTTGAGGGATAGTGGCAACCTGCTGTTCATGATTTGAGAATGCCTCCCAAACGCACCCCAGCCCATTCTTATTCTTCTGGTTATTTCAGTCTCATGATCCGGATCCGTGGTCACTACATGCCCTAAGTAGATGTAGTCCCTTACTCCTTCCAGTGCTTCGCTACCTATCGTAAACTGCTGTTCTCTTCCGAGCCTGTTAAACATTACTTTAGTTTTCTGCAGATTAATTTTCAGACCCACCCTTCTGCTTTGCCTCTCCAGGTCAGTGAGCATGCATTGCAATTGGTCTCCTGAGTTACTAAGCAAGGCAATATCATCAGCGAATCGCAAGTTGCTAAGGTATTCTCCATCAACTTTTATCCCCAATTCTTCCCACTCCAGGCCTCTGAATACCTCCTGTAAACATGCTGTGAATAGCATTGGAGATATCGTATCTCCCTGTCTGACGCCTTTCTTTATAGGGATTTTGTTGCTTTCTTTGTGGAGGACTACGGTGGCTGTGGAGCCGCTATAGATATCTTCCAGTATCTTTACATATGGCTCATCTACACCCTGATTCCGTAATGCCTCCATGACTGCTGAGGTTTCGACTGAATCAAACGCTTTCTCGTAATCAATGAAAGCTATATATAACGGTTGGTTATATTCTGCACATTTCTCTATCACTTGATTGATAGTGTGAATATGGTCTATTGTTGAGTAGCCTTTCCGGAATCCTGCCTCGGAATCCTGCCTCTAAGGAACACCTTAGACAGAAGTCTAAGGTGTTCCTGATTCTATTTGCGATTACCTTAGTAAATACTTTGTAGGCAACGGACAGTAAGCTGATCGGTCTATAATTTTTCAAGTCTTTGGCGTCCCCTTTCTTATGGATTAGGATTATGTTAGCGTTCTTCCAAGATTCCGGTACGCTCGAGGTTATGAGGCATTGCGTATACAGGGTGGCCAGTTTCTCTAGAACAATCTGACCACCATCCTTCAACAAATCTGCTGTTACCTGATCCTCCCCGGCTGCCTTCCCCCTTTGCATAGCTCCTAAGGCTTTCTTTACTTCTTCTGGCGTTACCTGTGGGATTTCGAATTCCTCTAGGCTATTCTCTCTTCCACTATCGTCGTGGGTGCCACTGGTACTGTATAAATCTCTATAGAACTCCTCAGCCACTTGAACTATCTCATCCATATTAGTAACGATATTGCTGGCTTTGTCTCTTAACGCACACGTCTGATTCTTGCCTATTCCTAGTTTCTTCTTCACTGTTTTTAGGCTTCCTCCGTTCCTGAGAGCCTGTTCAATTCTATCCATATTATAGTTCCTGATGTCCGCTGTCTTACGCTTGTTGATTAACTTAGAAAGTTCTGCCAGTTCTATTCTAGCTGTAGGGTTAGAGGCTTTCATACATTGGCGTTTCTTGATCAGATCTTTCGTCTCCTGCGATAGCTTACTGGTTTCCTGTCTAACGGAGTTACCACCGACTTCTATTGCGCACTCCTTAATGGTTCCCATGAGATAGTCGTTCATTGCTTCAACACTAAGGTCCTCTTCCTGAGTTAAAGCCGAATACCTGTTCTGTAGCTTGATCTGGAATTCCTCTAGTTTCCCTCTTACCGCTAATTCATTGATTGGCTTCTTGTGTACCAGTTTCTTCCGTTCCCTCCTCAAGTCTAGGCTAATTCGAGTTCTTACCATCCGATGGTCACTGCAGCGTACCTTGCCGAGTACGTCTACATCTTGTATGATGCCAGGGTTCGCGCAGAGTATGAAGTCGATTTCATTTCTAGTCTCACCATTCGGGCTCCTCCACGTCCACTTTCGACTAACCCGCTTGCGGAAAAAGGTGTTCATTATCCGCATATTATTCTGTTCTGCAAACTCTACTAATAATTCTCCTCTGCTATTCCTAGAGCCTATGCCATATTCCCCCACTGACTTGTCTCCAGCCTGCTTCTTGCCTACCCTGGCATTGAAGTCGCCCATCAGTATAGTGTATTTTGTTTTGACTTTACCCATCGCCGATTCCACGTCTTCATAAAAGCTTTCGACTTCCTGGTCATCATGACTGCATGTAGGGGCATAGACTTGTACCACCTTCAATTTGTGCCTCTTATTAAGTTTCACAACAAGACCTGCCACCCTCTCGTTAATGCTATAGAATTCCTGTATGTTACCAGCTATTTCCTTATTAATCAGGAATCCGACTCCTAGTTCTCGCCTCTCCGCTAAGCCCCGGTAACACAGTACATGCCCGCTTTTTAGCACTGTATATGCTTCTTTTGTCCTCCTAACCTCACTGAGCCCTATTATATCCCATTTACTACCCTCTAATTCCTCCAATAATACTGCTAGACTCGCCTCACTAGATAGCGTTCTAACGTTAAACGTTGCCAGGTTCAGATTCCAATGGCGGCCTGTCCGGAGCCAGGTATTCTTAGCACCCTCTGCAGCGTTACAGATCTGACCGCCGCCGTGGTCAGTTGCTTCGCGGCTGCTGGGGACTGAGGGCCGGGGTTTGATTGTTGTATTCATATAGGAGGTTGTGGCCAAGTACTGCACCAGGGTGGCCAATCCTGCTCTGGTGAGAGAGTGCGTTACCGGTTCTGGTCACCGGCATCAGGCCGCACTCCAGGCCTGTTTGTGCAATTTCTCAACACACGTAGATATACAACACAGATATAGATAAATATCTAGATTTATATCAGTTCTTTTTTTTTACAATGGTATCATTTGTGTTGAAATAATTACAATGTTTGGTCATGTTTCTCTTTCCCCATCATTTCTTTCTCAGGCACACATGCTAAGTGGAAGGAGAACAAGTTGTGGGGATTCAGATGTGCCTGACGCCTTTGCATGGGCATTTCGCCTCTTCTGCCATCCCTAAACGTCCCCCTTTCCACCCACGATGGTTTTTTGGGACGGCTTTTGCCACAAACCAGCTTGCGGTGGTAGTGCTCACGCTGTTGGCTGCGGTGACACAACTGGTAAAGTGAGTACGGGAGAGACTTCTCCGGGACATTACTCGGTATGGACACATTTTTGCTCTTGTCCACCAGCCCCTTCGTTTAGGCATCATTCGGACTTGAGCTCATCTGCGATGCCTTGCACTCACAATGAGCACGTACCTTGTGCTGCTCCTTTTCCAAACGCTAAGCCAAAGGTGCCTAGTGCATGCACATATTTACTACGCTGAGCCACACTTATCGGAGGCCCAAGCTAATGGAGATTGGCCTAGCTCTCATGAGTGGGCCCACTGGTTATGCGAGAGCAAGCAGCATAGCTGCGGAGACACTTTTCTCTAGTGGCATGTCGCAAGGAGCCATTCTCCCACAGTGATGTGCTAGCAGAGCTCCTTTTTGTATTTTTCGCCTTCGGCATGTGGGATCCCCTTTGATTCCCACACTGGCTCGGGTTGCGACCGGGCATTTGTGCAGCGCTGGGCATCACGGGAGCTAAACTGTTGATGTTAACTTAGGGCAACGCAATAATGTATTTTCTCGTTGCCCAAGCAATACTGTATTGTTCGTTGCCCCCTGCGCAGTGGCGCGCTAGTGTATGTGAGGCAACGGCTGACACGGCCCTGAGCCTAGCTAAGCTTGAACCTGCGGTGATCAGTACTCCTTTGAGATACAAGACCCCAACAAGGTGCAAGAAGTTTTGAGCTGTCTTCGACCCTGTTTTTAATTACAACTACACAAGTTCCAACTAATGTTGTAGAAACAAAGAACATTTTCCAGACCGCCTTCACACCACATGCGCAAAAAGCTGTGCAATGCAGTGGCCATGCTTAAAGGAAGACTTCACAAGACCATGGGGCTGCTATGCACACTCTACTACTGTATGTCCATTGACATTTTTGCAGCACAGTAATAGGAACTGAGCCTAATAATGTGTTAGTGCATGTCATGTAGCCTACTGCTTTCTCTGTAAATATTTAAAGCTTGCTTTTGGAAGTCAATCACAAGGTACAATAAATGTGGTGCATCCTTTCCTTTTTTTTTCGTAACTTCATCCAAATGCATAGTAAAGCAACTACCAAAAGATGCTGTTACACACTAGCCTGCCCTTATTCAGTACTATGTGCAAACGTATCGGAGTATAATTGTTACTGTCATCAACTCCTTTGTGCTAAAATGAAGCCAAATTTCATGCGGTATAGATATAATTGCATTTCCTTAAGCAAACCTATATCTTATTGGAGTGCCTACACAAAGGCGGCAAAATAAATACCATTCAATTGTTCAGACATGCTGAGGTCTAAGAAAAATATTTCATCAAATACGAAACCTTGTCATGAAGGGAAGACACTATGTTTGTTATCCTCTGCTTCAGTTATTCCTTTTTAATAAAAGAGCAGCCTAAAAAGGAGAACAATACTCAAAACCCAAAGCACAAAACTGAAATGTTGTGCACATTCCTATTCACCAGGCAAAACAAGACAATGAAACATTTATCGAAAATAGATGCTGGAAACAGGAAAGAAAGAAAGGGTAGAAAAAGAAAGGAAAGAAACTGTACTTCGACACATTGTCTACCTCAGATTAAACACTGAAAAACAGTTAATACACATTAAGTTTGCACATTATGCATTTCAAAGGCAAAAAAATTAAAGAAAATCCACTCTGTAATAAAATTCCATGTTACTAAATTAGTTCTTCAAAATATCCTTACTTGACCAGCTAAAGATTTTGCTCAAGCTCCATCCAAGCAAACCCTAAGGTAGAGCTGTTTTACAGTCATTGAGATACTCCCAATTCAATTTAGCATTTAATTTAACCTAACGTAACCAACAAAACCTTCTAAAGGAAGACATCCCATTCAATTAAATAATAAACAGTTCAGCTAATGAAATCATACTGTCAACATGTACATAGTACAGGTAATTTTAATGAAAGTAATTTGTGACATTTAAAAATAAGTAAGTGCCATGTTGCATGAGTGATCCCAGTAAAAAAACACCTAGGTCCAGTAAGGTCTACAGGATATCCCTGCAAAGGTCAACAATTTATTCTAGTCTTTAGGCATTACAGTAAAGCCACAGTTCTGCTAAGCAGGCACTAAAATGAAGCTGCATGCTCACAGTACAGACCTTTCGTGAAAACCAGTAAGAGCACCCCATCGCCAAAGAAGAAGAGAAAGAGGAAGAGAGGAAAGCAGCTAGGCACTGGTGTTACAGCTGTGCAAAGGTTTCCATTATAGTGCTGCGCATAGCCTCCCAGAGCACGACGGAGACAGTGCAACAAGAGGTCCACCGAGCCGCCCTTGTGCACACTGCGAAGGCAGCTCTCTGTGCGTTTCGTTTGCCGACACATGCCCTGGACAGATGCCAACTCAGATGAGCTTGCCCAAGGCATCACTTTCAAAAAAACAATGAACCAGTGAAACAGCCCAGCGTCGGGGTGCCAAGTTCCAATTCTATAAAGAAAACTAAACAAAAATATTAAGCCAGCGAAGACGTCGCACGGGGACAGGTGCCCATCCTCTTTTCCCCCTCCCGTAGTGCTGAAATGAACTAAAGGCGACCTCTTTGCACAAAACAGAAAGAACGTACAAGCTTGCGAATGTGTGCTTGCTGCTAGACTGAACTCTACCATACCTTTGGAACCTTTTCATTTATTGAGTGGTTGGAGGTAGTGTAAATCAGTGTCAGTGCTTTCGAAGTGTTAGTTCGGGCACTCTGGTTTGAGGACTCTACTTCCCGAAATGAGCTATGTTTGCTTTACGCAGCCTACATATGCTAAACAAGGCCACTTGAATCACGTCTGCCATGTTCAGGTTAAATTTGACGGCGCCTGTGCAAACACATGCACTTAAAGGGATACTAAAGGTAAATACTAAGTAAAGCTAAAGTGATAGATTTGTGCCACAGAATCTCTAAGACATGAATATTACCATGAACAGAGTCTCAATAACCAAGAAATTGAGGCAAATGCAGGACATGATTACAGAATCCCCCCGGGACATTGAAGTACTTGCCCGATGACGAAAGCACTCAGTTAAGTTCTGTCACTAGTACTCAACCACTCGTTGCAAAAAACATCCTTATATTTTATTATAAGACGAGATAAAATGCTACTTATCCAGTTTTATTTCACTTTTAGAAAAAAGAACTCGTTGAAATCACCCTTGTTTTCATTTTCGCTTGACTTCACGCCGCCCACACTTTCATGTTTCAGTAGTGTCGTTATCGGGGAAGTGCTGTGCTGGTTTTGCTAGTTTGCAAAACTCGTACTAACTGCAAGCAGCAGAGAATTCAACTTCTACTATGCCATGTCGCAGGATGCCCGAACAGTCTGCTCCACTTGACCAAAAAGCAACTGCAGTGGCGAATCCACTGCTCTGTCTTGGCTCAATACCGCCATCTGTCGGGCGCCGTTTTGCTCACCGATGGCAGCAATGGGTGGTGATGGCATATGCAATGTCACCACTTCCCCGGTTGGGTGGCGGGAAATTTGAATTTTGGAAAAGGTATTCGGATCCTTCAGATGCAATTTTTTCATAAACTAAGTCTTTTCTTGGCACTAAACAAGCGTTATGAGGTTTCTGGTATTTACAGTCCACGTCAATATAGTATTTGCCTTTGGTGTCCTTTTAAGAAGTGCTTCACACTTGCGCCTACTGACCGTGAGACTAATTCCAGGCACAAACAATACAAATTGATCAGTATGTGAATACATTTCACCGTCATTCACAAACTGCTTTATGTAAACACAGCAACAGTGATACATGAATATATTCAGATGACCCTTTGTCTTTTTCTGAAGCATCAGGATGCAACAATTAAATATCGTAAGTTGAAAAATATGGAAAGGATAAGTTGCTCAGCCATACCACTCTAGCAAGGCAGATATATGTGTCTATACATATGTGTCTTTTATTGTTTCCTGCTCCCAGAACATGCTGCTGCCCTCCTTGAAACGCTGCTTTCTGCTGCTGTCGGCAGACGGCGACACAAGTTTATGCTTTCGCTGCCATGGCAGGAGCTCACAGTCTAATAAGTGCAGGCAAATTTGCACTTTTTTCTTAAAAACCAGGCAATTAACTGTGCCAAGCATTATGCTAAACGACCTATACTACAGAATGCAATCTTTATACCAAATTTGAGCAAAAACAGTGCAGTGGTGAGTGCAAAATCTTTATGCAGGACCCTGTATATATACACACATGGGTGGGGTTCAGAAGGCTGGTCCCCCCTTCCTGGAAAAAGAAAAACTTTCCACCTATGCTTCAGAGCTTAGTTTCATTTTCTGCTCATACACAACAATGCCAAGGCTGATTCAGAATTTATAACAGTCAAGCTTAGGGAATTTATTAATAGAGCTACTTGTATGCTTCGAATTGACAAGAACAAAGGGTGTAAGAATGCGAGTTTCCGCTTTGTCTTCAAACTGGCTGCTACAACAGCAAGTGTCTGGCGAGACAATCTCTTTGTCAATTCTCTGTTTGTAAACATAATCGTGCAACTGCTTTCACTGTCTGCAACCTGGACATGAAAATTCTTGCGCAGAGCTGATGTTGCTGATTTAGCAGGATAACAAGCCACATTTCTTGTGCAGCTGCCAGCATCAGTGCCTGGGTTTGGGGTACTAAAGCTCAAGGCCTGTCTTTACATCCCAAAACTGCATTTCAGCATGGTTATGCTGCCTAAGGCTGGATAGAACATGCCCAATTAAGAATGTCTAGTCACATTAACCATAGTGGCATCACTTGGTCATGCTACCTTTTTGGTTTATGCTCTAGCTGTGGCCTCTGATAACTGTGGTTTGCACTTTCAAATTCACAGTTTTATACGTGAGCACTATGTGATCACAGGGTGCTGTAATGATTCACCAAGATACATGAGCGACATGACATGTGGGTCAGTGCACTGCGACAGAAGAATGTCATGACAATTATAAAAAGTACTTAGGTAGGTCATACTTTGCTCCATGACATCTGGTCATGACATGTGGTCATGATGTTTACTATTCTTATTCTTTCCTCAGCTATGTCAACCAATTCTAAAAGGCACAGGAGGCCAGTTCCCAAGCCCCAATCAGAATTTGATTGAGGCAGGCCTCAACACTTGCTTGTTGGGGTGCCAGCAATGTCAGTAATATATGACATGCCTGCACTCCAATGTTAGTACCCACAGGTTGAACAAAGGGTCAGCCAGGTAAGCTTTACAGATCTTTCCTGACATGTTTTTGGTTGCATGAAGCTAGCTTGAACAAAGGGTCAGCCAGATAAGCTTTACACATCTTTCCTGACATGTTTTTGGTTGCATTAAACTAGCTTGAACAAAGGGTCAGCCAAGTAAGCCTTACACAAGTTTCTTGACATGTTTCTGTTTGCATTAAACTATACTCACAAACCATTTTAACCATTTTAACCATATTTTCAACCTTTTTCACCATCACTAATAGCAATCCTCATAGCATCATGACAGGAAATGCAAAGTGCGAACAGATGATTCAAAGGATAACACATAAAGACAGCACGAGCATTCTCTTTTTGCAATGACTGAACCTTTGTTACTACCCTCATCGCACCATTTGCTGCAACTATTTAAAGTTGATGCAATAGTAAAACACAGAACATGTCCCCTGTGTGCATGTTCTTCTTTACACTCTTACCTATCTGCACTGAACAGTGCCTTATCGCCACACACCTTATTGGCAAATCCAGAGCGTTTGGGCTCTTCCTTGCGCTGTGCAAGATGCGTGGCACCAACAGCCTTGGGCGGCCGCACGGTGCTCCATGTGGTGTCATCAAGGTTGAGCTTGAGGGCTGGCACACCCGAGAGACGACGCGCCAGCCCTGGCGTAGACGGTGGTGTGTCCCGTGGAGTGGTGTTCTGCGAGGTAGCAGCTGTCGCTGGTTGGCTGTTGGCCTCCTGCTCTAAAGAGGGCCCTGCCACGCTTGCAAGTGGCAGCAGGTCCTCAGTGCTGGCAGCACCTAATGCCTCTGGGAGGCTGGTCAAAACAAAGCCAGTGACGTGGTCAGCGCATAAAAAAACAAGAATTATTTAAATGATGTGGCTTAACGCCTGGAAACAGCACAGTGGGTTGGATTAATTTTAGATCCCCTGTAATTCTTTAATGTGCACACAAAGCACTGTGAACAAGCACTTTTGCACCCTGTCCCCATCAAAATATAACTGCCATAGTTGGGAATCAAACCAACGACCTCTTTACCAGAAGTGCAAAACCCTAGCTACTAAGTTACCACGGTGAGAAATGAAAATGATAAATTTCTTCTGTGCCAAAGTGACACATTGTGCGAGCGGTTTCGACACTTTCAGCACTCAGAATCCTTGATCATCATCACAGAAGCAACTGAGAAATCTTATCCAATGTTTTCTTTTTCTTTAATATAAAAGGATGCACAAGAAATAAACAGGATATAGTCATAACAAACAAAGCACATGGAATGCCTGTAGTTGCCATGTGTAAAACTATATCTGCTTTTCATACATGAGCTGCATTCAGAAATCAAAAACAAGGGTCACAGCCCAGGGAAATAAAGCCCACCGATAACATATTCAGTAATAGATAGTCAAATTGGGGAAGTTCTTTAACATCTCTCTCTCTCTCTCTCTCTCTCTTTTTCTTTCGCAAGCACCTGAGCCAGTGCATAAGACATAGGTCTAAGCAAAGATATGTTGCTGTGAGTGCTTCATCAAATATGTCTCACTATTTCAATAAAAGGCACTCATCAATGGTGCATCCACACAGTGGTCCCTCAAAGCCTCCCGAGCAGACTTGTACGTGATGAGTTACATGTAATTAATTACTTGTACTCAATTACACATCTTGGCAATTCGGTAATTTAATGATTGCTTTGTTTACTCGGTAACACTGTCTGTAATTCAGTTACTTTGTTCAGTAACTAATTACATGTAACCAGTAACATTATTGACGAGAGTAAGCTGTAACAGACAATGCAGCTTTAAGAAGCTGAATTTGGCAAGAACTACAGCAGAACGCCCGAGACCCTGCCATGCAGCAGTCTCTCAAATGTGCATGTTCAGGCAGGCAAACCAGGGGGTTCAGTATTTGTTTCCTCATCGAACCGGTGCTGGCATGGCTCGATAGTGAATGCCACTAAGGATGTTAATGCTAGTAAATCACATTCAGATTATTTTTTCAGCCTTTTCAGCCCAACAAGGAGTGCCTTCTCCAAGTCCCAACAACAAGAAAGCGCTACACATCATGGAGGATCCAGATGCTGAGTAACTACAATCTTGTGTACAAGATCTGTATATGTTGCAGCACCGCTTTACTCCCTAGCTCACACATCGAGCGAATTGGCTAACCTCCCTCTGTTTCCATCTCATTTTACTCCCCGAGCGAGTTTTAGTGTCACTGCTAATGTCTGTATCTATGCGATTCTAAAAAAAGTTAGGAGGAAAGGAACATAGAAGTAATTGATTACTAATTAATAATCCCTCAATTACTCTTGTGGGGCAGTAAATTGGTAACTGTAATCAATTACAATTTCAAATAAGGCAATTTTAATGTGTTGGTTTTTTTCTGTAATGTGTACAAGTCTGCTCCTGAGCACCTTCAAAGCACACTTGAGTCTCAAGGACACAGTTTAAGTAATACTGGTTCTGCCACGGTAAACGATTGTGGAATAATTCTGACCACATGCAGTTTTTCAACATGCATTAATATTGCAATTGACAGGTATTTTGGCAGTTCACAAACATTGGAATGCAGCCACTGCAGCATGGAATTGAACCTATGACCTCACACTCAGCTGCAAATACAACACACATTGTATTAATGTGACAAGAGACTAAAAAAAAGGAAAAGAAGAAAAAGAACACTTTGTGATTTCGCAGATGATCTATTGACTAATCTAAGTCTGCAACAACTTTCCTACTTGTTTTCCAACCATGCACTTTAGCCCCCGCCCTTAAAAAAATAATAAGTTGTGCAGCTTTACAAAAATGACATTTTGTCCCCATAACTCCAGAATGAGTTAAAAAGTTTTTCAAGAAACAGTTAAAAAACAGGAAGACGGCAGCGTGGATGAGGGAGTGAATGTGGGTAGCTGATACTCTAGTTGAGATTAAGAGGGAGAAATGAAGTTGGGCAGGCCATGCAGTGTGCAGAATTGATAACCACTGGTCTATTAGAGTTACAGAATCGGTGCCAAGGGAAGGGATTACGCAGTAGAGGATGACAGAGAACTAGGTTGTGTGATGAAGTTAAAAAATTTGCAGGCACACCGTGGGGTCAGCAGATGTAATGGAGGTGCAATTGGAGATCACTAAGAGAGGTTTTTGTCCTGCAAAGGACATAAAATGGGCTGATGATGATGATTATGCTATAAGGCTTTAATGTAAAACAATAATATATACAAGGGAGCCAACAGTAAGCATATGTTGTGTCTTCCTACTAAGAATTTTTCAAGCCTGTTTCAACACGGCACTAGTACTAGTGCTCAGGTGTTTCTGGCAAAAGTATGTGTTCAAACTGTCGGGTAGCACTGGCTACTTATTTACTAGAGCCAAACAAGCTTTACGAACTATGATGAAAAGCAACACCACACTTTTTTGTCATAATAGATTGCTTAAACAGGGCATTTGATGTTTACAAAAAATGCTGACATCAATTTATTATCACCTTGTCCTTCATACTAACTCCAGATTTTAGGAATTCAATATTGAATCTTTCGCATCTTAAACATAAGTACTAATCTATGGTTCCATTCTGTCTGTCTTGTACGCCAACATGGTAAGCTCTGTACATGCTCACACGCTTCTAACAGTGAAGATTGTAACATTCATTAGACCATCGTCCTTGTTCATAAATTTAATATGTTATGCTCTTCTCATATGACACTGGGATTGATGCCTTCATGTTTAACTGAAATTCTGCACTTCTCCTGTATGTACTAACTCTTTTTACATGAGGCACTAAAGTCTTTCATTTTCTGCACCAAATAAGTGAGCCTAACCCAGCCCAAGCTAGTACTGTTCATAGGACAAGGTACACACATTGTCCTAAGGCATTACTTTATCAGTGCAAACACAATTTCAAGCACATTATTGAGTGCAGGGTGTGCATAAACCTTGTCTCAGCTTTAATTAACAACTAAATTTAGGTACAAGTGCTGTTATATATTAAGTCAGAAATTCAGAACCACTACTTTTTTTTTTCATCCTGCAAAGTGTAAATTTGTTGCTATATGCTTTGCTAGAAGAAGAGTTGGATGTTCTTGTCTCGTGAATACCAATGCTAATACAGAAAGTGAAAAAAGTTTGTGTTACTGGAACAAATGGTCCCTTCAATTAGCTTAGCACCATAATAACATCGTCAATGGGTTTCTGAAAAATCCTGCATTTCCAAATCATTGATAACAATATGAAATCACTCAACCTTAAATGTATATTAGCACTGCTATTTTAACATTCCAGCTGAGATTCGAAGGGTCTCTAAGTATATATACTGAACTATTTGCTTCCCTCAAACTCCTCTTCTATTTTTTCTTACTAAAGGAATTTGGCAGTGCTCGAGATTCATAGCATGTATGTTTTCTATAGCATTGAAAGAATATTGAAAATACTCAACCTTGGATGTCTTGATCAACCTGCCCCATGGCTAGGCTTCAAATTTTAAAAAGTAAGCTAGAGCTGTTTCATCAAGGTGCCACTCGCTCCCATTTTCATGAGGTTAAGCAAGCTCGTAAGATGTATGAAGACATGATTTGCAGACAACACAGATCTAGCTGAGCTGCACAAGCTATAGGAGGTAACAGAAACGATAGCAACACTTAAGGTATGTTCGGAACGTCGAACCCCTTGCCTGCAAGCGAGCGTCAAAAGAGCCAATGCGTTAGTAAATAACATGAGCGCTTAGCAAAAACAGGTTAAAAACGCGGGTGCGCCCTTGTGGTCACTACAACACATAACCTTTGTCGTCGCTCAAAATTCGCGTGCATAGATTACAAAGCCCACACGTATAGCGAAACAAGATTACTCGCAGTGGACCTTAGGATATTTGGCACTCTCTTTCCCCTCCCCCTTTCTTTTTCTTCTTAAGTATTAGAATAGCTCAACACAGCGCCCTAATGATAAGGGGGGAGATCTCCGCTCAGCGTTTACTGACCGTTGCAACTTCGCTCCGGCACGCCCATCTCTCTTTCTCCAACCAGTCATTTGCGCGTTCTGAGCCATCCGCCAAGACAGCGGTGCATGGAAACGTTCGACAAGCTCAATTCGCGAGGCGTCTCTCATGCGACAAAAAGAAAAACAAAACAGAGAAAAATGAAACTCAATACCACCTGCGCGGCACCTCTTGTGCAATTCTACTAACGCCCGATCCTTGGAACTGTCACCTCGAACAAGGCGCATGCGCGTGAAGACCGTGCAACCTTCAGCACGTCGCACAGCCACGCACAGCGCGCAATATTTTTGCAATGCCATGCGGGATCCGCTTTAATGTGCAACACCGGAGCTGCCCCGAATCCGTCAAAACATGCAACATGCGCCGCAGGTCGCGCAGTGCACAACGATCCGAAAGTAGCAATTTTATCAGCAGGGCAAGTCAACTCACCTCATCGTGTGCGCCGCTGCGACTACGCTTGTCAAGAGCTCGAAGTGGTCGAACCGTTCATTGACTGCCTCTTATCTGCAGCGGGAGAGAACTGACATTCTTGGCACGCAGCGTAAGGGATGCAGCACCGAGGAGTGACGCAGACAGCGACGACGGAAGCGGCGTCCTCGGAGCTGTCACTCCTCCACGCATGGATCGCCGCTTGCGCGACGCACCTGCACTCACAACAACAGCGACTCGGCGCACGGCCTTTGCCTTAGCTTGAGTAGCACGTCGCATACACAGGTTGGGGTAAACCCCCACTATCGGCGGCGGCGGCTTTCAGAAGCCATCACCGAAATGATAACAGCGACGCATGCTCACCGCTGACGCGTCATATTGTGCACTTGCACTAATGTCCTCTTGAACATGCTCGCGAAATGACAAAAACAACAATTTGTCCTTGGCAACCAAGCAAAAGCACTTAGATTCACATCGGTCCCAATGCTACAAGGATTCACCGAAACCCTTCCACACGCACGCAGCCGCCAATTAGATCGGATTGGATTTGTTAGCACGAAACAAAAGCCGTTATTGAATGTCCTTGTTAGTAGCCCTTACACGCAGCAAGTATCTTTCAATTTTAATACGTACATATTATCCAAATTACATTTAATAGACATTATTAGTAATTTATTACTGCTGCTGCAGTCGCAAAGTAAGTACTTGCATATGTACACAACTACTTTTGGCCTAGTTAGCACGTTGATTGAAATGGTAACAGCAACACTGTGCAATTCGCGCATGCGCATGGTGCGCACGTTGGAGTTTCTTTTCGCGTGTGCTGCAGGGTTGAACAGTAGAACACTAGCACAATGAGGATTGAAAAATGTTATTTCTGCTCGTCGCCTATATATCCGGGACACGGCATTCAATTTGTGCGGAATGACTGCAAGGTATGGCCACGAATCTATTGGCGTAAATTCACAATTTGTTGTCTTGTACGGTGTTCATGGCTAGACTAGCACACGTCACTAGGAACTATTTGCTTCCGCAGATTTTCAGATTCTGCAGATCGAAATGCCACAAGCTTTTCAAGAAGAAGCGCAACCCACGGAAGACCAGATGGACGAAGGCTTTCCGCAAGGCTGCTGGCAAAGAGCTGACAGTGGACCCATCTTTTGAATTCGAGAAGAGGCGCAACGTTCCGATTAAATACAACAGGGAGCTCTGGCAGAACACCGGTAAGATGACCGTGGTGTTATCCCGAAATTGCCAAGATTTTCACACCTTCGATGGTTTCTTTTCTTGCAGTTAAAGCTATCCAGCGGGTCGAAGAAATCAAGTCCAAAAGGCAGGGACACTACGTCATGAATAGGTCAGTGACTACTGCACGTGTTACCCAACACAAAAATACCGGGAGCCGTCGCACTTGCGTAACAGTAATTCTAGCGCACTCTACCTCAGTTTGGAGTCACTTGAGCCGGATTGTGGATCCGGCACACAAGTATTGCGGTTTCACGTGCACCGATCACGGCGGCTTCGGTTTTAGCATTTGCGAGCATCTAGAGTTGTTCTTGGCGTATACTTATTCAGTCTGCTTCGATCAAACAAAAAAGTAAGACAAACTAGAAACCGTTGTCTTGAAATGTTTGAACTCGTTCACTATCAAAAGAAAAAATAAGCAGTCACGCCGCGGTGACTTGTCTGACGATCAGTGCACGCCGCATTTGCGATTTTGCAGAGAAGTTGAACTTCCATACGTAAAAAAATCGCACGCAGGAAGGGGCTGACGGCACATTTGCGCGCATCTAGGGCGCAGGAAGTACTCCAGACCAGACAGAGCCCTGTCTGGTATACACTAGGGTTTATTGTACACGTGGCAGCAGACGAAACCGAGGAGAAAATCGTACACATAACACAACTTCCAGCTGCTTTACTTAAATCCAACAGCATCTATCAGGTGTGTAGCTGTTGGCAAAACTCTACAGACTCAAATGTTTCAAACTCCACCAACGCACAAGCTGTTGAATGTAAAGGTGACTTGATTGCATTGAAAAGCCGAACTAGCATCACCAGATTCCCTGTGTCCAGCTTGAAAATAACAAGCCGGAGCTTAATATCGCAACCAGCTGTGTGCTGGCTTAGTGTCTGTGGCTGAAGTCAAGGTCGCAAGTTTGATCCTGGCTGCAGCAGCTGCATTTGGATGGGGATGAAGTGCAAAAACGCCTGTGTACTTAGATTTAGATGCACATTAAAAAAACTGAGGTGGTCAGAATTCATCCAGTCTCCCATTACGTCATGCCTCACTATCAGATTATGGTTTTGGCACATAAGACCCCAGAATGTAAAATAGCAATGAGGTTTTTAAAATTAATGGCCAATGTCACTGGTGGATACATTGGCATGTTTGGCTTAAGTTGTGTTGGAACTTCACAACTTATGAGCACAGAGCCCTCAAACTGAAGCTCAGTCTGTTCATTCAACACAGTGCAGGTGACAAGGCCATTTCCAAGCCTTTCAGTTGCTTCTAGGCTGTCAACAATGGAGTACTCGCTGTTCATTTGTCTGCTATGACATCACTGATGCAAGCATCTGAGCATCCAATGACCTTTTACAAATTGAAGCCACATTTGTAGAGTTGATGTAGCATTCAAACTACAGTAGCCACCAAGCCTGCAAAAATATCCTTCATTCTCTTCATGCTGCAGACATACCTTGCACCCACTTCTGAAGTGACATTACAAAGTTTTTTTATGCATATCTTCCAGGTTGATGAAGGGCAAGGAGCTGGACAAACAGAGGGACATCAAGGAGGTCCAGCGAGACCTTTGCCTCATCAGATCTCCAGCAGCTACGCTCAAGAAGAAAGAGCAGGCAATTGTGGAAGTGATAGAAGAGCATTCAGACCAAGAGGAAATGGCAGTGGACTGAAGAATGTGTAGGGACGCTGTCGTCGTTGCAGCACATCCTACGCCCCTATAGCAGTGTTTAAGGGGGTGGTGGTTCCTCTTGGACTCACCAACAGAAGCCAAGCCTATGCTTCATTGTATTTACCAGCGAAAGAAAGCAGTGAATGCTAGTTGGGTGCATTTTCACTTGACAAATGATCGAAGCCTGCTTGAAATGCAGCCTTACCACTTGTCAATGTGGTAAGAAAACAAGGGCTGTTCACCAATTATTAAATTCTGCCCACTAACTTCAAACCTTAGTAATGCTTCAATGATGGCTAGTTGGTTGAATCACGGCTAGGTGCACTGATTTGTATCATAATGAAGAACAGGTTAGCAACAAGGTGACGCATTGTTTGTCACCTTGTTGCTAACCTGTGATCCGTTACACTACAAAGCAGTGTATCTATCCACGATGAACTAGAAACTTGGAGCTAGCTTGATTAAAATGGCATTACTCAAACCTAGTGTTTTGCTTTTGGACGTTAAAACCCACATTCAATTAATTGTGCTCACATTGCACTGCCTTCATATTTGTAGTAACAGATTATATCAGTGCTGCCTGTAAACTAGGAACATTGGCTCCTAGATGACCGATACGCAGCAGCACTGAAAGTAACTAGTGCTTTGTCTGTTCTTTTCAGCCTATGCAGGGATAACCTTACTTAAAAAACTAGGAATGGAGAAGCGACGAAGTGAACCTTGTAGATATAAAAGAAGTGTTTGAGGTTTATTAGCGTTTTTCAGTGACAGCACACTGCATTAAGATTCATGCAGTGATGAGCTGCTTAGATATTGCAAGTATATCGCAGTGCTGTCAAAAAAAAAAAAAGTACAATTGATGAGCAAGGCATGTTTATGCTATCCTGAAACAGTATCTGGTATATCTTTTTTTTTTACAAAACAAACTGCATCCATAGAAGCTTGTGCTTTCCCATGTGGTGCCTTGCATAATTTTGTTCACAGTGAAGAGATTATTGGATGGATTCATAAAAAAATGTCCATTCTAAATAAAGAAAAATTTGATGAAAGAACCATGAAAGCTAGCGCAATAAAATTTAGATAGAGAATGCAATGCTATAAATTATTTAATGTGTAATGGTGATGCCATAGGAAAATTTCGAAGTGTCCCTTGAAGCAGGGAAATTAAGTTTCACGGATTGGCGCTGTAAGCGAACTGCTTGACATTTCTGCTTGAAGAACTCTTTACACTTAGTCAGCCATTGAAAATATATTTCAAAAGTTTTGAGTGTGAAAATAATTGCAAGCGGTCATGCATTCTATGCAGCAAGCACAGCCGCATTTCTGCATTGAGCTAATAAGGAGGGTGCACGAGGACTATGTAAAAGTTTCATAGAAACAGGAAATGGCCTCCTTGCAGGAAACTACTCTGAAGATTTAACAAGGAGTGCACCAGGTGTTGCAGCCTTTTGTATCAAGGTGCACTTCGCTAGAATATTGAGGGTTATTCTGCAAGGTCGTGTAAGTCTGCCAGGAACATTTTCGATAGTCTGCTCATCGACACAGTTTGTACAGGTATTCTCTAGTTCAAAAGCCCCGAAAGTGCCTTAAAGAAAATATGTTAATATAAAATGGTGCGCATAATGCTAGAAGCAGAAATGAAGCACAACTGCATAAGTTAGTGCCGCCATCCTTACATGCAATCCTCGGGCTGAACGGAGCTATGAGTTCAGCCGTCTTGTGCAGAACTAAATACTTTGAAAGCCTACTTGCAGTATTTTGTGTATATTGATGAGATTTTTGCATCCCAAAGCTAGCACTGTAGACGGTGAGCTGTGAGTGACAATGGTGGAGGACTGGATTAATTTTGACCTTGCGAGTTTGTTTACCATGCATGTAACCAGCATGTTACACTGCAGAGTTCCTGGACACGGCAGCATCAAGGGCAACATGCTGGCAGATGAAACTGCCATCGATAGCAACAAAAGCCATTAACTCCTCTATAGCTGTCCCTGCCACAGAATTGATGCCTTTCCAACAGAAAAACCTTATGAACTGTTGGCAACACTTGTGGGGCACTGAAACATCTCATAAGCTGCATGTCGTTAAGCCACATTTAGGAAATTGGTGAAGCATAACAAATATGACATACTGAGGATTACATCTATTGACTTGGAATTGGCCACAAGTACTGCACACACTCAGACCTGTTGACTAGAAAGGATCCACCTGTATGATAATTGTGGGAAACTTGTTGCTGGAATGTAGTGAATTAGAAACTCACAGAAAAAAAGCACTTTACCATAGCGTCAGCAAATTCCACTCCACCCAGCAATTTTCCTTGGCAGTGACCTGCTCTTTGACATCATACCAGTTTTAGCATTTAAACGATGTTTGTTTACTGCATGTTATACACCCAAGTGATCCTCCGCAGCACGGCCTCTTAGCGGAGGCTGCTGCAGTGATTGTAGCATTTAGAGTACATGCTTCCCTGTACTTGCATATGAGGGCCTGGGTGAGGCATCAGTGCTACTTGAATACTCTTTTTTTGTTTTACAATCACTTTGCATCATAGGCGGAAAGTCTTTATTGTTCGGGGGGGGGGGAGGCAACCACCTTTGAATCTAGTGTCTCTCAGTGGTGTAGTCTTCCTTTGTGTAATTGTCTTATACTTGCATATCACTGTCACTGCTCCACCTATCCGGAGAAACTGCAGTCTCTTTTTTTTACTGCGAGTCCAAGCATAATAAGCGTTGCTATTAATTCTATATATTGCTATTGCTATACTATATTATGCTATTATATTATATTATGCTATTGCTATATTGCTATTGCTGTATTGCTATATTGCTATTAATTCTGATTTCGGGTGAATTCAGCTTGGTCTCATTTCGATTACTGATTGAACTATACAGGATGTCCTAACTATCATGCACCAAGATTTTACAAAAGAGCCATTGCATTACTCAAAGAAAACCTAGTGCATATTGTTTCCAGTACAGTGAAGTAGCCACCAGTAAATTTTTCGTTACTGAGATTTAGGTAATTGTAATCATCTAACTCGAGAAGTACTGCCCTAATTATCTGTCAATGAGGCATTTGCAGGCACCACCAAATGGCATCTAACTGCGGTATTTTCAGTGACATAGTGATAGCATACAATTTTTTTCAACTGGCAAACAGACCCCACAAGCTATGAAAAATACCACATGACTGCGCTCCCATTCACATCATAAAGCAACGCCCTCAAATAAGCTGATTGAGAGCAACAGCTTTGCCAGCCGCAAACCCGAAGAGGCAGCACATCAGCTTGATAATGGTACGAAACGAGCACCAACAGGAGGTTTTGCAGCTATTCCTTCCTCTCATTTCTACATCACACTTATTATTTGTCTCTCAAGGCCAACTGATCACATTGATAGCAAAAGCCCCTTGATAATCAGGCCAAAGTGCCGCTCTGACTACGCATGAAATGCAAAAAGCAATGGAACAAGCATAGAATGTTTCAATATTCCGGCTCTGCTTGCACCGCATTGAAAGAGTGCACATGCAGCTTTATTTAGCGTCAGAAATTTGCTTCGGACCAAAGTAAAATTAAAGTGGCAGTTTTATTTTTTATGAGAGTGTATATGTCCTGTGAAAAGCAGTTTGTGGCAAAAAATAAACGCGAAGTAAACAGACCGGGAAGCGACCCATATATAGAGAAAAGGCAAAACCGATGCGTTCGAAAAAGTAAATGTACCACACAATCGGGATGTCTGCAGAAAATAAACAAAAAAAGAAACATCAGATTTCAGTGTGCCCTTATTATCTCTGCATTCGTAAGCGCCGTAGCAGCTGCCGCCTAGAGGACGTTCGAATAGGTCTCCTGTAGCTACACAGTATTGAGTCCGCTTTATCATATCTTCAGTGGCTTTCTTGATGACCGATGCTGGAATGCTACGACAGACATCCGTTATCCTTACCTTTAGCTCATCTGAAGTCGCCATCTCAGTCATTTATACACCATTTCTCACATTAGTTCAAAGAAATAAATGCCAGCCTATGCCAAAGTTACGATGAGTTAAGGACTCGTTGGCGAGCCTTGACAGCATGTACAACCCATCCTCATTCTTTCAGCGGGTGAAGGAATTCATGCGTAAGGAAGTTGCCCGCCAACTTACTTGAGTCCCCTTCACTCACGGGCCCACCTCCCGTCTTCCAAACAAGCTCCGTACTCTCATTTCCGAAGAGGTCGCTCAAGTTGTCCCTTCCACATACCATCAGCCGCCTGCAGCCGTGAATTTCAACTCTGCGCTGGCAGTGCAGCCTGTGGCCGCGCCTCCTACATACACACAACCAGTCCTGCCTGTGGAGTGTTTTAGAGTGTCCCCAATGCAGAGGATTCATACCAACAATTGCCCTCACACCCCAGAGATAACTCTTATAGTACCCCTGTCACACGGGCAAAATGAAGTGCACTTTGAGCAAGTGCACTTCGCTGCTAGTGTTATTTGCAGGCTGCCACACAGGAACGCTTAGTGACACTTACTACAGGGTACAATCGTCGGCGAGTGTGTTTGATGAACCCACTTTGAGGCGGCAAAGTGTGTAGCCTCATTAACGATGAGTAAATAATAAGTAAGGTGATATTGAAAGCAGAGTCAGGTGTAATTTGCAATCACATTTTTTTTTTATATATATTGCTAACGTTACACAAGGTAGTGAAATGTACCACACTGCGAGAAAGGAAAAACGCCAAGAAAGTCCTATTACTCTCGGGGTGTTTACGGCCACTACAGATAATGGCCGCGCGGTTGTTTGGCAGAACTAGAGTGACCTAGAATTTCTGGGTCACTCTAGCAGAGCCTGTCGTTTGGACTGGTACTGGTCAAGTCTGGTACTGGTACTGGTACTGGCTCGTGAGGATTAATCTTGTTATTGAGGTTCCAATGAATTACTTCAATTGCACTTAAGTTGATTGTAAATGCTGTTTCTAACGATGACAAATTGTTTTTGTGCATACATTTCCAAGTTAACAAAATGCTTTGCCTTCTGGCTTCGTCATCACCAATATGAAATAAAAATTTTCTTTTCAGGTAGCACCACGCTGCCAATATGACACTCAGCACGCTGAAGTGCACTTTAGTTTGCCTGTGTGACAGGGGTATGAGACCTACGTTTATACACCCCCTGCTCCTCTTTGCCTCTCCAGAAGCAACTTGTGCAAAAAACAATATTGTGGAGCCATTGTGCTATGCACAGAAAGGTCGGCTAAGCACATAGAATTTCTGACGTCAGATGGAGCCCATGCCTCGGTGCTCTGTTGGTTCTTCCCAGCAGTTCTATAGCAGAGCTACCGTGGCAAGTCAATCTGCACTTCGACATTTAAGAAAAATAATTATGAACTATATTAAATTTTGACTAGGACCAATTCACTAATAAGCAGCTTGTATACAGCATAAAATGTGTTCAAGACCAAGATGCAATAAAGCGACGGCAATCAAGGGGCCAAAAAATAATCTGTTAGTTCTCCTGTATGCACCACAGTATTTTCTAACTTACAACTACTTTTACTGCTTTCTAAGTACAAAGTCGACACCAGGCAATTTCATTTCGTAAGTTGGCCATTTCAAGTTCCTTCCACATCTCGTAGGTTGGCCCACATGTTGTGCTTAGACAGTAGCACAATCAAATAGCAGCAGAGTCCACACGAAAGAGTCATTTCTTTGGGTACAAGTCAGGCAGAAGACCAAGTGTCTCGAGGGTCCAGCTGAAGTGTCTGGGCAGTGTGGGGTCAGTCAAAAGCAAGTGCTGGTCTCTTCCATGGTACCAAGGCAGCAGTAGGCTTCGGTAGTGCACCATGGCAGGCACTATTTGCTGCTGGGTGTTGGAGATTCCCAGCTGCTTGCAGACTGCATCTGGAAGAGGCTGTTGTTGCAAGAAAGTCTCTTTAGTGAGGGCTATTTCTGCTGAGAAAGCCCCTAAGCAAGGACTACAAGAAAGCCTCTTTAGCAAGTGCTGAAAGCTTTTGCACTGAAGCTGTTATTGCAACTAGATGCTATGGAGAAATGTCCCCTTCAAATGTCAAAGAAAATGTATTTAGTAGGGGTGTGCGAATTGTGATTTTTGAGCTCGAATAGAATAAGAATTGAATAGTGCACAAAGCGAATCAAATATCAAATAGTTTTTGAATAGTTTTCAAATAATGAACAGCCATCGTCACAATTAATATAAAACAATGTTCACATCCTAGTATTCTTAATGCTAGGAAGCTTCTGCCATTACATAGTGTGTTATGAAGCGTCATTTATTAATAGCACAAATGGAGCTCCAGGAGTCAACAAATAGTTTCTTTGCATGCACAGGACTCTTCAAAGGGCTCGAATGATCGGTGTATAGCCTGTGAAGTATGGCTACCTAAGCGATGATTGTTCTATTACACAAGTTTTTGTGTTGCATGTCTATACTATGCCAGTGGGAGTGAAAATTTATCGTACTCTTGCTCTCATTGCGTGTTTAAGTGGGTGCAGTTGATATTCTGAAATATTCTAAAAATATTCACATTTAAGAACAGTGACTATTCAATACAAAGACTCATTTGAATAGGACACTGTTCGATTCATTATTTAAAAGTTTCAAATATTTGCACACCCTTAGTATTGAGTAAGAGCAATGAAATTTGGAGGAGACACAGTGTGTTAAAGGTCACGTATGGGCTAAGGTAGAAGAGTGGTGGGAATTCAGATGTGCAGCAGAAAATTAGCAAAGTTCAGTTTAAATGTGCTTTGAAGCTCTGCGGGGTAATCAACAGTGTGTCGTTTCAGAACCATTGGGACCATCAAATTTGGCAACAATAAAGCTGATTTTACAGTAAAACCTCATTAAACCGTACCCGCTTAAACAGTAGTTTCGTTTTAAAAGTACTAGTAAAGTCAAATCTCCGACTCAGCGGCCATTGAAGATAATGTGTTTTGTATCTGCATAAACCGTACCAGCTTATTATGTACATATCGGTTAACACATAGCGTTTGCACTTTTCGTAGCGTAAACACGGCAGTGCATCGTCTTCATCAGGCGGCCCGGCAGAACAAGCCTCAGATATCAGCACAACGGCCTCCAAGTGCCCTGTGCATTTGCACATGATGCCGCATCAACATCAAGATAATTTGGGTGCCATGCCAGAGAGCATTGTCAGTAGGTTCTTTATTCTATGGCGTTGTGGCATCGTGCAAGCGAGAACTCGCGTCATGCCGCAACTCGGATAAAAAAGACGCCGGGTGCGTAGCATAGAAGAAAAATTAGACATCGTTCATGCTGCCGAACGTGACGCGAAAAGTCGGCGCTGGCATGCGACATGGGTGTACAGTTGACTACGGTGTGTGGCATTTGGAATGCGAAGAAGGTGCTTGGCAGCGCTGCTGCAACCGCGAAGAGATGTCGGCTACAAGATCCGACTTTTCGCCATCGTTGCCTCTGTTGTTGCCGAAGTGTCACCTAGCAAATGTGATAAGGACGACACGGAAAGCGACAGCACAGGTAATTCAGGCCCAACAGTGGCAGAAGCTGCGCGTTATGTCGGCCTCATGAATGCAATCGTCGTGACGAAAACAGCACCCCGCAATTAAACGGTGTCCCGCGGCTTCTGCAATGCTACCGCGCCTGTGCACGGAGAATATGCAACGCCAACGAGTGTTTGCATATTCATGCGAGTGTTTGCCAAGAAGAGGGGGCTGGCTGAAAAGCTGGCTCACAGCTTCAGCAAGTTTGAAGCCGCTGTCGTCGCTGCTAGGTCGCTGCGGCATCAAACGGAAATAACATGTTTGTCGCGCGAAGTAAATAAATACTGCATGTCTTTTCCTCTTTCAACGCGCTCTCTCCAAGTTTCGTTTTTGACAGGTGTCTGGGCGATCTCCATACTATTTCGGTTAAGCAGTACTACCATTTAGTACATACTTTTTCCGAGCTCCGGCCAAATACGGTTTAACAAGGTTTCACAGTACAAGGAACATGCTGAGGTTGTCTCGGAGGCACCGTAGGATATTAACAAATTTGTGCTAATTTATTTACTTTTCTAAGCTTGCTGGCGAACTAAAATGTTTGCAGTTTCTAAACTACTAGACCTATCAAGATAAAGCTTAACAGGAGTAAATTAAGCATTGAATAAGAACATAATTCAGAAAATTGAAAGTTGTAGATGCACTGATGACTTTGTAGGAAATTGGCTTAATATAATACCTCAAATCCTTTAAAACGTTCCTTTCAGCAGCGTATTCAATTTTAGAATTGCTGCTGTAAGCAAACTGCCAAACATTCTCACTTGAAAATTTTTGTACATATACTGGAGACTCTCTATGGTTAGAAACAGTGAAAAAAAAAATGTAAATTTTTGCTAAATTTTAAGTGCTTGCATGTTCAATGCCACTGACACATTCATAAAATTTGTGGTGCAGCCTGGTGTGTGGAAACGGTGTGGAGGGTACACAGGACCTATACTAAAGTGCCGCAGGAACCGGAAATGTTGTTTTTTGCTGGTAAATACACCTTGCCAACCAGTCATTTCGGCCTCTTTAGCCTTGAACTATGCTTCAATAGAATCTGAGTTGTAAGTCTGTTGCAGAAGTTTGATGGGAGTGTTTTGGTATGCTCCTCGTACACATGGAATTCACAAATGCACCCACATTCTTCTCAAGAACACTCCTTTAATGCTTTCACAGGACATTAACATATTTTCGCTCATAAAGCCCCGACTGGAAAGTCAAGGAATTGAAGCAAGGGGGGAAGGTCTGCATATGACACAAGAATTTTCCCTTTATGTGCAGCTTCATAGATATGCGGCCTGCACTTGACCTTTCCTGATTCAGCTATAATCTGACATAAGTACTAGTTAACATTATCACCACCCATCAACACAGGGATCTTTGAAAGTGCCTCGATCATACACTCCAGCGGGCCTTTCAAAGCCAGAAGTGAAACAGAACTGTGCCATCTAGTCTGGCTCCATGGGAGCAGGTTACCATGGTTTGGCGGCTGCTCTGTACAGTGCAGTACACAGTACAGCCATCAATAGTGCAGTATGTAATCTAATCCAAGACCCCCCAAATTTTGTAGTAAGCCTGTGGTGACCTGGTAGTGAACTTGTGATTAAGCTATGAAAGCCCAATAACACCACTGAGCCTGCACACCAATCTGGAGTTACTTATTAAAACTAACTTTAACACAGTCACCCAACATCATTCTATGCTGAAAATTGTTTCGAATCGGGAAAGGAGTCATAAGAGCTATCAGTGTTCAGATGGCAGCAAAACCCACCTGCGGTTTGGCAGAAGCAGCTGCCATAGGAGACAGCACTAAGGGTCGGCCCTGATGGTACTTGGTGAGGCAAGCATTGGGGCTCAAGTCACCCATCACACAAGATGCCAGGTTGGCCACATATGCACGCAAAAGGCTCTTGTGCACTGCTTGAAAAAAGAGACAATTACATCACAGAAACCATGCAAAAAAGAAAGGGCTATTTGATTTCTGAACCAAACTAGATGACTGCCGCAGCATATGCTGGTGAGTGCTGCAGGGACAATGATAGTAATCACAAAGACCTATGCAAATAACATGTGATTCACAATAGTCCAACTCAGCGCAACTAAAGTGGTCGCAGCATTTCTCGATTGTTTTGAAGGCCCTCACCTAACGCTTCCTCTAGTGACCCTATCCAACACGGTCCACGGAGCCATTGATGCACTGTTTTCTCACAATGGATCCATGATAAGTTGTTGTGAAACAACTCTGTACCAGGTGCTGCACTGCAGCTTAGAAATAAAAAAATAAAAACTGAAATTCCAAGGTTTCTCTAGCCTGCACGTGGTCATGGTTGATCGCCAAGGGTGCGTATAGGAGTCCAAAAGATGCATAGAAGCATCCTTACACATTTGTACGTTTGTGAATGTCAATGAGCGTTTCAATTGTCTTGAGACGCAAGCTTCCACAAGCAAAAAGAGCGGAAATGTTCAGAATTGTTCATGCGTTCCATATATGTGTCTTTAAAGGGACACTAATGGCAAATATTAAGTCAAGCTAAACTGATAGATTAATGCTCACAAATATGTAAGGCATCAATATTATAGAGAACAGAGCTTTCATAATAGAGAAATTAAGGTAAATGCTACGACTAGCCCGATGACTAGTACTAGCCCAATGATGTAGCAAATCCTCATTATAATTCTGTCACTCATAAAAAGATTATTGAGTTGCATTATAAGACAGAAGAAAAGGCCACTTGCATACTTCTGTTCGATTCTTAGAAAAAACAAATTTTTGATGTTACTCTTGACTATGTTGCGGGCGAAAGGTTTTGTTTTCCCTCGACTCTACGCCGCCCGCGCTTTTGTGTTTCAGTAGATTTGTTATCACATAGTGCTGCGCTGGTTCTGCTGGCTCATGAAACACACACACAAACTGCAATTAGCAGAGAATGAGGCCCATGACGATAAGTGCCGAAGATCATGTTTATGATTTGGAGCACGCTTTCCCATTCTCTTCCGCACTATCAGCTCTGTTTTAGCTCAGTTTCTGGCCTCGGTTATGTGTTTTGCGCAAGAAACCATAGCACTGGCTGTCGGGCGCCAGCTTACTCACCGAAGGTAGTAAAGGGTAGTGACGGCTTACGCAATGTCATGACTCCCCCGCTCAGGGGCGAGCGATTTGAATTGTGCTAGAGGTATGCGCACGCTCCAGACATGATTTTCTCTTAAACTAACCATTTGCCTGGCACGAAAACAAGTGCTATCAGGTTTATGGAATGGTATTTTAACAGCTCATGTTGACTTAATAGTTTTCTTTAGTGTCCCTTTAAGTGTTTTGCAATAGTACTGAAACATGTAGAATACCAGAAGCATGCCTTTACATTGTTTATTTCGCACCAATATATCTGTTACAATTAAGCATTCTGATGCATTTGTGCGTGTATGTATACATCAATGTGTGTTTAAGTCATGTTTCATGTCATGAACTGCCACAAACGTAGAGCACATGCTGCTTAAAGCCAAGCCATTCGAAGCCGGTGGTATGGCGAGTCACCTCTATGTAACCATAGGCTAGGCTTTTATCTCTTGATATCGAAAGCCAATCTCAAGGAGATCCCGAGACAATGCCCCAAACTTCTTACGATTTACAGATTACTAAGTTACCGGTGCTGTGGCCGGCAGTACCATAAAGCCGCTTTAGAGTAGTAATGCTAGTAGCAACATCTTGTGACAATTTGCCCAATCAGAAGGTATTCAAATCGTTATTGCCAAAGAAAACTTTAAAAATTGGGCTTTGTTAACGATTATGTTGCTTTATGGATTACGGCTTTACATCGGCCAGTTAGGTAGAATATGTAAGTTCCAATATTAGTTTTGTGTGCTCTCAGATTATTGGGGGCGAGCTCCACCACTGGAAAAGCTGGTGGCACCATCGGCGTGACGTGGCATGAGGGATCACGTGGATCTCGTCGGCTGCTTCGTTAGCACCGAAGCGAGCTGAAAACGAAAGTTTTAGGTCGCAGCTGCGCTGTGGTTCTGATTAAGTGGTGAGGCTTTACCGCCTTGGGTGTCTGCTTGACAACATGTGAAAGTACCACAATAGGTAGTGGCTGCCTTTGGAGGCGTGCTGCGTGGTAGGCTACTGCTCGGCACCGCAGTGTCAGACGTATGCAACTCCGTAAGACTTCGCACCCAATACACTGCATCAGCAGCTGTCCCTAGCAGCATTGTTTTTGCTATAGTTCTCTCCGGTTACCCAGTGTACCACAAATGGTAAGAAATTTGGGGACACAATAAGATGTGGCTAAAGCTCTCTAATGCCACGGTTATACTGCATAGTGGAGGTTCTGTCCAACGAAGCATTACAATGGCAACAGCAATGCACAGGTCTCCCACCTAACTAGCAAACGAAACAGGAGCACAGATGGCACAATAGCTGGTGTGCTAGCACACCTAACAAGTCTAGTATTTACAAGCATGTATTTATTACACACAAGTATTTACAAGCATGCCTTTTACATCATTGGGCACAAAATGCTCTTCGAAATTGAAACCGCGACTGGTCGTGAGATATGAACATGTAAGTAAACAATCGTTGCACGCTGGGGCAAACAAGTTTCTTTAGCCTGATTACAGGGTCAACAGCTACTGATTAAGCGCAGAAAACAGAGCGCATAGAATGTTGTGTCAGTGCTCCTTGAAGGTCACAACCATTAGGGACATATGTTTCCACCTCAGTGTAATGCCTGTTCGACATGTTGCAATTCTTCAGTGCTAACCACTGCAATGAGTGGCAGCACACCGCTATCAACAAAGGTTTGCTTCACATTTTAATTTACAACAGCCGTCATTGGCAGCAGCCCCCACTTTCCCCAGTAGCAAATGCAAAAGTTAGATGGTCAGAAGGGCATGCACAATTATCGTACCGTTTGATGCAGCCACTTGAAGCAGGCTTATAGCCATGCTAGTGTTTTTGCTCAACGTCTTGCACTCTACAAAAACAGTCTTCACCAACCTTGTCTTTGCAGCAGTTTTGCTGAACTCGCGCAACACTTCCACCTGCAAGAAAAGAATTGAAGTCTTGCATTTTACCATCTTAAGGCTAGATCATGCAAAGAAAGTCGAACAAGCTGCATGGAGGAGAGCTTGCACTGCATCACGACCGATAACCAACTAAATATACACAGACACAGTGGTGCCATCTTTAGCAGCAAATCTATAGCAGAACCAATATTTATGAG
The DNA here is from genome assembly GCF_050947875.1 of Dermacentor variabilis. Taxonomy (NCBI): domain Eukaryota; kingdom Metazoa; phylum Arthropoda; class Arachnida; order Ixodida; family Ixodidae; genus Dermacentor; species Dermacentor variabilis. Next base: position 66,787,022 of record NC_134569.1, on the reverse strand, counting down.
ATATTAAAAGAAAAGGAAAAAGAAACCGCACTTTTCGACGAGGCAAAAAGGAGATAACACACACGAGCATTGACTGGCAACATTACTGCTTATGCATGGCAACATTTTAACATATGCACATAAGTCACATGTTGTTGACAACACACTAAAGCTGTAAAAGAGATATTGCCTTCTGCTTGATTTATTGAATGTTTAATAAAGGTAGCAAATGAAGAAAATACGCAACAGGAAGTACCAGGCCGACAAAGAAATAACAGGCTGAAGCTCATCACAAACATTTTGGTGAGTTAATGCCCTTAACCCTTACCCCATAACAAATGGTGGTAGTCAACTATGGCTGCAAGTAACACTTGTGGCGCTGGACAGATGAACGCAGATGAAGAAAGCAAAATTCAGTAAAACCCATCTCATGATGAATGTTGACGGTAATGCATTAGGATGAAATCGACATAGCGATGCACTGTATTGCCACTGTCAAAACGAGTTATGTATGAAGCGTGTACTGCAGGGGGGTCCTCTTTAGCGCTTCCCTAGGAGCACTCGATGCCATCAGGTGCTGCTGCTACAAAGCCTGCAAGTGGCCTCCACTTGCACGGCGTGCCACTGTGTGAGAGCACTGAGAAATGCATCATGTGGCAACCGGAATCCTCTCTCGCACTTCTTTCTGGACACACTGCATCATCTAGTAGCACAGCCAAGAAGTCCGCATGTGGCCTCCGAGACAGGATTAGGGGCATGCCAGTGCATGCAAACGCAGAGAATTGTTCCCTCGCTTGTCACACACTCAGTGACTCAGCACTCAGTGACTCAGCACTCAGTGACTCAGCACTCAGTGACTCAGCACTCAGTGACTCAAGTTGGCGAGTGCTTCATTGAAGAGTGGAACATACAAAGTGCATTTGTGGTTCAGCCTGCTAATGTATTGGGTTGCTGTCCTGGAGGAACCCTTGTGATGTGGGCTCGATTTCGCTCAGCATTGGAGAAATTTAAGGGACCTTTTTTGTCATTGTAGAGTGGTACATTCCCAGTGGCACGTGCCTAGTTACTCAAGTTGTCACCAAATATGTTCATCGAAGAGTGTAACACACCTATTGGCACATACCCAGTGACCCAAGTTGGCATCAAAGAGGTTCACTGAAGGCCAGCACGGACAGTCTGGCACATACCCAGTGCTCCAGGTTGGCATGAGAGCGTTTCTTCAAACAGCAGTGCATCTACAGTGACCCATGTCAGCGTGAAAGAGGTTCGTTGAAGCACATATGAACACATTGGCACATACTCAGTGAACCAAGCTGGTTCGACGGTTGGTTTTTAACCCTGTTACCTCATCACAGAAGCCCAATGTGCTAACCATTAAACCACGGACTACCATGCAACTCAGGTAGATGGGAAAGTGGTTAAATACAAATATAGATACATGCATAGATAGATAGATAGATAGATAGCCTCTAGAAAGTGCATGAAGTATCGCAAGAAGGCCGACGCATTAAAAGAGGGGTCGCTGGTGGTCGAATAGTTGGTTGATGGGCCAGCACTGGTAGCCAGGTTCACTTGGACGACGTGGCCTTGCAGCAGCATCCACATACGTTGGTGTCACAGCAACAAGAGTTACCTGACAGGTGGCTGACAGGTCGACAGGCGGAGCCTCAATGACCTGCTCCTGAACCACTTGTCGAATGGTCAGAGCTACAGTGCATAGGCACACGTGATTGGCAAACACAAAAGCTGTTGAGCAACTTCTTCACGTACCTAACTTCACAATAAAGTACCTAACTTGTTAGGTACTTTATCTGTGACAGGAGCAGACTGGTCGCTGGCGATGGTCAATGTGGGAAGGGAATCATAGTGTGTTTTATTAAAGCTCTCGCACAAGTTCCCGAGTTCAGACATGGTGTGCGGGTCCTTAGACAGCAACAATTGAAAGGTGTCATCTATGTCTTTCATTATGTGCTTGATTTTGTTTTGTTAAGGCATGGCAGGATTAACAAGCTTGCACAAGTCAATGACTTCTTCTACATAACTTGTAATATTCTTGCCCTGCTGCTGCACACGCCCGCGTAGTCGTTTCTTGGCATGGAGCTTGCACACTCTGGGGCGGCCACACACGTCTGTGGAGCTTGACTTGAAGGCCGTCCAAGTGGTAAAGTCAGACTCGTAGTTATGAAACTAAAGGGTTGCAATGTCTGTGAGGTATAAGAGGACACTGTGCCATTTCGTAGTGTTGTCCCACTTGTTGTGCATACTCACCCTTTGAAACGCCGACAGCCCATCTATAATATCCTGGTCATTGGTGCCACAGCACGCTGGACAATATGATTGACGGAGACTGGGCCTCACCTTACTGGGTGGCTTCATCAGGCGTTGTTGGGGCAGTGGGCAATGTCTGCCTTCGGAGTTCTAGGCACGAATGGTACCCCGCACCTCCACCACTTTTGACAAAGTGATTTATTGACGGGAAGCGGCAGGTGAAAAACAAGCACAGCATCAACAGAAAACCAGTCTCAGTGTTATTGACATGGAGCTCACGCTCCATGTCAATGATAGTGCCACAGTGCTATTTGCTTCCGTTTCACCACGAAACCAACAATGAGGCATGGGAGCATTGTAGCAGTTTATTTTACTATATAACACACACGCAAATGTTCACAGGGGAGGCTGCTCATTGTAATATGGGATATACTGTTTAAACCGGTGTTGTTATATAAGCCTAGATCAACAAGCTCACTCACTCAACTCACTCAGACTCAGACAGAACTATGAGTCTGAGACTGTGTGAGCCCAGGTAAATAAAATTTTAGTGTGTTTTAGTCCGAGTCAGCCCGAGCAAAAAAAGATATACTTTGTGAGGGAGTCTTAGTGAGTTCCTGCTTATTTTGCCAACCCAAAAATTAAAACATCACTAAAGTCGCGATAACGGCAGCAATGCCAATGCGGCGTGCAGCGTGCATTGCACGAGCCGATAAAAAGAGAAAAAAAGATAGAAAAATACAGCAAAGGAATATGCAGCCATTGTTCACATTGTTGTCCAATTTCATGTTGCACTTGCAACTCCCTCCTCTCGTCCCCTTGCAGAAAGCGTGCAAGGGGACAGCTTTACGTGTGTCTTTATCGCAGTAGTGACAACGCAAGTTGCTGCCCCTATGTCCAGACAATAGATTGTCACAATGCTTCAACCCTCCCTCCCAGTATATCTCCTCTGTTTCTAGTTTTCTTACAATTCACACCTCCTTAGTATTACTGGAGGCACGTTCGAGAGGGAAGTGGGGGTGGTTTGCTGCGAAGTGCACAACAACTGGGCACACATGCATGCGTGATCACTGCCAGCCGAGTAAGGCATTGTGATACACGTGAAATAAAGATCTTTTCTATTTGTTTAAGACTCCTGTGCCTGTATTCTCATAAATGTTTTTATGCTTGTAATGCCTCTGCACGTGGCTATATTCAGTCTACTATGAAAGTCTTTCATTACTTGATGTGTTCAATTCATGAGAAAGCCTGGACGAATGAGAGCCAGGCCAAGTGGACTGCCTGAGTAGAACTATGGTGAGTCTGAGTCCAAGTGAGCTGGCTGAGTAGAATTTTGGTGAGCTTGAGTCCAAGTAAACCCAGCTGAGTAGAAGTATGGTGAGCTTAAGTTCAAGTGAGCCTGGCTGAGTAGAATTCCGGTGAGTCTGAGCCCAAAAGAGCCCGGCTAAGTAAAATTTTGAGAGTAAGTCTAAGTGAGTTCCGTTCATTTTGCTGACCTATGGTTTTAGGTGGGTTGGACTGTACCCTTGTTTCCAAAATGGGAAGTTTTCTGGGTCCACACTGATCGACTATAGAAAGCTGCTCATGCAATCGATCTTAAACTGCACTACTCAAGGAATTCCAGGGTTTTCTAGGGGGAAAGAAGAATTCCAGGACTTTCAAGGGCCCTGAAAAACATACTTTTCAATTTGAATAGTTTCAAGGAGCAGGGTGTCTACATAGTTGACATTTCCAAATTCCCTGAGTTTTCCAGGTTTTCTCTGAGTGCCTCAACGAAATAACCTGAGTGGCCCAGAACTTTGCTGTCACAATCTAGCAATCACACTAAAAAATAAAAAATAAAACAAAATACTTATTCCAGTTTGAATAGTAAGGAGTAGCGTTTATTTTATTCCAAAAGAAAACAGAAGGGAGGGGCTAGTAAAATGCACAGGAAATATAATATCTTTGAAAAAAGTCATAAAACCCATTGCAAATCGAGTCGAACATTCCCAAATATGAATAAAAGAGGGATGCATACAGAAGCAAATATATTCAAATATGAGCTATTTCTATAAACTGATGGCAAGCTCATTGGTATGAGGCCCGAACCTTGTCACAAGTGAGATTTTCTCGCAACAGCTGGTAAGTCAACCTTAACTGTCCTGACAAACTCACAGCCTGCACACAACACCTCAGTGTTGTGTTTCACTGCTTTAGAGTTTGTTTGTGTTTGGATGAGGAACGCCTGCATCTCGACGTCAGCCAACACTTCATTTTTTGAGCTCAAGCTCCTTCAAAGAAGCGGCTGAACACTTCCTTTCCTGATCATTCCTCAATGCGTACGGTAGGTCCTTTGTGTTCGCGTTCTCCTTCCGTCGTGCATTCGCCCCACAGACCACTTGAAGCATCCTCTTTATTAGTTGTACAGTCAACATCCAATTTTTCGGACTCTTTAGAGGCCGCAAAAACGTCCGAAAAATCGAGCAGTTCGAAAAAATAGTGCATGCCGTTTCCAAAACAGCTCCGAAGGCCTGCCAGTACACTTATTAGTTATATCAGTGCTCGTACTGTGACAGGAGATGGCGGGTGCACGCGTGTATAATTAAAGAATACCTACTGTATCCCGTGACAATTGCCCCTTCCCATGCTTATGCTTCACTGCGTAACATTTTTGTATCGAAGCAAAGCTGACTTTTGGGAACGCTCCGTGCTTTCTGAGCTTCGAAGTCAATCGCGACGACCACAAAGGTGGAGTCTATGGTATTGCTGTCAGCGGCGAATTCTTTCAATGAAAAACACGGCACCCAACGGCAAGAAGCTTAATAGCGAACATTGAAGCAGATAGGCCTAGCGTTGCCGCAGTGGTGGCTACGGATGCCAGCATATTTGCATGCGAGAGCACCGGTTCAAGGGGGTGAGGTAATCAAAACGGCAGCAGTGGTGGCTTCGATTAATGCCGTTTCGGACCTGCGGTCATAGCAAAAAGTCCGGAAAATCAGACGGCGAACGGTTCTTGCGTCCGAAATTTCAAAAACGTTTTCAGAGACGTTCTCATATGTCGACTCTATGGGTATGTGGTGATGCCGCGAAGCCATCCGAATTATCGGCCATCCGGAAAGTTGGTCCTTGACTGTACACAGGCAACTCCTCCAGGCAACGACACGGTGTCAAAGACGACTTGTTGCAATTCCTCTCTGTTACTTGTGCTAGCATTACGGCAACTTTCGTCCCTTTTCAATAAAATTACAGCTGATTTTCTCTAATAGAATCACAAATTCCCTGAGTTTTCCCTGAGTATTTCCAGAATAATCAATATCCCTGAGAATTCCCGGTTTTACCAGTTGGTAGACACCCTGAGGACTTGTGCGCAACCTGTTAATGTTGACAATCATCAAATGGATTCTGCTAGAATATTTCTTGTGGATAAAACAGGCACATACAGCATTCAAATGAGTCTCAGACAAAATGCCAAGAGCGACGATTTTTATGTGAGTTTTAAGCATTGAACGATTCAATGTTTCAAGCACAGTATCTTTTTGTTGATATAAACTGCCTCACAGTTTCTTCTAATTGACCCTGCAGCTATTTGTGATACACACTGACGAAAAAAAAGCTTCCACACATATACTATATTCAGCAACACCTAAATGCTGCACCTTGAATGAAGACGTGAAGATCAGCATTACAGGTCAAGTTAGATGATAACGCTGTTAGACTAGTAGTTTTAAACTGAACTCTGATTTCCTTAACCTTCTGAATAAACAAGCACATTGTGTAGCAGAACAGAAGGTTGCATGTAAGCCACAGAGCTGTAATAATAACTGCTGAATATTGTGGTGTTGCGTATTACTGGTAGCCCATAAAGAAAGGAGAAAGAGAAGAAAATATGGAAAGAAAACCAGCACATGTTTTCCCCAACATAAGCATCAGTCTACTCCACTGGTCACTTTTGTTTAAGTCTCATAACTCCACTACTCCATCATACAGTAGCAATCGAATAAATAAATGAAGGCACATTGTCACAGCTGTCACAGGAGCACCAGGCAGTTAGTACGTAGTTTTTCCGGCTAAAGATTGTACCAGTTAGGAATGAACACATTTGCTCACCAGTTATTTTCATATGGAGAGTTGGAGATTTAAGTTCAGCAACAGCAAGCCACTGCAAGGCAGCTGCATAAAATGATAGTGAAGCACATGCCTCACACTGCAAATAGTGAAGGCTGCACCAAATCTCAGCATCTGTCCCTCCATTGCAGCAGCCGCCACAGAACAAATTTTTGTTGTGTGGAGAAGCATTATGCAGCACCGATTGAGGGATGCCATTGCAAGTGGCAAGCACTTGCAGTAAACCACAAAATAAAAACACCGAAAATAGATGTTGAGCACTGATAAGGAAAGCTATCATAGAGGATTTAGTGGCAACAGCACTGCAACTCCTTCATTTGAATAAATCTAATTATTTAAGTACTAAACCTATTTCTCAAACATTCCTGCAGCAAACATTTATTACTAAACAGTGCCCTGTAGCCCCAAGTATGCAACAAATTTTGCTTTCTGAGCATCTAAGTGCTACCTAAACCCAGCATAGGAAACTTGCAATCACCAGTTTGCTCACTTCCACATTTCGGCTGCATTGGTGCGTGCAAACATGAAGGCATCCTCTATGCCATCTGCCATTACTGAAATTGGAAAGTGCACTTACACGTTTTTCTGATTCATTCACAGGTACAAGCTTTATGGCAACTTTTTCCTTGACTTCATCACGCACCGGGTAGCCTTTTGCAATTATCCTAAAATTAAAAAAATAAAGAGAACAGTAGCAGCACCACAGAGCAGGAGCCGACAGCCTCTTCAATTGCCAGTCTGAGTAACAAAAATTTATGCAGATCCAACGCACACATTGAAATCTATGTGAAGTGATCAATTAAGTGCTATACAAGTGATTAGCTTCTGCACAGTGTTTAGTGATTTCATGCCTGCCAGGCACAAGACAGCAGGACGAGGCGAACCACACCACGTGACCACACTTTACACTGTATACGGGGTTGGCCTAGTTTGCTATGACACTGTGTCCAGGGTTGGCCCGCCCAGTAAAGGGAGGCAATCCTAGAGATAGTGCAATAGTAAATTGCACACCCACTTTACTTGATGAGAAACTGACCATGCAGATGCACCAAACCCCGGCAAAGAAGGCATAGAAAGCTTTGGTTGAATAAATTACCACTAGGAGGCATATATGTGTAACTGTTACGGTGAGAATATTCAAGTACCCTTTGTTGTTTCACTGCAAAGTTCTGTGGGGAACAGCAGGACCGTAACCAGAGGGGAGGTTTCAAGTGACAACTCAGGTGGAGTTTAAAGACAAGTAACATACTGGTGCAGAGTAACCTTGGCACACAAATGTAAAAATACATTTATTTCATCACATATGACATAGTGTTGCAAGGAAAACACAGGGAAGGCGGGAGATAGAAATTAGATGATGAGCAAAACGACAACAAGGTAAAAGCAGGAGCCAACATTTCGACAAGTGGATTTGCCTTTTTGAAAAAGGCAAGTCCACTTGTCGAAACATTGGCTCCCGCTTTTACGTTGTTCTTGTTTGGCTCATAGTATTGGTCAATTGATCAATTCAGATCTATTAGGTTATTTCAAACGTATTACGTCAAGTGTTTTTTATAAAGCTGGAGAGAAGGCTTCTTTCTTAGCTGTGCTGTGAGCCACATGACACAGTGTCGAATTGAATTGAATTCTAGGATTTTACGTGTCAAAACCACGCTTTGATTATAAGGTGCGTCGTAGTGAGGGACTCCAGATTAATTTTGACCACCAGGGGATCTTTAACGTGCCCCCAATGCACGGGACATAAGCATTTTTGCATTTCGCCCCCATCGAAACATGGCTGCCACAGCCAGGATTTGATCCTGCGACCTCATGCTTAGCAGCGCAATGCCATAGCCGCTAAGCCACCACGGCGGGTATGACACAGTGTCGCAGGATGAACACCTGTCCCTGTCACAACAGGACATTTCCATGCCTGCTTTGTATGCATGTATGGGAACAGCTCTACATCAACATAAATATCAATCAATCATTTTAGTCTCGTTTATTTAAATAAGCAGGTAGAGGTATGGCAGATAAAAGCTGCCACGCAACTTTTATCTGCCAGAGCCTGCAGGCCTTGATACAAAGATTCACAGCAGCACAAAGACATGAATACAGATTACATCAAAATAAAATTTCCAAGGTAACCAGCATAATACCATAATGCTGAAGAATTTCTGTGTAATTACAGTATGATGACGCATTCACAAAATTTAAGCATAATTTGCTTGAAGCACAGGTAAACGAATAAAAATTCACAGATTCGTAACTCAAAGATCATGGTAACATATAGCACACGCTTTGCATTCCTGAATTTAAATGCACAGTTTATACTTTCAACGTTTCACCTTTCCTCATCTCACAACTCTGCACTTCTTTTTTTTTAAATACAATATTGTTAACAGATACATCATATTTTCTTTATTTAGAGTTTAAATCATGCCCTTAATCAATAGTGGTAAAACTGGTGGATCCTACTGACACAAGCAGTTCGAAAAAAATCAGCAGTTGATGTTCCAAAGTTAATATTACTATAAGCATACCGTATGAACCGTTCTTGCGCTATATGTATCTTTTTCAAGTCAGAAAATGTTGTGGCACCCCAGATGACTAAACATTAGGTTACATGTGAATAACACAAGGAATTATAAGTGATTTCTCTTACGTCGAAAGAAGGTGTTTTTGGTGACGAACTACTCCTGTTATACAGATCTTTCAGATTAGAATATTTATGCGACTATATCCCAGGACACAGCGGGAAAAAACAGCACGCCTAGGCGCTTAAAATGGTCAACAACTTCAATGCTATGACTGTTTAAAACAATATCTTTATGTTGATCAATTTCTTTTGTTTTTGTTTTTTCTAAAAAATAATTGCTTTAGTTTTAATCTCATTTTTCATGCCATTGGATGACAGCCGTGCTGCAAAATTTTGTAATGTGTCATTGCAGATATATTGTGGGGTCTCGATGCGCTCTTGGGACAAACGAATGACAACACAGTAGTGCAGACAATCACAAAGGCATTTACTGAGCCTCTTATACACCAACTTAGCCAGCTGAATTATACCTATAGAATATGCCAATGGTCGCGCGATAAATCGAGGAAGTCCGTCTTACCGCGACCGGATAGCGAGCGAATATGTAGCCCCCTGCAGAATGCATGGAAGGCACGACAAAATAAATTATTCAAAGCAAATACCACACAAGGCATAAGATTTGAGACAGTAATAAATAATGCCCACTGTACCAAAGATAGAATAACTAAATAATTCTATTTTAGTGCTATTCCTTCCAGTGTTTTACCACTTGACCACGAAAGGGCACATTGCCGGCATTACCACCAGAAGTGACGAGATGCTAGAGCAGCTGATAAGAAAGGTCATACGTCTTAGCAGCAAGAACATTTTCCCTGCTTCCCAAAAGATACTCTCTTCAGCAAACGTAAGCAAGCATTTATCATGTCCAAAAATGTAAGTTTCTTGAGTCCACCAAAACAATGTATACTCAATGTGAGCACAGTCATCAAAGTAGTTGTCCTAAATATTATGTGGCTGCCCTGGAGAGCCAGTTAGGCAAACCTGAAATCATTTTCAGTGCCGTCGAGTGAGGTAAAATGAGGTAAAGAATGTTTACTGCATTGCAAGTTTTGTTGAACCAGGGCTAACTTGAATCACAAAATACCGTTTGCAAGCTGTAAAACTCACCAAGCAGTAGTGTACGGTATCTGCATTGGCTTTGCTCGCAGCACAGCTTTCTGAGCACTTTTTGCAGCTCGCTCGTTGGACGCCAGAATGGTGACACCACTAGCATACCTAAGAAGAGGGCAAATCGCTAAGTTAGCATCAGCACAAACGCAAAATTTATTGTACAGTCTATCTGTTTCATCTGCACATACCACCAATTCAGGCTCGAAGCACTGCACCAGCAAGAAAATAAAAAAAGAACTGCATCAGCTTTGAGCAATTCACAAGTTTACACAGGCAGCTCTTTCTTACAAGTTGTGCTTTACTAATTTATCATACTGCATTAAATTTTACTGCTTTGTATTTATTTGCTCAGTCTCTTCTTTTTCTACCTCGGCTTTCAACAGGATACATAGTTTCTTTGCTTTCATTTCCCACTTTCAGTCTTAGTTGGACACATCATGTTGAACCTCAGATTTTACCCGCATTTCTTTGTTTTTATTATTGAAATTTTATACCTTCTAGTTCACCTTTTCAGGGAAAATTAGGCATACCATAATGAAGATGCCTGCTTACATGTGTAGATCATTTTCCGTTTTTGCCACCCCTACTTCTTGGAAAAACAAACAGCAGTACCCCTAATTGTTTTCTCTAAGCAACTATACAACACCACCCCCTTTTTTTTCTTTTCTTCCCCTTCATTTTTCTTGCTTATTTTACCCCCTTCTCTTCCTGCCTACTGTGGTTAAGGCTACCAAGTGACATCATCATTTCAAGGGAAAGTCCACAACAGCTATCAATGTAAAAATAACTAGCAGAAAAAAGAATTGTGAAAATTGTCAGTCTCTTCTTACCGACTTCTTTTCCTGTATATGCATGTGTTCAAGTTGGAAAAGATTTTATTCATAAATAAACAGAAAGATTGGCCTGAGCTTGTGCACTCTAACCTGCTGCTGCTCTGTGCTGGGAAATGGGGAAAGAAAAACAAGGCACCGATGGAAAGTGACAGTGGTAAGCTGGTCGTTAACACAGCAGCATACTTAAATTCTTCACTCTAGTCCCGTGTTGTAAAAAAAACTGTATCATGGCCCATACTGAGATAGATATTTGGGTATAGCTTTAATAATTAGGCTAATTTGTCTGTGAAGATATGATCGGCATTGAAGTGAGTGCACATGTAATGCTAGGCATCAAAGTACCTTTCAGCTGATTTGATGATAATAATTTGGTCGACATTCAAGTGAACCGCCAAGCCTTCTACGGCATCTTCTAGACTGTAAGGAGACTCGCCGAAGCCCGAGACGTGAAGGCGTTGCTTGAGCATACTTTGGGATCCTGAAAAACGATAAGAAAGTTCACACAGGCACCAAAAGAGAAAGAAATGACTTGCTCAGGGACATCTTGCAAACTATGATGATTGTGCATGGCGCATATAGCAGAGCAGGCAGAACTACCTGCATGCATATAATATGCCATGTAGTCCAACTTGCACTGCAAAAAAAAAAAAAAAAAAAAAGGGAGTGCTTCGACTAAATGCTAAAAGCACATGCCTAGAACGAACGTTGAAGCTTTCGAGTAAAGAGGGAAACGGTATAAACTTAAAGGAAACCGTTAACGTCATGCAAAGACTATTTTTTTGCTATCCGCATGTGTTATCCGATCAACTTAAATATGTCTCTGCAGCGACACTCGGCTGAGCCGCTGAAAAACCGACACACAGGAGGAGGATCGCGTTGCTCTGTTATGTAAGATAGAGCAAGCACAAATGGGTAGAACTTATGGTTTAATAGCCATGAGCACGAGAAACTGATAGCCATGGTTGTAGCATGTAGTTCTAAAACCCTAGCGAAAATATTAAGACGTGCAAAACTTACTTCCTCCCTTGTGGAAATTGAAACTCAGGGGAACCCCGTATGGTTTGCTGAGCGCAATAAGCCCATCTGTATTGGAGACAAAAGAAGGTCGCACTTAGAAGAAAGCAAGGCATACTGGTGTCCAACAGCGCAGGCTGGATATTACTTGCCTTGATTATAAAATATACTGCCCGCCAAGTCCCGCACAAACTCGCCCTTCGACTTCCACGGATACAAATTGCGGTACACGTGCTTTTTATTTTCAGAATCTTCCCGGCTTGAATGTGGCAAACCTTCAGAAGCTGGGTTTGCTTCTGCACAGAGCTGCCTAAAAAAGTTCAGGCTGCTTAGGCGACGTGAACGCAGTGCAAGGACGCACAAGCGCTTCATCGCACAAAATGGTAACGACGGTAACAACGGGTACTTCTTATTTTACGTAGATCGTCTTGCACGACTAGAAGTTACACATGATACAAGACGTTGGCTGGCACAATTAACCAAAAACATTGAGCACGTGCTTCCCATGCTACCCATCATTACTCTATGCCCTTATGCCCATAATGCGAACACAGCGTGCCCTTTTGGTTCTTTATTCTATGCTGCCCTTGGCTTGTCTGTGCCAGTTACTCATCTCTATTCGTTTTGCAAGAAATAATTAGAAATGAGAACTATATTTAGAAAAAATATTTTAAACATTTTAAAATGCAACAACGTTTTACTACTCAGAGATTAAATTTTCGCAAAGGTTCTCGCTGGATCCCACGCGAGTTTCGTTTTCGAAATCGGCTGTGCGTTCGTCGTTGCCGCTCGTGTTGTCGCTGCTGCAGGTTGCACCCCCAAAACGCTGCTTGCGCTGTTGCTTTCGCAATGGGGGACGGGCAAAGGAACGGTACTGCGACACCTGTTGCATCTGTCACACGGATTGAATCCTTCAGCGCTTCGCATCGTTTGCACAGGTGACAGTACGAGTGGCCTTTTAAATGCTAGAGGCTGGGAGAAAAAGAATATCACTGAGCGCTAGAATGTGAACGGTGGCACGAAATGGCAAAGCTATGATGGTGTTGCAGAAGTCGCGGTACGCGGTAGTGCTGAACTTTAGCGTCACAAGCTGGCGGCTGGACGTAGTTACGTTTATTCAATCGTGTTTTTTACTAGTCGTAACAACGGGTCATTATTTCGAGTTATTGGCGGCGCCTCCTTTATTATAATCTCAGGTGCACTCCTGTAGCCTCCGTTTGACGGTTACATATCTGCCCTAATATAATCTAACGTCGCAACGAAAAAAGCAGCCCGCGACTTATACAACACCGGTCAGAACCTTGCCCACGAAAATGTCTGGAATTGCATGCCTTTAGCGCATAATTTCATATTAAGCTTTCCGTAACGACATTTGCAATGTGATGAGAGACAGATGGAGGGGGGGAGGGGGGTATCGTGAAGAACGTCATATTCGTATTTGAGGCAAAGGGGACGCAGGTTGAGTCGAAAGAGTTTTTTTCCATTTGGGAAAGTTAAGTTGATGGCACTATAGGAACGACAGCAGCACGGCGACGCGAGCGCTTTCCGAGAGCCCCAAATTAGCCGTTTTTATATTTTTGCTTCCTTCTTCTGCCGGCATATCGGAGAGGCGTCCTCGATCGCCCCGTATGCTTTCCCCTCTCGCTCATGGCGCGAACACTTCCGCGATAATTATAACCAGAGTCGGCTGAGCGTTCGCGTCAACTAACTAGGTGCAGCACAACTGGGCCACCGCGTACTGTTTGTGTCATTTGGTGAAACAATTTGCGGCATGAATCCATCTCACGATGACTGCCGACGCGTTAATGCGCTATAGCATTGACTCAATATAGCGACTCAAGGTAATTGCCAACGTCGAAACGAGGCAAATATGTATGAGGCGTGTACTGCAGCGGGACGACTTTTACCCGCTTCCCTACTTTATTCCCTACGAACACTCGGCGCCATCTAGCGTCGCTGCCACGAAGCCTGCGCGTGGCCTCCGAAATGCATGGCGCGACGCGGTGCGTGCGAATGCTGAGGAGCACGTCATATGGCAACTGCACTTCTCTCTCGCACTTCTTAAGAGTTACTGTGCATGCCTATACAGTAACTCTAGCCTTTCTGGAGACGCTGCGCCATCTGGTGGCGCTGTCAAGAAGCCAGCGCTTGGATGAAGGTCTCTAGGTAAAACAAGCTTAGAGAATGCGTTGCGCCTGTCTGCACTTATATGGGCCGGCCGTTGCTGCCCGTGGCGCAGCTGAGTGCGGCTGGCTGCGTGCGCCTTGTTCTTGGAGGTGATCTGCGGCGGGTATAAAGATATGTGTGTCGAGATGGCTTCGTATGTGCTCCGCTCTTGCATGCCTGTTGTGTTGGAGGTCGCATAATCTAAAGTTTCGGAGATGCGTGGAAGCTAGATGCAGCACGAAGCACTCACTCACCGCTGCTTCCACTCTTCATCACGCCAGCATTCCGACAGCAAATGGCCGCAGTCATCGAGTGATATTTGTTTTTGTTTGACTGTACGTGCGTGACACCATGCTTGTTAATTTAGTTAACTAGTGAATTTTACTGCAATTATAAATTCAACTACAGACCTTACTTCTATTTATAATGAAACTATTTACATTACTGTTTGTAATGAAACTACTAACCTTAATTTGTATAGCTATAGCTGTCTAATAATTGGCTATAAGAAACAATACTTTGCCTTTTGGGTGAAACTATGATGTTTTCTAGTTTTACAGTTACCTATGTCTAATGCATACCTCAATTCAATTGGTCTCACCCCACCCATTTTTAAAGCAAAGCTTTGTTGTTTTGTTTGCCTTTTCCACCACTGCTACTACTGCTGCTGCCTTGCACATCGCGGAGGAGGGGGAGTTGATAGCATGCATAATCTACATGGCAGGAGTGCAGGAAAGGGGAAAGGAGACATAGGAAAACATGCCTCATTTGGAGTCTATGAGACCTTTATAATGAGAGCTCCCTGAGCGTCGCCACAATGAGGTCTGGGCGACTGCATGTAATTCCGTGTGAGGCCACCGCAAAAGCATTGCAAAAGCTTGTATGGTGCTACTCATCGTGAGGGCTGATGCAACAGCATAGCGGATGACCAAGCGAGCTGTAGCGAGTGTCAACATGTTGCAGTGTCCTGATCCCACTTGACCACATACAGTGTCGTCACGACATAGCAACCTACAAGGGTGGAAGCTTAGGTGACTTAGTAATATAATCCATGGCGGTGTTTTGCACAGTGCACCAATGGCTTTAGGAAGAGCACTCTTTCTCTTCTGTACTATCTTTTTTTCAAGGAACAACCAGGAACAACAAAATCTTCAAGATCCGAATTTTAAGTCAAGAGGACGCTACTCTATATATATGGGCCGTGCATTTGGATTACACCCATTATTAATGGCACGCTAAGGCTTGTAACCTTTTTCTAGGATTTGGAGTCTTAGAAGGGTTTGGGTGCGAGCCAGTTGGTACATATCATTTATTATCAACAGCGCCAAAAAACACATGGATAAGTAAAAGCGAAGGACTAGCGCTGACTGCCAACAACAAGGTTATTAAAGCCTGCACAAATATATACCTTTCACAATGAGCTGAAAGAGAGAAAGGATGAAAGGTAAGGCGAGTCATCGTCATTCAATTCTTGCCGCTCATCTGTCACAAATGTAGCACTATACAAATGTAAAGTACACAGTATGGACACAAGTAAGTACCCCCTTATATAACTTGTTGTGATAGGGAACTTAAGTTCGTTAGAAGTTAATGAGTTTGGATTATGTCCGTATTGTGTATATTACATTTGCATAGTTTTACATTTGTGACGGAGGTGCACAAGAGTTGATTGACAATGGCTCGCCTTCCCTTTCATCCTTTCTCTCTTTCAGCCCATTGCGAATAGTACATGTTTGTGCAGACTTCAGTAAACATGTTGTTGGCAGTCAGCACTGGGCCTGTGCTCTTCATTGTGTGCGTGTTTCTTCAGAGGTTTGGAGATTGACAACCTTCATTTAGCGCAAAAAAATTATTAGGCAAAAATATGTAATTATTGGTTCAATATTGCTGGCACACGGCAAGTGACTGCGCTAGTGTGTACTTCAAGACAAACACTCGTGGTTTTCCATCTCGTGCACCATTGAGGCTGTTTGAGATGCCTAATAGCTGTCAGGGTGCTGTTTGTCACCCCACTGTAGAGTGGCTCTATATGTTAGAACTCTCGACTCCCCTCCCATATTCTTAGAACACCGTATGGAAGTTTCAGCGTAACACTAAACCTTGCTATCACTTTCAAAGCTATGTAAGGCCTAACTACTCAATTTCAAAGACTTCTCTTTAGCTGACTTAGATAGGTTTGGCATATCTGGGATCTGGCTATCTTGTAACCACTTCCAGAAAAAAAAACACATTCATGCGACTTGTAGATGTTGCGTGAATGTGAAAATTTATCATATGATACCTCTTCATGCTGAGAACACATAGCAATAGTTGGCAATTATGGATATAATCAAAATAAGTAGAATTAGTTGTAAACGGAGTGGGGTGAGAGTGCCTGCATCACTGTCACCATCTACTCTGCCGCCGCCAAGTGCCATGATGATGATGTGTGGCTCTATATTGAAACAGTTCGACAACTATACAGTGCCCTAGCCAATGCAATATTTGTAGATAAACAGATGAACTAAGGCGCAGTCCATTATATGGAGTTGCTGCAGACAAACTGCATCTGCAGATGTAATGTCTTGTGAAACATAATATTGAAAAAACAAGAGCACCAAAGAGGATTGGCATGCACAGAAATAGGTAGAAATGCACACCATGGGTACTATAACATAAAGCTATTCCAAACTGTTTCTATTCCATTTCTGCAAGCAGCCCTTCACAACTGGTCAAACAATTTTTGGGCCATCCCCACTTCGCCTGCCTGTCACGTGAAGTAATGAAAACCATTAAAACTCCCCATATGATATGACATGTACACAGTGATTATGCATGATTAGACTGAATAAAAGAAAAACAATTATTAATGCTATGCGTTTTTCACCATTAAGCCTCTGCTATTGGTCAAAAGTTTTTGGGCTGCACCGACTTTGCCTGTCTGTCATGTGACATCAAAAAAAAAAAAAATGCGAGAACACACCATGTCAATAAAGTGATGTGTGCACATTAAAGATGCATTAATATGCCTAACAAAAGTGGATTTTTTTGTGAACAGTCGGAGACTGCTTCGTTCCAAAAGGAATAGAAGATTGCTGCCCTCCGATTGCTCTGGCACTGGTTACTCACAGCTGCCAGGTAGAATGGATTTCGTTGTGCATAATTTAAATTTTTGCACAGCAATAAATTGTTGTCGAGCCCTTTGGGCAACTATATATAACACTGCTCTGCCAATTCTTCGCTGAGGATCCATTTTAGCAACATGTTGCATGCTGCCACAATTTTCGAGCAACCACCACAAGTGGAAGCAGGCCAGTCATAGATGCTGGCAACACCCTCATTTGGTTATATACTTTCACTGTGCTAGCTCGGCTCTACCGAAGCCCTCTTCACTTCTGCATGCTTTTCGCCTCTTGTCAGCCAATTAGATTTAAAAAAAACTGTCAAGGTAGGCAATGCTAATTGGTTTCAAAGCAGAGTGACATACTACAAACTACAAAAGCATTTCATTTGGTGTTGAAACAACTCGGTGAACACTCCCCCCCCCCCCTCCCTCCCCCAATGCTTGCGTTGGCGGTTACATAAATTCGACATCAGGAGATTGGACTAAAGACAGATTGGAATAGTTTTACGTGATAGGGCCCCATGTTCCATGCAAGTACGCAATTGTCACGCAGCCGTCACAACCACAGAATGTTCCACATGTGCACACAGCACTGCTATCACCACGTTTTCATCCACTATTTGCACAGTCTCTTTTTGGTTGTGGACAATATGCCAGTGATGCCACTGGCCACGTACATCTAACTAGAAGGTTAGCACCCTCTGCCAGATGACAAAAGTGAGTCCGGTAAGAGTTCAGAGCGTGGGTTGGAGAAGTTGGTCATATTAACTAAATTGTCGGAGAAGCAGGGAGAACAAAGAGCCACCGGCCACTGGTCGCGCGAGTGCATCGCGTGTTTTGAAAAAGCCATAAACACTTGGGGGCTAATAGGCTAGCGTGCCAAATGCTAAAAAAGAAAGAGTCACAACACGTGGCGATGCTAAACAAGACAACGTCGACATATTCAAGCATGAAAAAGGATACTAAAGGCATACAAAATGAGGGAATAACAAAAACGTAAGAGAGACAGAAGTGAGAGGTAAACAATGTTTAATCACTGAATCACTTAAACCACCATGTACATCCACTTTGTCTTCTTTAGCGTCGACATTTGGCTGATCGTTTATTTTTTATTTTTTTGTGAGAGCAACTGCCTGCACTTTATTGCTGCTGAAACCTTGAAGCTGAGTTAAAGCAAAACAGTACAATTATTGTGCCAGCAGCCACACCACACACGAATGCAGTCCAAGTTGCCCTCCTAATTTTTTCATTTTGTTACGATAGCAATTATACGGAGGTGTGCTGCCATTGGCGTTGCCATGCTGTCTCGCTACCGATGGTGCATGCGCCATTGGCATGCTGAGGGTTAAAGGCATAGTTTCTCACACTATTACCAGTTATAATAAACTCTATGGTAAGAGGGTCTCCAGAGATGCGGGGTACGTTTCAGAAACATTTGACTGCAAAAACGACGAGGCAGAGTAGTCACACTGTTAACGCACTGCACAATCGATTTGTGGCCAATCCCCCAGAGTGGGTTGCACCAGGTCACTGAGGAACAACAGCAATTCGATCAGTGGCAGAGCCAGAACAGCATTCTGCCTTCTGGTACTGACATGAGTTTTGTGAGGATGTGTACTACAAGTACACTAGCATTGCTGCTGAGCTGCTGTGTGTTCGCAGTGGCCTGCATGGAACGAACAGTAAACATCAAGCTAACATTATCTAATATTTCGCTGGGTGCTGACTATGGCGGATGGTTTCCAGTCGGTCTGTCTTGTGCACTGTCAGTGTGCAACACACACCTCCTTCAATATTGTGGTATAAATCAGCGGTGAGATTCCTGGTAGCTGCCAGAGCACTGTTCCTTCTGCCCAGCAGCAGTTGCCTTGTGTGCTATGTCTTGCATGCCGTACCCACATATGTTTAGAACACCATCTGCGGAGTTTGTGCACAGTGCTAAATCTTACTGTCGCTGTCATTGCTTCGCCATTTGAGCAACACTGCCAAATTTGCATCATCATGGAAGTGATATATTGAGCCACAAGTGGGAGGTGGAATGAGAACAGTGTCCCTCCGAGGTGTGGCTAGACGAAGACAAGAATACAGATGGTTAAATTGTTTGCTCTCAGGATGCATGCGTGTCGTTTGCGTCGGACCTATTTAGCAACAAATCACCTCCGCCAACAGTATATAAGCTGCACTTGCTCGCCATGAAGGCGACAATGAGATATTTGCTGGCCTGTTGCTTGCTTGGGAGACGTTTCAACCTTTTTTTAATTTTCTGGGTGCATTTATGATGATGAAAAGCATACATCTGGTGCATCCATGGGCACAATGTTATCCAGATAAATCTGGATAGCCACTGAACAATGTCCACTGGACATACTGAATGCCTACAATTCATACAGTCCTGTAAATATATGCTAGATGGATGGTTATCCGAGGTGTGCAAGTGTCTATAATTCATTTAGCAATACCTCCTGTTCGCAGCAATTTTTTGCCTGTTTATGGTATATTCACGATTTCCCAGGATGAAAGGAGGGGGAGGGAGAGTAGAGAACATTGTTGAGGGGTGGTCAGGGTGTACAAGGAGGTTAGGAGCGGTGTATAAACCACTGAAAATTCAGAAGCATTGATTCTTTTAAGGTTAATCCTCATATTTTATATTAAACTGGGACGTTAGCCAGGCTTAACCCTTGAAGGGCATATAAATACCCAGAAAAAAAATTATTTTGTATCTAAATGTGCAAAACACATCAAGAATGAGCATAATCAACAAAAAGAAAATATTTTGCAGTAATTTTTTCACCAATAGAGGGATAACCCCCGGCAGGACTAGCTGGAAGTGGCCTTCACCCCAAGCCACCGAAGGTTTTGTTTTCAATTTGTACAGACAGTTCTCTCATCATATGTAAACCAAAGGTGTACATTTCACTTGCAACATCACATGTGCGACATCACATGTGCAACACCACTGCAGCTGGATATCTTGCATTGGCCTGTCTCCTTTAAACTTGTTTTCAAAAGACAGTGAGTCACATGCCAAACTCCTTCCTCGTCCAGTGTTCCTGCTCTAAACCAACAAATGACCGCTGCTGCATGTCATTCTGTGTTGGCTAAGACATTTAGCTGGAAACTTCATACTCAATACTAAAACTCGGCAAGAAAAAAATGTTCTTCTGGTATGTTGCCTGCAGGAAACACTTGTCAATGAAAGGTTAATTATCTTGTCACAATGGTATATTTTTACAACAGCTTGAGCAAGGTCATTTTCTTTTTTTGGTTTCTTGCTTGTGCAGTGTTCTGTACAGAGTCAAGGAACATGTAAATGCACATATCACTCTTCATATTCTTTCTTTCTTTCTCTAGCTGCAGTACTTAGTGCAACTAGTAGAAATTAAGTGATGAACTAGCCCACTTCACTGTCGTGTTAAAAATGAGCAAGTATATAAAATAAACCATGCATATTGCTAACTATGATTTCAAGTTTGCAAACAGCAATTCTTGTAGCAATTCATGTTTTAGGCAACGTGTTTGATTGCATGCATAGCTTGCATAAGTGCCGACAAATCTAGCCTTAAATTTGTACCGCAAAAGCCAGCCTCCTAAATTGCACTTTTTCTTGCAAACTTTTTTGTAGTGCAAAGGCAATACAAATTTAAAAAAAAAACAAGTAAAACAACAAAAGCAAATAATATAAAAAGTGCACTTTTTCTATAATTTGCTTATTTACCAGCAGGATAAATGAATTCTAGGATTTTACATGCCAAAACCACAATTTGATTACAAGGCACGCTGTAGTTGAAACTCCAGATTAATTTTGACCACCAGGGGATCTTTAATGTGCCCCCATTAGCAACGTAAAACTAATGCATGCACTTGTGTGCATCTTCTATCTGAAGTACTAAATTATGTTGTTCTAACTCTGCTAAACCCACATGCTTCTGATATGCACAACATTTAAAGAAGCGTGCATGGTAATTGAGAACACTGCAAAACAGAAAGTTGCTGTTTGAAGTCTGCATTCAAAAGGTCAACTCACTCCATCAACAAGCATATACATCTTTTCATGACACTGGGTTTTAATTTACTCATTTTGGGAGGACTGGAAAATTGGAAAATGCATTCAAGTGAGAAAATTAAACATGAAGCCTTAATATCATGAGCATAACAGCAGCTCTGCCGAAAAGTGGCCAGGTGACAGCCCTACTCACACCACTCACTCCAGCAAATGTCTAAACACCAGACAGAGATTATATCATCTGCACTTTTCAATGACATGACATTTAATTGTAGCCAGCAGTGTGACAAACTCAATGAATAGTGCTGACTTTATTTCAAAATAACTATGTTTATGTCTGTTCACAGCCAATGCCTTTCGGATGCTGAAAATGCTGCCATTTTCGGAAAATGCAACAACCCAAATGGTCATGGTCACAACTATAAACGTAAGTGCTTTGTTTGACATTGTGCACTAGAGCTTGGATTCATCAGCAGTGTGCAATGCAAACAAATGTGCTTCAGGTTAATCACAGGGTATGTTTCATTTCAGTGGAGGTTACAGTCACCGGACCTGTAAGTGGTGCACATATTTTCATGTTTGATGAAGCATGTTGGATAAGAATTGTTCCGGTTTCACTTCACCTTAACAGGTAGACAGAGACACAGGAATGGTAATTAACATCACAGACCTCAAGAAGTACATACAGGTCAGCCTCCTTAACATTTGTACTCTCTTTGTTGTGTTACCTTTAGATGCAACTAAGGGTAAAAGGTCAACTTCCTTTGTCAGCTTCATCGATTTGTGTGCTGCTTACAAGGGTTCACTGCAAACTTGGACACTCTTCCATCATATGTTTTGTGCTGTAGGTCACTCGTCATATGAGACAAATTATTAGTCTGAATTTCATCTTGTTCAAATTCATCTGATACCTGTCCCTCACTATCTACAACCCTGGAAGAACACAGTTGTTAGTGCAGATGGAGAATAGGCATAAACACATGACAAGTTATCAGAAAAAGATTTGCTAACAAGCAGATACAAACTAGCAAGAGATATACCGAACATAAGGTTATATACAGCTGGAAAACAAAAAAAGCAAGCTCATGGTCAACAGCAAGTTGCAGTTTCAAAGCAGAATACATTATAATGTGTGGAAGTGGAGAAAGCTCCAGCAAAAACTTGTGCATGCACCATCCATGTCTGCAATATCTGAGAAAAATTTTAATTTTTTAGCCTATAGACAAACTGCATAGTTGTAAACAAAGGGGCAACTGCGATGCATGTTGTTCAGTAGAAAAATGCCCAGTTTAAAGCTTGGCAAAGCTGTAGCGAAAAAAATCAGATCACTAGGCAGGTTCTCTGCATCACTGCTATGTACTGCTCTGAAAAGCAACCTTCAGCGGAAAGTTACTGAGAACTTTTCCTTTAATATTTGTCATGCCCGCAGAAGAAGCTCTCACCAGTGCAATTTCTAATGCTACTACAGTTGTACTCATAAGCAAATGCTCTAAGATCATTCATTGGGTACAGCTGTCTCATTTGCAGTGAACTAGGGCGCTAACGTAAAACTATTTCAAACTTTTCTATTCCAATTCTGCAACCAACCCTTCGCAATTGGTGAAAAACTTTTTTGAAGCACCCCCACTTCACCTGTCTGTCACGCAATGTCAGGAAAACCACGATAGCTCTCCATCTGATATGATGTGCACACACTGATTATGCATGATTTGACCAACCAAAATAAAAATAGTTATTTCTGATTTGACGCCTTTTCGCCCTTAGCCCTCGCTTATTGGTCAAAAGTTTTCGGGCTGCACCCACTTCACCTGCCTGTCACGCGACGTCACAAAGCCGTACGAATTCACCGCGTCAAAGTGATGTGTATGCGATAAAGATGCATTAATATGCCAAACAAAACTGAATTTTCTTCTGAATTAGCCACAGGCTGCCCCGTTCTGAAAGGAATAAAAGATGGCTGTGCTGATTGCTCAGGCACCGGCTACTCGCACCTGTCAGAGAGCATGGGTTTATTTGCATATAATAAAACCTTTTGCGTAGCCGTGTAACGTTTTCGAGCACTTTCGGCATGCTTACGACCTCGTTCTGCCTACTCTTCTTTGCTGAGGATCTGTTTTAGCGTCATTCTTAAGCTTCCGTTGCATGCCGCAGCGACGTTCGACCAGCCACTGCCAGCTAAGTAAGGGAAAGCGGACCAATCGCAGACGCCGACACCACCCTCTTCATGCGGTTATCGATTTTCAGTGCAGTGGCTTGGCCCCATCGAATCCCTCTCCACTTGAGCCTGCTCCTCTCCTCTTGTCAGCCGATTAGATAAGACAAGCCGCTCAGTGTAGGCAATGTTATTCGTTTTTCAAGCAAACAAAAGTGACCTCCTATGAACGAGGAGAGCGTTTGATTGGTCTGTTCAGACAACCCTGTGGGTGACTGCCCGATGTTTGCGTCGACGGTTATGCAAATTTGACGTCAGGAGATTGGAATAAAAACATGTTGGAATAGTTTTACATTATAGGCAGCCCTGTCACGTGTTTGTCTTGTGTCCTTTAGCTTGTCTATAAGAGCAACAGACAAGTCTTGTCTAAATCAGACAACGTATATGTGTGTGTATATATATATATATATATATATATATATATATATATATATATATATATATATATATATATGCAGAGGACCTAGCCATATGTCACCCATCAAACAGCTATTTTAGTTGAGTCAATTAAACACTAATGTGGTGAATGAAGCAAGTTTGTGCATGAGCACTATTGCTTGGTCAACACTACTTTCAATGCAATACCTAAACAGCCATCTGAGTCCCAAAGTTGGCTTGCCAAATGCATAGTATATTACTTTAAGTGAGCATAACCTGACATGTTTCAAGCTGCATTACAACAGTCCACAGTAAACCCTCTGTTTGAAATTTTACGCAGTAGCGTTACTGCCTGGTTTGTTTAAATTACCTGCATGTATTGTGTACCTGCAATAACAGCACATGGTGCAGTCTATAAAATTACTCCATACCAACAAGGGACCATGTACATTGTCTCAACATATATGGCCCTTACAGAGTGAAGTGATGGATGCTCTTGATCACAAGAATCTGGACAAGGATGTGCCATATTTTGAAAAAGCAGTCAGGTAAGAACCTACATAATTCAGTCCAGTGCTTACAGTCAGTGTAAAAACCTGATTGCAGAAACTATTCTGGTCACAGATTCACTCTGCCTTTGTTCTTCTACAACTTAGAGTATGCAGTGTCATGCCCCTAAAAGAGAATTTCATGCATATAATTGTGGGGCTGTAGAAATGTACAAGATTGCATGCGCCTTTTGCCACATCTGATTGGTTGCATTAGAGTGTTCTGGCTGTGCTATAAAGGACATAAGAGAAAGCCTTAAATCTGTATTACTAGAATCAGGAGGTATAGCAGAGATAATTTGGCTTCATTGTTACCATTGGAGCCTGCTTGAGCTCACACTAAGGCTTGTTTGCCATATTATACAAAATTTGTAGTACAAGTGCTCTGAAATGGCCAATCAAATGTGCCTTTAGGTGCTTTCCAAAAAAGTCAACTGCGTCCTAGAAGACAGCTGCGCTGTCGTGTCCTGTAATCTTGCTGGTGACTTTTTTTTTTTTTTTTTTTTTTTTCAGCACAACAGAAAACGTAGCAGTGTTTGTGTGGCAGAGGCTGTCGGAGGTACTTCCCAGGAAGCTGCAGCTTCGTGTACGGTTGCACGAGACTGACAAGAACGTAGTTACATATGAAGGACTGTGAAGCTGTCGGCGCACTTGTGCCGTGCTGCAGACCTATTTGCTGGCATGGCTGCCATGTGTGGAAATAGTTTCACACCAGAGCATTGGGAGCATGAGAACTCCATATACCTGCCATTATACTTTAGAATTCTGCTGGTCACATGTTTGGTCACACATTTAGCTCAACAGGCAGTGCTACACCCAATGTTTCCTATGGCAGAGGCCAGGAGCAATATAATAAATTACAAATGAAACAGTGTTGGTGACATCACTTTCTTTTGCAAAGGATGAAAGGGTGGTTTGTGCCGTGCCGCCCATGCTGCAAATGACTCTGCTGGTTTTGCTCTCATGCAGCTACTGTATCTTCGTTTCTGAGATTTTTTTCAAGTTTATTCACATTGCTGTGGATCACGAAAATCAAGCACTCCTCAAGCTACTTAGGAGCATTAAAAATGAATTACATTTATGCACATAACAATGAACCATTACAAACGGCTAAGTATGTATGTGCTGAAGCATCAAACCTCAACATTCCATTATTCTTGTTGCTCTCACGCACCGTATTACTTTGTTTACGTCCAAGGCTACGGACCAATTTTGTCAAACAACCGTCAACTGTGAAGCAGGGCGATTCCACGGGAGATTGAACATGCGTGTCTGCTTGATATATTTGTTTTGTCTGTTTTTTTTATATATCATGTAGGAATATTCACACTGCACGGAACCAAAAGTTTTGTTCCTTAAATGCGTTCCCAGCAAGTCCAAAAATGTATTTGAAGGTGGCGACGTGGAGCACCCTCCTGTTACTTCCTGCAATATTTTCCAATTTCATAGCCGAATTAAATGCAAACTAAAAACGTTTTGTTGCAAAAGCTTCTCTGCTCGTTTTAATATGCTTCACAGTAAATTAGTTCCATGCGTTCTTTTTTATGCTGTCCGCAAAGGAAAATATGTAAAAAATTTCTAAACATGGCCCAAATCAAAGAAAAATTTGTAACTTTGATGCGTCTTAGTGAATTTTCTATTTTACATGGGAACTTGAAAAATGTGTCAAATATAGAATGCTCTCTTTGCAATATTTATGCAAATCTGATCTTCCTACATGAAACACAAAGAAGAAAAATATAGTTAAATAAACAAACTTTTTCA
This sequence comes from Dermacentor variabilis, assembly GCF_050947875.1. Classification (NCBI taxonomy): domain Eukaryota; kingdom Metazoa; phylum Arthropoda; class Arachnida; order Ixodida; family Ixodidae; genus Dermacentor; species Dermacentor variabilis. The sequence goes on along the minus strand of NC_134569.1, from coordinate 66,760,959 downwards.
AAAAAAAAATACATTTTCGAAAAATAAAATAACTGTTTCCAATTTTCGAAAAAATGGGAGTCCGCTTATGTCAGGCAAAATGTGGGTGTGATAATGTGTTTCCTCATTTGCTTTATTCTCAAAATATAACGGGCCAAAGTGGCCCATGTTGAGGGTGCCGGCTTTAGTGCCGCTATGACTCGTTTCGCTATGTTAACATTTACTCTCTCTTAAAGAAAAGGCAGTGGTTGCCACAAATGAAGGAAGGTTTACCTGGGTTTTTTATTGTGGCAAGAACAGAGAATGTGTTTTCTGGGATGCAAGAGAGAACCGACTCAACACTACTCGAACAAATTTATTGCGTGTACTTTGCAGTTAACATTAAAAAGGTCTAATCACCGTCAGCTGGCTAGCGGCAGTTCTTGCAACGGACAGCGCATGTCCGCTTGACAGATTGCGGGCACTCGTCCACACATGACATGACTGAATTCCCGGCACGTGCCAGTGACTACCACTCCACTGACTTCTGCTGACAGTGATCCTTGATGGCTGCAGCAGGCGCATGAAGCAGGGACACATTCTTCAGGTTGCCGCCAAGTTGGGAGACCATCTCATGTGCCGACTGAATGGAGGGGGCGCTTCCAGACCTCAGGTTATGCAGGGAAGCTTGGTGTTTAAGGCGCCCATCCACACCATCACAGGCATTCTTCCCATGCCCAGTAGTGAAAAATATCCAACTCGCGGAGGTATACTCGGAATGGCACAACTCATACAGCTAGTACGTATACTGCTCGCTGCACCATCGCTGGCGTATGTTACGTGACAGTAGACAGGTGCTTTATCATCTAACGCTTCGTGTACTCTACCTAGGGTGTAGCAGGCCTGCACTGCAATGTGATGCATGTCGGCGCTTATGAGAGCAAAGCTGAGTGTTGCTTTGCTTGTTGTGGTGACACAGGTGAAAATAGATATTTGTTTCATGTACCAATGGTATGATTGTGTTTGATTTGAGAGAAGAGCTGTCCAGTTTTCTGCAAAATCAAAATGCAGAACAATGCTTTCGCACTGCTTGCACTTCTTTGCCTCACGAATAGCCGTGGCTTAAGTGTGGCATATATATTTGTGAGGAATCCATTTGGTCACCCATTTGCTGAGCTCTTTCACAAAATGGGTTGGAGATAACGTCTTGATCAAGTCACCGCTTTCCCAAACAGCAAATGTGACCTCATCCTCGTCGACCATTCCCAGTCTGGCCAAAGTGAGGCTTTCACTCCACGGGCAGCACTTGCATTCACCTAACATAAAATTTGTGGTTGGGGAGCTGTAAAGGCACAATGCTATCATGCCTTCCAATGAGATTTCCAAGCTGGTTACGTTCTCAAGTGCAGAGACACAAAGGTTAGCATTAGCACAATAAACGCAAACCTCTTGCTGTGGTGTGAGCAGCACCTATTTGGACACATGCTGTAAAGCTTTGACACGACTGTGGCACTTTCGCAGTGAGCTGCTTTGAACATCTGGAACATCTCGCGGATAGAATGTGTCATAAACTGCTTTGAGACATACTCTCTGTGACCATTCGTTATGACTGACACAACGTCATCTTGTTTGTGCTCTGCCGAGAGCACCCAAGTTCGTCCTTGGTGAAGTAGTCCAGCGCAGCTTGTACATCCGATGGGCTTAACCTCGACCTCGTCAACGGTCAAAATCTGACCACATTTTATGCTTCTCGTGCCAATTTCGAGCCTTTCCTAGAAGGTACGTTGTGACAGCTGGGATTGCCTCTTGAATGCATTTGTTTTCAACTTGTGGTGGCACGATGGTGAAGAGACGGAGACTCTCTCGATAGGACCTTGAAGCCTTGTACGCTTGCTTCAAGCTATTTAACCAGCCAGCACATGCTTGACATTCTGTCACAGACGGTTCAGGTGTACTGGTGCTTCCGTATACAGCGCTTAATGTTGAGCATATTTTCGTCACCATGACGCTTTCAATCTTGGCCCATTTTCTTTTTCCGTAAGATTGTCTGCTGTTTGTGAATGGAAGATGGTGACTTCAATGGTGAAACACCAGAAGAAATGTGGACGTACTTGTTCAAGTCGTCAATCACTTCTTCCTGAAGGAATGCCTTGTCTGCTTCATCACGGGTGTCCCTAGATGAAGACAGGATTTCCTTGAGGCACATAAAGCAGTGCTGGCAGACCTTGTAGGTGTTGCGAATATCCTCAGCCTCTTGCAGTAGCTTCCGCAGGAAGGCGACATCCAAAACGTTTATGCAACAAAAAATTTTTTTTCTTAGCAATCTTCTGAATGCGTAAATAATTGGCACAGAATACTCAGACCAAGCTATGAGCCCCATGCATCGCGTGTATACTGAACAGCTAGACCAAGTCGAAACGTTTGTACTGAACAGCACCGCACTTTTTCTGTCACTTTTTCTGTGCCGTTGTCATGACTGAGCCTCCAGAATGCCTCACGGTTTCATGTTTTATGAACAAGGCCATCTAAAGCTTTTCACTGTGAAAACATATGGACCACGCTCGTTATCAAAGGACAATGTCCGTCTGGCACCATAAGTGACATCTGCTGTTCTCAGCATGCGAAAGCACGTCAGCAAGGTGCTGCTTTGGCAGCCTTTGACTCAGTCATGCCGCACTGCACTTTCTGGGCAGCTGAAATACAGAGATGAAGGTGGAGTAAAGGCAGGAAGATGTTATCTGTCAGCAACACGGAAAACATGATAACTAGAAACGAAATAAACGGCTCAGGAAATGACTCGCATAAGTTTTTAGAAAAACACAGCATGTCGCACGTGGAGGTGCTAAAGAAGGTTCCAGTACCAATTGCAGATGGAGATGGGGAGCAGGCAGTGAAGTGGCACCTCCATACTGGCGCACCTGCTATTATGGAAGCACTCCCTCACTCGTGGATTAGCTTCCCTTGACGCCGCATACAGGTAATTTGCTGTGTGCACCAGGCAGGTTTTGGAAAGATCAGCCACAACATGCACTCGCAGTGTCTCGCATGCTGTTGACAAGAGAATAATGGAGGTGTAAGTGCTATGCCCACAAAGGTTGTAGGCTGGAAACTCTGTGTGCGTTAGCACTTTATAGGGCAGCAGCGTGCCACTCCCACACACGCTGGACACAAATAAAATCTGACAATACACTTTCGTTGAAAACAACCTGCCAGATCAAACTTCTGAAGCAGCAAAGAAATTAGAACTAGATGTGCGAGAATGCAAACTGATAGACAACCAGCAAAGGTACTGAAGCCAGCACACTCAACATGGGTCACTTTTGCCCGTTATATTTTGCAAATAAAGCAAATGAAGAAACATTATTGCATCCACGTTTTTCCCGACATATGCGAACTTCCATCCAAAATTTTTTAGAGAAATGGAAACCGAGTTATGTTTTTTAACATAAATTTCTTTGAAAAAACTTGTTTATTGAGCTATTTTTTGCTTGTGTTTCATGTAGGAAGGTCATCTTGAATGAATGTTGCAAAGAGAGCGTTCTATGTTTGACACATTTTTCAAGTTTGTGTAAAATAGAAAATGCGCCAAGATGCATCGAAGTTAAAAAAATTTTTTATTTGGGCCTTGTTATGAATCTTAACATTTTTTCCATTTGTGGACAGCATAAAAAAGGCATGGAGGTAATTTACTGTGAAGTGTATTAAAATGAGCAGAAAGTTTTTTGACACAACGTTTTTAGTTTGCATTTAATTCAGCCATGAAATCTGAAAATATTGTGGGAAGTAACAGAACGACACTTGCGCCGCCACTTTCAAATATTTTCTTGGCTAGCTGGGAACGCTTTTCGGCAATAAAATTTTCGATTCAGTTTGAATATTCGTACATTACATATAAAATGAAAATATCAAGCTGACATGCTTGTTCAATATCTCCTGGAATCGCCCAGCATTGACAGCACGCAGTGATTAAAGATATGACTGGTTTACCTCAGCCAGAAAAGTAAGTACAATTTATTGTTGAATGTATTGCATTTCGTTACCCTGTATGATTTCTCATTCACTTCATGGCAAAATACATGTGCACTTGTCATTTGCACCAAAATTCCCTGGCCAGTTCTGAATCTTCAAGCCTTCACAAACTAAAAACAGTGCATATATTTAGCCTTCAATATGACAGTCGCTGCAGACAATTGTATAATGACATCCAAGTTGCTGATCATGCAATTAAGCAAGGGTTTTTAAGTTACACTTGCCCGTTGTCTATGGAATGGAATGAACCCAGCAGAACTGCTCTGACCGGAGTTCACAGGCCACAAAAGATCAAGCGATGCACCAGCCTGACCATCGTTTTGTGTGGTGAAATGCTTCCTGCATATTTAATTCTTTGGCAGCTGGCAGTTTCTCAAATTGGTGTTTTCACAACTTCATGCTTTGTGCTCTCACTGGGCCCACCCCAATGCACGATATTGGCAAGTGTGCAACAAATTATAAGTTCACTGGAAACCAACAACCACTGTTCACAACCATTCCATGCCATTCCACTCCATGCAACAGGGAAAAAAAAAAGAAGGGAACAATTTTTTTTTTTTTTTTTTTTTTTTTTTTTTTTTTTTTTTTTTTTACAGTGAAGCTGTTAAGGGCTAGTTTCCCCAGGATCGTGTCCATGTGTAGACACAAAACTCGAGCCTTCTCCGGCATCCGCGTCAGAAGCCATCTGCGTTTGTGCCATTGAGTATGCGCCTTGATTGACATGGCCCTACTAGAATAAAACGTCATTACGTGGGTTGATCCTGAAGATAGTGCCGGGTCAACCCGCTGTAAAGGTGAAGTAGGCATTAAGCACTCCCCATACATGGGCCGATCCTGAAAATAGTGCAATGCTGGGTGACCCGCGGCGGAGGTGCAGTTCCACATTAAGCGGCCCACACACACAGCTTTGCTGGTCATCCTTCTTCATAGAGTGGAAGTGCACTGAGTTTTTTGTTCATAATAAAGTGCATGTTACTGATAACTTATGAATATAAAAAATTGCACACCGAAAGATCAACAGTCCTGAATATACAAGGTGTCCCAGCTAACTTTAGCCAGAGTTTTAAAAATATGCGAATGCCACGTATCTGGACAGAACCAAGGTAATGCTTTTCGTCGCATGGTGATACTCTGATTATTTTTGTCATTCTACCTAATTACATAATTAGTCCTAATAAATCAACATCTCAAATATAGTTAGATGAAAAGTGTCAATGAGACAATTGTAGAGCAATATGAAAAACTCCCGATACTGTTTTCTGTTGCTCAGTACGTGCTACATAAAAGTTCTTCCGAGTGTGAAAGAAGCCTGCGAATACATACAATGTGCCTTGAGTGGCCAGTCATCCAGCAATTTTGCGTGTATTTGTGGGCTTCTTTTAAGCTAGGAAAAACATTTTTATGTAGCACGTATTGAGCAACAGAAAGCTGAATCAGGATTTTTTTATGTCGCTCTACAGTTTTCGCATTGACACTTTTAATCTAATTATAATATTTGAGAAATTTATTCATTCAGACTAATTGTCTAATTAGGTGGAATGAAAAAATAATTTCAGTACCTCCAAGAGATGACAAACAACATTACCTTGGTTCTGGCCAGCTACGTGGGATTCACATATTTTTAGAATTTGGCTGAAGTTAGCTAGGACACCCTGTGTACATATGTTGAATTTATGGTATGGAAAGGACAAGTGCGGCAGCTATTGGGAATAAGTCTTATACTGTAGAGCGACTCCATCCAAGATATTTTAGGTAGCTACCACGGTGTAAAAATATTATGAAGTATGCAAATGGCGGTGCCTCGCCATGCTGAGGGTGTGCTGACAACTTGCATGTGTTTCGGCCATCCTCCAAGGGGCAGTGCTACATGTTCAGGGCCGCCAGCTCATTCGAAAGGGTAAAGCCACATTGACGTCACATCATCGTTTGCGTTCGTCGCACGCAGTTGCGAGCACCTCTGTGCTTTGTGCTGGTATACGTGTGTTGCATTTGCACGGTTTCTCACAGTATGAATTGTTTTGTTAACCTGTTCACCCATTTCTTTCTCACCATGACAATTGGAACAAGCACAAACAATACCAAAACGCGAGCGAGAGCTGACGCAAGCAGACACTAGTACGAAACGAGCGGTCGGGCGGGTCCGCATGACACCAGTTACTCGCGTGCACGTCACTGAAGGGACCACTCATTGGTCTCCACTATTCGGAGCTCACGTCTTCCATATGCCACTCTGTGTTTGCTCTTATCTTTCGCTGTGCTCGTTTGATGATGGCGCCAACATGAGCGCACCATTTAACAGAAACTGTTTGAAGCGCATGCAAAACCAGTATGCTGGGAGGGGCGTCATTCACACACTTGTGCATAATATTGTTACACCATGGTGGCCACTCTTGGGTAGAGGAGAAGAGGAAGTACCAGAGGACAGACAGACTTGGCTGCAACGAAAATTTGCACTTGTGGAGTAACCTTGCACATGCCCACAAGCATCCTTAAGGTTGATTCTAAAATGTTGCACCTAATAAGATGTGTAGTGTAGCATTGCAAGGCTTTTTGATGCACAGTGACTGCTGATGTTTTAACAAAATTTATAAATGGATTTCCCACTTGCCTCTGCTTTGTTTACACCCAAATTTTTTCAGTCAGTGGTGAAAGAAAGAATAAAGAAGGCACATAACACTAGAACAGTGCCTCTCAAGGTATAAAGGGAAACAGGTTTTCTTTTCAAAAACCACTAGTGGCAGTTGCCCAGCGTTCTGCTTAGCTATTGTTGAGGCTGCTTTGCATTTCGGAGAAACATAACTACAAGCACTTTTCCACAATCGGCCTGTAAATTGGCTTTTCCCCAGTGGTGGCTTTCATATTCACAAAAATGATTGCATGCACCAATGCAATAAATATAGTAAAAAGTCAAACAATCAAAATGCAAAAGTATCGCAGAACTTTTGAAGTATCTTGCTACTTATTTCAGATGAAATGGAAGCACAAGCAGCATTTTAGTTTAATACGTTGGACCAAAATGACATTAAATTTGTACAGCATCACGCTGTTTCATACAACCTATAGTCTCTCAGATACAAAAGCTCATGTACAAGCGAATAAACTGCTTTGCTTGACAAGAGGAGTTTTCATTGCTCTGGGTGCTATCTTAAAGCACACGGCAGTTTCTAAGCAGTACATTATGCAGGCTACAGCACTGTCCTATATGTCTCTACGTGCACCTCTACTGCCTCATCTCCTGTGTAATCTAGTCTGATGTGTGTCATTTGTGTAATCTAGTCTGATGTGTGTCATTTGTGTAATCACGTGCATGTGTGTCATTTGTGTAATCACGTGCATGTGTGTCATTTGTGTAATCACGTGCATGTGTGTCATTTGTGTAATCACGTGCATGTGTGTCATTTGCGTAATCACGTGCATGTGTGTCATTTGTGTAATCACGTGCATGTGTGTCATTTGTGTAATCACGTGCATGTGTGTCATTTGTGTAATCACGTGCATGTGTGTCATTTGTGTAATCACGTGCATGTGTGTCATTTGTGTAATCACGTGCATGTGTGTGTGTGTGTGTGCGTGTGTGTGTGTAGACGTGATCAAGTGTCTACAAAAGACACTAATGGAGGGCAGAGACACCAAGTCAGGAATATAGTTTGGCTACATTGCACAGCATTTTCTCTAGTAATGCGATTTAACAAACAAGACTCGCTTTATTAAGTGCACAGTGCATTGAAGGCCATGTTTTGCTATGAAAGGGTTGACCCAAGCTACCTCTGGTCTGATTGTATTTGAAGCCCTCCAAACTAATCGAACACTACAAATTAAACTACACTGAAAGCTCAGTATTCAGTGCAGAGTAAATTTGCTTGCCTTCAACTAACTCTACACAGTCCAGACCACAAGAGCTAGAACATGAGCCATAAAATCTTATGGTAGGTGATTCAAGTGCAAGTGCAAACGACATATTTCAACCTTTGGCTTCATTGCTTGACAGATTTTTCTTCCACTAGTCCTGTTCACAAAAGATGAAACTGCGGCATAACCTAGAACCTTTCCACAAGGCACGAGTGCAAACTCAGAGGTCATGCTACCACATGTTCAGTGCGAGAAGTTGCTTCAGTATATATAGGATTTCCTCAGAATCAAAAGTAAAATTGCAAATATTTCAATTTGCATGTCTATACATAATGAGGAAATTAAGTAGTCAACCATTTATTGAGCATCATAGCTTGAGATATTGAAAAACAGACGATGTTTGTAAAAATACAAAATTATGTATATTTCAGCTTAGCTGTTCTTCTGTCCCATCTTCATAATCACCTGCAGGTGCAAAAAGAAACAAATTCAGTGAGGTGCATTCAATAAGGTGCATCTTAAATATTTCCTTTGCTATGTATTTTAGAGCCTCAAAAATTAAGATGGGAATATTGCTCTAAGCGTATTTACTTATCCAAACTTGGCAAACAAATACAAAACTTGCCAGCTGATCCAATTTGGTACCATTAGATGTTCAACATTTAAAAGCACAGTATATTTCAAAGAAGGCTGAAAGGTGCAACATCAGGCTGCACTAGAAAACTGCACTGTTAACTGAACTCCAGTTAAATATTGCATGATGGTCCCAACTGGCTCCCTTACATTTCTGTAGGCATTTCTGTGTCCGCAACATAACCATCACGATTCCCAGAGATTGTGCCAGCATGTCGAAGAGCACTTGAGCAGCAGTATTCTGGGCTGCTTTGTTTGTGTGCATTGGAAGTCGTGCTCCAGAATAGTGGCCGAGGCAAGGGAAGTGGCATTAGCAACTTTGTTTAATTTAAATTGATTTTCAATTCTGCAAGATCGCATAAGTCTCCCAAATTTATTTTGTCAAGCAAAACATGCAGCTCACAATGGATTATCACTTTGCCAGATTGAGCATGTCAAATCAACACTTCTGTGCCCGTCGCCATAGCATTGCCGCTATGGCGTTGCTCGAGGTCGCGCGAATTTGACCGAGGCAGCCACATTTTGATGGGGGGCGAAATAAAAAGCACTCGCGCACTTTGATTTAGGGACATGTTGAAGAACACCACAATTCCAAAATTAATCCGGAGTGCACCGCTACGGCCTGCCTCATAATCGAATCATGGCTTTGCACGTACAGCCCCACAATCCAATTCAAGTTTAATGCTTCTGCCACAATGCGATGTGCCATGTGAGGCAATGACAATGCTCAACCCTCTCAGGGGTTATGAAATATGGTGCACAACAATGCCTCAAGCAAACACCTCTCCTTGTGTGTTGTGTACTATGCTGCCAAACAGCAGTGGTGAATGCAAGGTAACGTTTAACATCAACTCACCACTCACGTGTTGGATGAAACATTGAATTTAAACATTTGCCGTCAACATCACTGCTAATTATTGTCAGTCAAAGCAAACAGCACAGAAATCTTCACTTACATTGATTCCCACAGTGCATGGGATCTGCATAATTTTCAATTATTACTTTATCTTAGTGGTTTAGAATTGGCCAAGAGGCCCCAACCAGCCCAGTTTTCCATTCCCCGTGATGCAAACCTACCGACTTCACTTCGGTGTAAGCTTCAAGTCCGTATTCCCCAAGTTCACGGCCAATGCCAGACATCTTGTAGCCTCCAAAGGGCACTTGTGCAGTCAACACATCATAGCAGTTCACCCTGAAGCAAGAAATAAATTTTTACAGAATAAACAAAGGTGCTTGGAGAACAAAAAGAAAAGTACAAGCCAGCAGTTGTCTTATAATGTATTGTTCATGCAGCACTTAAGCATAATGCAGTACAGTATACAAATTTGCTTGGGAGCTGCTGCATTTAGAGAGAACAGGAGTTTACGGCAGGGTCAGTGTATTTGATTGGTTTTTGATTGGTCAGTGTATTTGATCGGAGCCGGTAGAAGTTCAGATTGATTGCTATCTGAGTGCGAGACGTGGCTCTCCAACCAAACACTCTGACCGATCTCGGAAGATTGCATGCCTTTGGTGCCTCGACACTACTGGTATGGGCACTATAGACTCAACTTACAGCAGCAGCAGCAGCAGCAGAGACAGTTCCTCCACTTTCAGCAGCCACTTCTATTCCAACAGCCGATTTCATATCTGCTATTTTCTGACATCGTGTGCATGGATTGCATCCAAAAAAAATCGAGACATTGTACGGCATCTAAAACTTCGGTCGCAGTTATACAGTCGACTTCCGTTAATTCAACCCTGACAAAACCGACAGAACTGATCGCATTATCCGACTGGTTTAACTAAACAAGATGCTGAAAAACTCCGAAACATACCACTGATTCATTTGGCAGTATTTGCCCGATTTGAACACATCCCGGAATCAAATGCGCGGCCACTTTCTGCACGTCAAAAGCAGTAAACTAACGTAGATATGACATTAAAGATCCTAAACAAAGTAGAAATCTAACGGGCACCCGATTTTTTAGCAAGAAAAATCGTTGCACCATGATGGTCGGTTTTCTAAAGTCAGCCACGCCACACTGTCAGCTTTGGCACAATACATTCGTGTTATGTGGCAATGTGGCAAAACATGCAAATGTGAAGGCAGTTTATGTTTTAGTCTGATTGCACAATGCAAGCAATTTCCTCTAAGCTCTGCTGAGGCAGGCGCTGCCACCAGAGGGTTTGCTACGGAGGCCACCATAGGGTCACCCTGACTGGTCAAGTTCTAATTATCCGGCAAACGCCAATTTTAGGATTGAAACAATGAAATTTTGGGCCTACAGAAATGCATGGGTGCCGGCGGGGACCTTTAGCCAGGACCGAATAAACTGAAAAATTGAATTAAGCTGAGTAGAATTAATGGAAGTTTACTGCACATTGGTTTGATAGAGAAGATGGTGGTGCCACAAGAATGTTAGAATAATTGAACAAGTACATAAAATTGGTTGGCAACTGTAAATGAAATCTCAGGTTTGTCTTGGCTAAGAGCCATGTCAAGGGCAATGAGACTTCGTTACCAACACCAAAATTGTCGATTGTACATGTCTCCAAAATTATTTTCATTCATTCTGAATACATCGAAAATTCAGAATACTGAAATTTGAACCGAAGCGAATACCAAACAGAGTAATATTTGCAAGATAAAAATTTACTGAGTATCCGTACATGCTTATGGTGTTATTCAAATGTAATCTAGATTTAGTGACACAAAAACATTATAAAGCACTTATTTAACGGGCAGGACAAACATTATATCATAACATGAGCAAGATGAAGGACACAGCAGGTCACTTTGTTCCTGTTATTTTGCACTTCTTACCACATGGACTAACTAGCCCAATGGTGTATGTTTTTGCTGTATTTAATTGCCAAAAATTACAAGAAGAAAACAATGGGTCAGTTAAAATGAGAAACACAACTGCTCTAATGAAATGCAGCTAGTCAAGCACCCCCCCTCCAAAACACAATTACACCTAAAAAAAAGAAAGAAAAACTATCAAAAGCCACAAAGCCGTATGGGACTATATAATGAAATGTTGATTTAGTGCCAACAATTCGCACTGTGCCTAAATTATTCCAGCACCAGACTTCCCTCCATTAATATTAGCATGAAACTATCCCCAAAACATATTTATGAAAGCTGGGTTCAACAATGTGAAATGGAAAGGGGGTGGGGGCAGCACAGAGGCAAAAATTTTGCACAATCCAATTAATGCCACAGTGATAGAAAAAGTTACTGATGCTCACCAGACAGTTCCAGCTTTGATCCCAGATGAAAAATGCAAGGCCTTCTCAAGGTCTTGTGTGAAGAGGCTCGCAGCTAAACCATACTCAGTACGGTTTGCACGCTCGATCATCTCATCAATATTTTCAAAACGCAGAATCTGCATTACTGGGCCAAATATCTGCAATGGAAAGAAATGCAACTACTATGTTAGTATGCTATACGCCATAGAATAACAGTTGAATGGAGCTTCTCTATACCTTCCCCAAGACCAGATGCTGCATGTACGAATGTGACAAAATTTTTGAAAATGCTTTTGCACAGCAAAGCAGGTCACCACGTAGAATGGATAGCTTTATATACAACTAACAGTGTCGTCACAGTAGCCGCCAACTTAAATGTGACAGGGATGCAAGTGTAATCTTTTTGGAGCAACATTTAGAGCAGCTAAAAACATTAAACCACTAGGAAAAAAAAAAGCATTTAGAGCACATTATCACAGTATGTGCACACATTCTTTGTGATCTTGGTAGCACGATTGCTACAAACTGTACAACGTCAATCCATCTGTACTATGGCTGTTTCCTTATTTACTTAGATGAAAATTTTTTTCCTTTCAAACACAAATGTCAGAGACATCCTCCAAAGCCACATCTTCCTACAAAGTAGATATTGTGGGGTGTTCGGCATGCAAGCTTTTCTGTGTACTAGTGCTAACAAGAGAAAGATGGTGTTTGAAAGTAAAATGCAAGTTGTCTTGACAGGAAGTAAAGAAATGTGAAAGATTCTACTTACATCCAAGAAGACAAATATGCAAATCCCATGCACTTTGAGAATCAATGCTATGTGAAGCATTTTACAGGAAGCTACCTATCTAGCCTTGTTTGAGGTTTTGCAAAGTGTTACAAAATGGTGCAACATGGCCATGTAAGGCGTGCAAGTGTGCGATGACAATGGAAAAGCAACAAGAATGGCATGATAAGAGCAACTTCATGACATTGACGGCAATAGCATGACGGCAACGATGACGAAAATGATGGCATGGCGACTGGTGAGTTGTACCCTGATGAAGAAACAATACAACCTGTTCTGTTACAACATCGCCCACACTGAAAGTGGTGCACTGTCACACAGCGTTTCAAAGCATTAGGTGCTATTAGGGAAGGATAGAGAAAACTGGCGCACTTTTTTTATAAGCCATTGTTGCTATGCGACGTGCATTATCCAATCATATCAAAGAGTCAGGTGGCACAACGTAACCAGAGTAGTAAAATTATTATTCAACCATTACATGCTCACATCTGTGGCCTAATGGGTAGAGCATTTGGCTAGTGTGCTGGGGGACCCCGATTCAAACACCTCCATCAGGGCCTATCAAGGAGGGCCAGGCCCCCCATTGTCTGGTAGTCAGTAATACATGCACACGTGTACCATATTTATTCGAATCTAGGCCGATAGCTTTTTTTTTTTCAAATAATTACATACCAAACTAGTGTGAGCTTACATTCGAGAATATTAAAAAAACTCACTAGTTTGTAATTGAAAATGATAAATATGGTGCATAGCTAGTGCGATCTAGAAAAGTCAGTATTGCAGCCCCTACTAGCCGAACCAGTAGCCAAACGAAGTACACGAGCGACGTCGCCATTTTGACCTGTGGCACCAAATAAGCGATGCCACAAACGAAAAGTTGTGCTAGCCGCAGAGGCATCATCAAACGTTCAAGCCAGGTGGGACTTCAGCATCTATGAGAAAAATGTCCGTCGTTGGAGGGGGCAATGGGAGACTCCTTTTGCTTGTGTTGCAATGAGGAGATAAGGAAGATAAGTTCACCAAGATCGCACCACGTTTCAACGCATACGAGACGTGCCGTACTGTCTGCGCATGCATGGGTGCCTGGATGTGAGCTTGCGAGCGTCCGCAAGCATACAAGGCTAGCAGCGATGGAGTAGAGTGAGCTTGGCATGTTCATATTAAATAAATACTGTTTTCATTTTGTGAATGCTGTCCTCACTTACGGTGGTGTTGCAGACCATTGATCCACCATGGGTATTCGGCATGGTCTGCTCGACCACAGGGGAGCTGCGACGCAGCACCGCTATGCCCCATTGTTGCAGCCAATGTTCAACTGGGGACCATTATTCACTGTGACGAATGGGCTGCATACAACTGTATCAGGCTTAGTGGATGCTAACGGAGTGAGCCTCAATTTGCACTGGGAGACAGTATACCACAGTGTGAACTTTGTGGGCCCCATCACGGGCATTCACACGCAAAAAAGCTCAGTGCTCTTCCACTCTGTGAAGGATGAACAGCGAAGCTGTGTATGTGGGCCCCTTAACTGAACTGCACCTCCACCTTTGGTCGGCCCGGCATTGCACTATCTCCGGGATCGGCACACGTATGGGGGCGCATATCGCCTTCATCTCCACCACGGATCGGACCAGTATAGCACTATCTTCGGGATTCGCCCACATATAGGGAGTGCTTAACGCCTGTTTCACCTCCGCCACAGGTCGGCCTGGCATTGCACTATCTTCGGAATTGGCACCTATATATGAGGAGTCTTGTGTCTACACAGAAACGATCCTGGGGGAACTAACTAGCACTTAAAATGGAATGTTATTGGCAGAAAGTGAAGCGCCACCTCCTTACCATCAGCTACAGGGTAACTGTACTGCTGCTTGAGTTGCACCTCGCATGCCTGTGGTGGCAGTCAATTAATGGCCACAAGTGTTGAAAAGACTCATTTCTGCATTTGTTAGAAGCCATCGCTTGGTGCTGCCCAGTATGAAGGCTTTTCTGCGCTTGTTAGAAGCCATCGCTCGGCGCTACCCAGTGTAAAGGTACGTCACAAAGTAAAGGAAAATAAAGCTCAGTTTTCTGACCCTTTCCTTGTATGAATGTTTTCCATCATTCCTGCGTGCTTACATACACGGTATGCCCGTGGCACAGCACTTTCGCACTAACCAACGCTCAATTCGTCTTTATAAGCCCGAGCAGTGAGTGATCTGTTGAAAGAGGTGCACACGCCAATGTGCACTCGGGAAAGCGTGCACAAGCAGGTAGCAAGCTGCGTCAATCCAATGCAGAAGACAGAGGAGGAGCAGGAGTGCACTGCCACCAACTTATGACACTAACCTTCACACATGCACACATGCGCACACACACATGCACACGCTGAGGTCCTAAGTATGGATATTTGGACACAAATTCTGTTAGCTTACCTCTTCTAAATGGCTCCAAGGAAGGTAGTATAGCAGTATCAGCTGCCACTTAAATGATTAGATTAAGGACCCAGGATGCATCGCGCCAGCATAATTTTCAAGAAGACATACACAGCACATACAGAGACAATGCTTTGGACCCACAACTAAAGGAGCCTTCAGCTATAAGCATTGTACCACAGGCATCACAATATACAGACTACGCACATGCTGCATTGGCACTGCCATGATTTTTGTTTCTGTAACTCGTATTCCCATGCGTGTGACTTATGGAGTGCTGCTGCAATCACAATTATACAAATCAACGACATATACTCTTGTTTCATAATTAGTAGGCAATGATGTAGATGCTGTGCAGGTAGTGCAGCCAGAAATACCACATCACAGTGCAAATGCTTCGTTATATCCAGAATTTCGTTATATTGAAGTTCGTTATGTCAAGGTTTAACCTTGCAAGGATTTGGAAACGAGACAGCCTCGTTCCCAGCTTTTACCTCTTCATTGGCAATGCGCATGCCATCCTTAACATCCGAGAAGACAGTTGGTTCAACAAAGTAGCCTGTTGATCCATGCCTGGCTCCACCACACAGTAGGCGAGCTCCTTCTGTCTTACCACTGTCAATCAAGTTCAAGATTTTTCCCAGCTGTTCCTGGTCCACCTGCATGCATGAGCATAAAAAAGTTCACCTTATAACAAATTCAGCATTCATAGCCTCTCGTTCCATCTTCCCACAGCCTTGTATGCTTATCTGCAATGTACAGTAGAACCCCTATGACATGTTTTTCATTGGACTGCAGGAATATGAATTACAGTGAAACCTTACAGGCTATGTTTCTTACAAATACATTTTCCCAGTTTATAGCTGCTGGAGTCCTGTCCTGTATGATAACAGTGTGTTCAGCATGTCCACCTAACATTTTCTTGGCTACATTACAAATATATACTCCTGCTGTCCTACTATGAAAAACAAATTACAGTGAAAAACGTGATTGTGCTGTCAGAGAGGTATGGTTAAGTAGGGTCCAACTGGAGAGGTTGGATGCAGCATGCTTTTGTCCGGTCTATTTCACTTATCAGAAAGGCACCGAGCCTATTGGCTCAATGTCTTTCATGTCAGTATCATGTCAGCAAACAACACATTATGTGTATATATATATATATAACAGATACATGTCAGTATCAATACCTGGGGTCCCTGCGTGGTGTTCGCATCAAAGGGGTCACCGAGAACTCTCTCCTTAGCAAGTTCCACACTTCGAGCCACAAAGTCATCATAGATGGCACCCTCCACAAAGATGCGTGAGCCAGCACAGCAGCACTGGCCTTGGTTGAAGAACAATCCAAAATGAGACGTCACTATTGCTTCGTCCACTGTAATGTTGACACACAAAGGAAAAAAATTCAGAGGGAAACAAATGCACAATGCACCATGAATGTTCTGTCTAGCACTACACAAGCCCTTAATTCCATGAAAAATTGAGCAGATGCATTCGATGTCATAATCTGTGTGCACTATAGATAGCTCACATAAAATCAGCTCATGTCATCTGTAATATCTTTGTTTAGTTCTTGTAGCTGTGAAATTGTTAATCGCAACAGGCTTACGCTCAAAGAAATGAACGAAAAATGAAAAAATCTTTAAAATTAATTTCACATAGTCTATTGGCTGCTCTGTTAAACTAGCGTCATTTGATTCCATCAAAGAAGCTTAATTATATATATATATATATATGGTTGATTACACTCACAGTTGGCATCCTTGAACACAATGTTAGGACTCTTTCCACCCAGTTCCAATGTGACCTTCTTCAAGTTTGACCTGGCAGCAGTCTCCATCACCAACTGGCCAACCTGTGAACCGCAAGACGGGCAGGGCTTGGCAAAGTTTTCCACACCAGAAAGCTCTCAAGAAGTCTAGATTAGATTATATGTAAAATCATTCTGTTACAGGTATAGCATGTGGTGTTTCTTCAACTGTTCTGTCACATGGAAAAATAGAACAAATCAAGACATTACCGCAAGATGCTCACCCACATGGCTCTGCTATAGGTGTACAACTACTTAGTTTATCGGTATTGCTTGAAAACTGGCGGTATCGCCACGCATTTATCTTTTTCCGAGACATGCAAGAACTGACAGAATTTTGGCTAGCGATCAAACGATTACTGCATATTTCTCACTCGCTTTGTTTTTCTGACAAATGTGCACCACTGAGTTTGCTTGTGGGCGCACTCAGTGGCATGCCTTGATTTCATTATAAATAGCCATCCCCCTGGGATCGTATTCTCTAACTATATACTTTGTTTTTTTATTCATATGGCCTTTCGTCATTGGTTCAAACATCACTCGACAACCACCTTAGTTGCAGGCATTGTGCCCTTAGTGACAGTTGGCAAAAATGGAAAATGAAAGTAAGTTACAAAATATGAGCCCCAGTTGTGCTGTACCTATTTAAAACAAAAATAAATTGTATGAATCTTTTTTACATTGGGGCAATGCCTTTCACAAGGGGAGATGCACTTCTAAAAAAAATATAACATGCAGCCTTCAAAGGATCAAGTAAAAAAAACAGCACAGTCACAACAATAGCTCTGGTGTCTTGTTGGACCTCAGCGCATCTTGACCATTGTTGTAGTTGAAAGTTGCGATCCTGCCATTAATGTGCGTGAACCTTGTGGAACTAAGACACAAAAGATGGCCAACCTCTGTGGAGCCTGTGAAGGCAAGCTTGTCAACATCCCTGTGAGCTGCAATGGCTGCTCCTGCTGTAGGGCCCATGCCAGGTACAACATTGACCACACCAGGTGGGAAGCCAGCCTCGGCCACAAGAGAGGCCACATGAAGTGCCGACAGCGGCGTTTGCTCGGCTGGCTTCATAACCACTGTGTTGCCCATTGCGAGCGCAGGGCCAAGCTTCCAGGCCTGCATCAGTGCTGGGAAATTCCACTGCAAGGAATAAAAACAAGAAATGACATTGTTTTACAATTTATACTGGTGTCACATCGGACATTTTCAATCGTGATCGAGCCCAATCGATCAAATTTCTTGATTGCAATTCATTTCTTAGTTCAAGCTGTGGAAGGAAGCCAATCACGATCCAGCAATTCGATCCAGATCTGGCTTGATCGTGATAGAAAACACCCTGTGTGACTGAGGTTAAACAGTTAAACCTCGATATAACGAACTTCAATGTAACCAAATTCTCGATATAACAAAATATTTAATGTTTCAGAACCTCTTTTCTACAGAGCACCATGCATTTAGAATCTCAATATAACGAAGTGCATTTGTGTGGGATTTCAACATAAAATTTCACTTTCACCGTGAAGGAATGCCAAGGCAATAAATGGAAACTTCGGCAGATGCAGATCGTCAAATGATTGAATTACTAGCGGCTGTTTGCAAATGCACCTTTGAAGTTACGCACCGCACAACAAGAGCGCCCGCAGAATAAAAAATCAAAGAACCCGGAACTGCTGTCGTAACACGTGACCGTACAGCCTGTAATGATGGCGGCAGCTGCCATGCCGAGAAAATGGCACGAGTGGCGAAGCCGGAGGTCAGTACGAGTGTGTAATGGTGACTAGACAAGCAGGCATGGTCCTTGCCTGAGCTGCACAAATAAAGCGATGGCTGATTTCCAAGTATTGTAACTTTTATTCAAATCAAGAGCATCAACTGCACCGCACACCACGCTGTCATATCTTGATTTCGCCAGCTGAGAGGGGAAGGGGAACAGTTATCCTCTTTGCCTATGCCTCCACCCTATTGTCAGACTAAACGCTGCACACAACAGCCGCGTCACATCAGAGAAGCTTTGCACGAGTCCTCACTTTCTTGCATGTGGAATCATGCAGACAACAATAAAAATTTGGAGTTGGATATCTTGGAGCAGACACGCTAGAATTCTTCCAACTGATACTGTTTAGAAACACGAATGCCTCTAACTATTCAATACAAACATACCCACTTACAGCCGTCAACAAAATGTTAATTATTCAATTTTAGTTAGTTGAGCTGCTGACAACGATAATTATAATCTCACTGTGTCCCCCTGGCGACAACTTATTTGCACAGGTGGTCTTTGCATGCCTCCCAGTGTCCAATTTTAAGAAAATCATAGAGCTTAACTTTGAAAACCCGGTATATAAAGTTATTTCATAAGCTAATCCATATAATTTCACAGTGATACAGTGAAACATTTATATGACCGCATGATTTGGGTAGCTTCTGCAGCACTACCTTCTAAGCTTCATACTTTGTGTTTGCACTGGTTTGCACAATTTTCTTTGAAGCCTCTTGTGGGTCATACGAACACACACACACACACACACACACACACACACACACACACACACACACACACACACACACAATAAATAAACTGTTAGAAAGACGCAGAGGCATGCACCAAATTCTGCTCATCATTTATCGAGTACATGATGGATGGTACCACATTACTATGCTACAGAAAACAGAGGTTTTAACAATCGGTATCTGTGCCTGACGTGACGATTGGCGAGAAAGAGCATATATGTCAGTGGCACCATGTGATAGACAAACTTGTTATCGCAAGTCCTTTCAATCACCTTTATGTGAAAATAAGTGTTTTTGTTACATAGAAGTATACACAAAGGCAAGCAAAGTAAAAGAAAAGGGAAGAAGCAGGCTGACAACTGCTACCGGTAGAGGTACGTTTTCCTGCTTTTTAGGATGGAGAGGATGGAAACAGCAAGGGAAGATAGGCAGTGTGCAACAAAGTTTAGTTTCATGCAACATACACATTGACAAACACTAAAGCAGCACAAGCACTTGCTGTTCTGCTGGCTGCGTTTAAGCGCAGAAAAGTGCTTTCTAATTAGGGATGTGTGAATTTTCTAAACTTCTGAATAACAAATAAAATATTGTCCTATTCGATTCAGTCATCAAATCAAATAGTCAATTTCACTTGGTCCTCGAATCTAATACTCACTATTGGAAAATGTGAATATCTTTACGATAGTTTTCGAATGCTTCATGTTGGCTGTACAAAATCAGACACGACATTGAAGTAATTTGATAACTTTCATCCTGTCCCTAGTGGACACCATATACTAGAGCACACCGTCGTTTAGACAGCCAGAAATTTCTGGATAAACACGATCACTGGCAATAAAAAGCTTAGACACGGCATTCAACAGTGAGTATTGTTTGGTACTATTTAGAGATGCTACACATGTGTGCTCTCACCAGATTAAATATGAATACGTTTCATTGCAACTTCCTTTAGACAATAGTGGAACCATCTGCCACAACCATTTAGGATAGAGAAAATGCTTTTTCCGCTCAGCAATTACTGCAGACGACACATATATAGTTAGGCCATGGAGTTGTACACCAATGTAAATGGGCACACGAAGGTGCCTTCCTAAACTCTATACAATGACGCATGACCGCATATGCTCCGAAGAACCCTCATAACGTTTGCAAACAAATTTTTTAGTTGTTCCTAATGTTCCTTGTGTACTTTTATTGAAGCATACTTTATAATGACAGTGTAATGAGCAAAACTTTATAATGTTGTGAATAGTATGATGTGGAAGTAGTCTGATAATAACAGTGAGAGCTGCACATTATTTGCAAACTACTCTAAAAATATTCTATTCACTTCTGGCACTATTTAATTTGTGTTTGATTTGTTTATGACACTATTCAATTTGTATTACTGTTTGCACATCCTTACTTCTGATGACAGCAGCTTAGAACATATTTGACTGGAAAAAAAGTGAAATAAAGTACTAGTACACAATTAATTACAAACAGGACAAACACTTATGATAAGCTTACTGTGCAGCACATTGAAAACCATTGAAGGTGGCACTCAATATTTCGCTAAGATAATGTAAATGAATATGTAAATAACTCCAATGAAAAGCAGGTCGCACTCACAGGAATAATCTGCCCACACACACCAACAGGCTCATGGCGTGTGTAAGCAAAGTAGCTGCCATCAAGGGGGATAGTCTTGCCATGGTTTTTGTCTGCATAGCCAGCATAGTACCTGCATAAAGGAGTAAACCAACACTGGGAAATAAACAACCACAGCACTCAAGAGCAAAGAAAGCATGAACTGGCATTCTTTTTATCTATATGTAAATAAAAGTTGCAGTTTAATCCAAAAGGCAAAGCTTCATTGATAGCGATAGCAAAGTATCAAACTACACAAAGTACGGTTCGTCGTTTTATCAACTGTATAAATTGCAGCAAACATTCCCTCACTAATAACATTAACAAGCATGGTGTCACGCATATACAGGCAAATAAACAGATCTTACTCGATGACATTGAACACTGGCTGTCACAACACTGGCATGATGAAGCCGCAGGTAGAGGGTAGTGAATGCACCTTGCTGCCTCTTGCTTCAGTGCACCTCTGAAACTTAGATTGTGCGACCTCCAACACAATGCTAGCCAGGAAGACAACACACATGAAGCCACTAGCAACCTCGGCTCGCCTAATATTTGGTACCACCGCACATTAGTACCTCCAAAATAGGGCACACGGGCTGCGTATACCCTCATCCGCGCGAACAGCCAGCGCAGCGATCATCAGGCTAGAGGAGAAGACGCCCGCTCACGTGCGACCCCCCACAGCTCCAGCACCATTACCGCACTACACTATAACTGCATGTTCACTGCCCCCTCCCCCACCATGCAACCACTTGATCACGTGACCAACATTGGATGCACAGGAAGACTGCATGCATCAAGCCAGCATCCTTCTCGGCTCAACCGCGCACGATTCCCCTCGCACCGACAGCATACGGAGCGCGGGGATAGGATCTTATAGCACCAGGACTTTACACAGACCATCACAGCGACGGCGAAAATTCGCCTGGAGTGTCCCTATATAATTGCTATCGAAATAATAAATGGTACGTCAGTGGCAAAATGTGCACGATGGGCACCATGCACACTGACATGCGACGCAACGCAGAACATAATGTACTACAAATGATACCTTTCCAAGGTAGAAGTATGCTTGTTATGTAGTGGATGTAGATAGCAGAAAAAAAGAAACAAAACCACGAAGGATAGCTTGCAAAGCGAAGAGTACATGAATGCAAGATAAATGGATGCCAGCACTAATTGCTTGCTTCAAGCACAACATAAAATTCTGAGATTTTACATGCCAGTGCCATGATATAATTACGAGGCGCGCCGTAGTGGGGGAATCCGGATTAATTTTGACCCCCTGGGATTCTTTAACGTGCACCTAAATTTAAGTACACGGGTGCTTGCATTTTGTCTCTATTGAAATGTGGCTGCCGCGGCTGGTACTAGAACCCACAAACTCGTGCTTGGTGTGCGTTCAAGCGCAAGATATGACTGCCGGCCCAAGCTGCCCATGTTAGCAGTTCTTGAAGAATAGGCCAGTTTCATTTTATTATATTTCATTAGGTTCGTGTCAAAAGCTGACTAAATACCCAGCAGCTCTACCTGTTGTCCAAGGAACAATGTGCACTTGCTCCAGCTTTGATTTAACCAAATTCACCGTGAATAAAATTTTATTTGTAAAGGAACAAGACGAAATTAAGCAGCCACAGCTGTCACTACCCTACCAGTACGATTGCACTGTCCCCTTCGCCAGCATTTAAAGAAAAGAAGAAGAACGGACAAAGGACGATAAAGATGTATGTGACACGAGTGCCAACAAGATCCTGCACATTAACGGTGCGGCACCATATGCGTAACGAAGGGTTTAGTGGGATATCCGAGATGAAAGCAAACAGGCATTTACAGCCTAATGGGTTCATTAGCAGCCCATGAAGTACACGGTTACCAAGTATATTGATATTATTTGGCGATGAGTGCCTCCCCGACACCTGCTACTCTCTAGCGTAGAGACTAGAAAGCGACACAACATTTTTACGCACCAATATTTCAATATGTATTTTCGGGTGAATGACGACCAGCGCTGCAGCGTCGCAATAGTGAAATAGCACGCTGTTTGTACACCAACTTGCCGCGTGCATGACTGGCGGCCTTCGTTGCATAAATAGACGTGTCATGATCCGTCCGATGACCCGATCGCACGGCGGTCATGCTGTATGCTTTGGTATCGCTAAAGATCGCTCCTATATTGGCCACAAGTCCAGATTGTGAAGTACTTGGGCCCTGGTCCCAGCCGAGGTCGGCAAAAAACTGCTTTAAAGACTGCAATGCGTTTTTTAAAGAAAACAGGACTCACTGAAAAACGATAAAATGTGCAAACTTATGCGTCCCTTTTCTTAATTTTTTTGAACATTCTCTTGTTTTCTGATCTTTTCTGCCCTTACCCCATCCCCCTGTGCACAGTAGCCAACTGGACACTTAATCTGGTAAACCTTTCTGCCTTTCACCTCTTGCTTTCCTTCATTCCTCTGCTGCAAATTCACATGCCCATGAAAATTATCACATACTGTTCTCATTACTACAGGAATTAAACTTTATGGAAATAGAAAATTATTTGTACTGCATGAAAGAGGAAATATGGTGGCTAGTGGAAACAATTTGCGAGAGGGAGGGAGGGCAACAATGGTGGTAGGAAGAACATTTATATGCTAAACCTGCTATGCTGAGCTTGGTGCCTCAAAATGAGGATTTAAGTTCTTTAAGGGTTTTAGGATATAAATGTTCTTTTGTACAAATTTATTGTCCATGCTTAGAAATAGAACTAAATTTTAATTTTCTTTGATAGAGAACTGTGTATGGGCATTACATGTCTAAGGTGGAGTGCTATAAATACACATAGTATATGGCTCTAAAGAAGCCTGAAGCCCAAACCCCACAAGAGAGAACTTGTGCATGTCGACCGGCATCTTTGAGTGACAAAATGGGCCGTCGCACCAACAGATTGCTTGTTCTTGTCGCTCGTTGCCTGGAAGTGCTATGAGTGACTAGCCAATAGTGCGAAGCCAGAACTAGATGTACATCAGTAGAGTACTACCGATTGTCACACAACGAGCAAACAACTAAATTTTGATACAAGCAAGGATAAGAACCTACTGCAAGACCTTCAGGAATATTTTATGCTGCTCCTTACATTAAAACAAATGAACTTAAATTAATGAAGCACGCGTCATGCCAGTTTTGGTACGCATTCGCTGCCCTCATGCCGGCAACACTGGTGAGATGTTGCTCAAAGATGTCGCTCGCATAGGGTATGACTTATAGGTGATGAGTGCACGCAACAACCATCTCCATCGTGTCGCTGTTGCGAACAAGATTGCCTGCATGGAGTTTATCCTAAAAACAATAAAAAGTCATGCACAAACGCTTGTGTGCGTAAAACAGTCTCAATACTTTCTAATATGAAACAACCTTTTGCATTGGAGAAGTGCTATATTGTTATGCAACCATTGCAGCTACTACCTCCATTAGAAAACCAATCAGTTAGATTGATAGCTAGAAAAACATGTAATCTTATGTAATCCATGTACGTCTTATGTAATCACTATAGATTTTAACCTTGCCTTGGCATAACACATTTGGTTACATTCCTTTTTATACAAGTTCCAGTATACTTAAATACCTGTGCTGGTCTGCTCCCAGCCGGCAACCTTGTAAAATATATATTGGAGAATTGTACAGACATGAAGTTCACTGGCCAATTTCAGCACTGGTTCAGTGCTTTCTCATGAAATTACACTTGAGATGTGTGGCACATGTAAGCAAAACCCAGCTTCCTTATGGGTCTGTCTCGTTCAGGAGTCCTATACACCTTGCTCATGAAGGTACAACAATATAGATAGACGTCACTAGCCAATGTAATTAACTTTGGCATGACATTTTTCTGTGCCTATCCAGTTTCGCATACACTCTCTTTGCAATGAACAGGCAGAAGACAATGCCTGGCATAAATGCCTAAATCGCAGAGTTCATCATGCAAAGGTCACAACTGGCTTTTCGTAATGCACAGGTAGATATAAATGCAGAATAAGAATTGAAAATTGTATAAAGACAAAAAAAAAAATTAGCATTAGAATGCCCAGGCATAATAGAAAGGTGATGAACTTGTACCTGAGGCACTTGACGACAAGAGGCAGATCAATATTGTAAGCATCTGCAAAAGGCTTCCCATTGTCCAATGTCTCCAAGCTCTGATAAGAAATAATGGTTGATGTAAGAAGAAGCAAATTTCCATTACATGTGTGTTCTGATCACTAAAGAATATCAACTTACAGCAAGGAGGCAGCGGTCTCGCTCAATAAGGTCAGCAAGACGATTTAGCAGGACACCTCGGTCAGAGGCGTCCATGGTGCGCCATTCAGATCCCAATTCAAATGCCTGCCTGGCTGCTCTCACAGCTTTGTCGACATCAGCCTAAAAAAGCAGGGTTTATTTTGATAACTCTGCAAGCACTAGCATGGCACTTTCATGGAAGAGGTACACAGTTATACACATTGTAGGGCAGCAATATAATGAAAGGAATATATTAAACAAAGCAATGTAGAAAAAGACAATTGACTAAACCACAGTGCAACCGAGTTTACAGACCAGTGCCATAAAAACTAATACAGGGTAAAGTATACCAAGCACATGGATGTGTTTCCGATTTTCAACCATCACAACTGTAGAGCCAGAAAAATTTCAAGTCTAAGCACTGTGCAATTAAGGGATTTCTTTTTGCATCACAATATGGAAGCAAAATGTAGTGTTTGCCTTTGAGCAAGTTTCAATGCAGGAAGTAGTGAAACTTTCTGAAAAGGTAAAATACTTAAAACACCCTGAGGCTTTATTTACATGAGCAACATCTCTCAGTTACCAGTACAATATCTTTTTATGTGCTCATTTCTTTACCTGATCATATTGCTTCATCATCATTAATCTTTAGAGAAGGGGGAAGTTCCTCTTGATTCCCGAGTCCCTGCTTACAACAGCATCATCAAACCCAATGACAATTACACAGAGGAATGCACAGAATAATTTCATGTGGGAACATCAGCAGTGCAAGAGAACGTAAATGATTTGTGATAAGTGCCATATGAAATCAACCACACAGTATTTATTCAGAAGAGCTATTTATAAGATTAGGTCAATTAGACCAAGCTGGTTTGTACGCTTAAGTGGTCTAACTTCAAGTGTTCCCTGACTGGACTAATCTTCAGTATAACGTTTACCTTCAAGATTTTTCTAAGGGTAAACTAAACATCCACAGTTAAGGTCCCTTCACAGAAAAAGACAAAGAGAGGCAAACGCATTCAGCAATACATAATACAGTATCAATAAGTGTGGCACATCACAGTGCCACGCACTGGCATTATTACATCCTACCTGTTCATTTGCACACCCATAATGTAGTGTTCAACAAATGGTTTTGAACTACACATAAAACCTACTTTGATATTGGGTATAAAGCGCATTTTAGATCCCAAGAATTTTACAAAATTGATTAGCCTTAGAGAATAGCATGCTCAATATCACTGACACTTGATTAAACCACCAATAGAATGCTAAATATCAACACTTCCCTGTCTTTATATTTTGGTTATTTCTCCTTTTATTTAACCTTCTTGAATGCACTGGTCCAAATCGGGATACATGTTGCATGTGCAAATAAATTTCTATTATGTGCCTGCATGCCTTTTGCCTGTCTCACCAAGTAGGTTCACAATTTTATATTTTCAGTTGTCTTTGAATAAGCAAACCTTGAAGGTGCAGTACTGTTAGGTGAAAATTTCAGAGGTCTAATGTTCATTTTGCACAAGAATTACATCAAGTGTCACGTGTTTACAAAAACTTGGCTAAGGTACTGATGAACTAAATGGTTATCCATCTTCAGAGTACTGAATCAAGTGTTCACTTTTCAAGTGTATCTAAATAAATGAACTTAGTTGTCTGGATAGCATTACGTTAATGTACTGTTTATTAGAAAGCTACTCAAATATTTGTAACACGTAATGCAAGGGTGAAAACGGTAGCATCCACTCAGTCAATTACATATGAACGGCTTTAGCGCGATGCGTACGGTGGGTATGATATCGCACGTACTACGGTTCCTTCATTTTACGTATGAGTAGAATTTTTATACAGAATAGCCAATTGGAGGCATTAATTACCTCTCGGTGAACCGCTTTTTTGCAGTGGAATGAGATGGTAATGAATTACCATATACGTACATGTATACATGTCCTGGTGAGAAAAAGAAAATGCATTACCTTATCGCCTTCCTGAACGTGAGTAATCACTTCTCCTGAGGCAGGGTTGACAGTGGGAAAGGTCTTACCCGAGGCGGAGTTATGCCACTCATTGTTAATAAATATCTGTAGTGGAAGCAAAATGCAAGTAAATAACCATGAGTAAAACGCAAACCGTGATGTCCAAATGACACCGCAACCGATGCACTCAACTGGCAAGCCATTGCTACATTTCTATAAAGATGCTCAATTTTACGGAAAAGTCAGACTATCCTCGCTTCAGGAGTCGTTCACGCCCCCTCACCTGAGTGTAGGCGATGTTAGGATTCCGCACAGGTTCTGCTGCAACAGCAGCGGTGGATTGATGGAGCACGCCACACCGCCTGACGAGCGACAAATTACGCGCCGCTGCTCGGATAAGCATGACTGTCAACGCCTAGAAGTTCCGCACGGATGATCAATAAAGCGCCGGGAGCCAATTTCAACAACTGTTTCTGCCACGCGATGACAACAAATAGCGAGCGGCGACAGCAACCCAGCAGGGGGCAACAGCAATGCACCTGGGCTTACACTCGACACCCTCGCCACTCGCACCCGCTCCTAGTTCCTACGCTCGCCACTTTGCTGTCGCCACGTGTGCTTCTATAACAGGCGTCGCCCAGCATGTCCATCAGCGTTAGATAGAAACCATATCTATGTAGAAACACACAAGCAGATATGTTTTCCCAGCTTATCGTTCCTAGCCGACGGGACGGCCGGGCGCCGTTGAGCGCTATCGCAAATATTTACGCAGAGGGAGCGCAGAAAATTCTGTTTCGAATTCGCTAAAGTCCCTAGATTTTTTTTTTTTAATTCGCGAGCGTGATGCGCTCACTGCGAGATTC
Source organism: Dermacentor variabilis (assembly GCF_050947875.1). NCBI lineage: Eukaryota > Metazoa > Arthropoda > Arachnida > Ixodida > Ixodidae > Dermacentor > Dermacentor variabilis. Next base: position 66,733,009 of record NC_134569.1, on the reverse strand, counting down.
TCCTTCTTTCATGAAGAATAGCATAGATAAATACCAAATGAAATGTCATTCAGACGGCGATTCAGTAACATATAGGAAACGCTGAGATTGAGTCGATCACTGGTGATGATCGAAGTATCACTTGTGCAGTGTGACAGTTGCAGCCATCCGTTTTAAACGATTCAGCGGTAACTATGCTAGGACGAAGTCACCAGCGATCACTGATCACATATTTCTGTATGATAGTGGTAGCCATCATACATGCATGTCATCAATGGTATTTATCAAAGTGTCATTAAATGAGCATATATTTTCTGCTATCATATTGGTAACTGATGATGCAGAGTGATAATTAGTCATCCCTAGTCATAAGCTTAGTTCTTTTTCGTACTTTCATAGAGGATATACAGTCATGGGTATCAAATTAAAAGTGAGTCAAATGGCAATTCAAGTTTAATAACTAGGAGGTGCTAGCAATTTGTCAATAGTGATCACGAATCACTTTATTTGGTTTGGCAGTGGCAGCCATCCATCGTGCACATATTCATTGATATCTCTCAAACTGTCATTGAATAAGCATTCTTTTCTGATAGTGAAGAGTGATTACTGATCACTAGTGATAAGCTAAGTTCAGCGTTCTCTTACAGTTACAGAGCATCGTGTAGTGAATGTCAATTTATAAGTAATTTAAAATCGAGGGTTCGACGGAAGCCCGTCTGGTCGGGATGAAGCATTGAAGAAATAAAACGAAGGACACCGACCGACAGAAGTGCTAAAAGATGAATGAATGTAAAAGACGTTTCGGCTTCGCTACGGAAGCCTTTGTTCACAACAAGGCTTCCGTAGCGAAGCCGAAACGTCTTTTAGATTCATTCATTTTTTAGCACTTCTGTTGGTCGGTGTCCTTCGTTTTATTTCTTATAAGTAATTTGTACGATGATTCAAGATTATTAACTTTGGGATGCTAAGAATTAGTCACTACTGACCATAAATCACATTGTTTTGTATGACAGTAGTAGCCATCATTTGTTCACTTTGCCAAAGGTATGAATGTGTTGTTTTAAATACTTTCCTCTGAAATTGCAGATGAGGTGAAATATTGGTGGCCACTGGTGGTAGACTAGCTTCAGGGTCAGCTACTGATGATTGGCCTTTTTTTTAAATTCTCCAAATAGCAAGGTTCTCTTGAGGCTATCGCAGACACCACACGGGAGGCGAGGGCTTCGCGGCTGGTGTATAAGATGACAGTACGCACTCCTTGTGAGTGCTAATCACTCGCGAGCAAGTCGCTGGAGGTCTCTCGGCTGGTAGGGAAGCTAGGCGATGGTCGGAGACCCTTCTCAGATAGTGAATGTGCGCTCTGAGAGAACCGACAGCTACGTGTTTCGGGATCATATGGTCTCTCGCGATAACTGTTGCTGGTGTTCAGTTGGACCGAGGCAACCCTGATTTTCACCTCAATTTTCTCGACTACTCACAATCACAAATGACAGCTTAATTCATGGACTGTGGGGTTCTCCTCCGTGCTCTTGGGACAAAGGAACGACAACACAGTAGTGCAAACAATCACAAGGGCATTTATTGCACCTTTCATAGATCAATGCCTGCTAGCCGAGTTGCTATCCACAAAACATGCCGATGGGCGCGCGACAAATCTAGAAGTCCGACTTACCGCGACCTGATAGCGAGCGAATATGTTCGCCCCGTGCTGGATCCCAACGCCTGGTCGTTCGCGCGTACTGTCACGCGAACGGTGTCCAAGGCGGCCACGCGAGACGGTCTCGCAGAAGCATGGGTCGGCGCACGCGCAGCACGGCACGTCCGTCCCGCTTGCTGTCCCGTCCCAAAGAGGAAGCGCCTTGTCTCTCGGCGCCCGAGTAACCCCGCCTGTCGGCGGCGTTAGCAGCGCAACACTCGCGCCATCTCTCGCACCGCGCCCCAACCACATCGACCGCCGCGGGCATCACGCAGGCCACGCGGCGAAGCCGCACTACAGGAGGCGCGCTATGCGGGAAAACATCAGGGGACGCGCGAGAGTCGCGCACCCCCACATCCCCGCAACCTTAAATCACTTCTTATTCCGGCGAAACATGTCACTCGGTCTAACATCAATGCATGCTTCGAGAACAAGGTAGCACATGCAACAGAGGCCGCGCCGAAGAAATGTCCACACGCTGTCCATAGCATGCGAGCCGACATTGTCCCTGGGTACACCGCTGGCGTCCGCCGGTCACAGCAGCAGCTTTGCGGACTCGACGGCACGATCCCAGGCCAGGACTCCGGAGACGACGAAGCAGTAGTCGGTACGAGCAAGCGTCGCAAGCGCCGACGCGCCCTGCTGGCAAGAGCCGCCGTAGCTGTCGGTGACCGCCGGCTCTTTTGTCCGCCGCCGAGGGTTGTGAGCTGGATACAAGAGGCCGCCGAAGTCGCTGCGCCGAACTGGCCACAGCATCACCATCGCCCGGGATGGCTCGGTCATAGTCCGGAGCAGCAGCGCAGACGATGTGCAGGTGACAGCAAGCCAGGGGTGACTCCAATCACGCTGCGTACACTCAACACACTCGGCAAACACTAAAGTAGTGCAAGGGAGAGGAATTCTGCATGCGCATCGCCCACGTGGTACGATGTTCAACTCGGCTAGCAAAGATCGGGCAGCTATACTCAGATGCTAAGTTCACGTGAACGAAGCTCGCTTCCTTGAGTCGAACGAGTAATTTCAATTCGTGCGAGGTTAACTAGAATGAGGGAAGCAAAGTACAACACCTCAACGCCACGGTCCACCAGGTTGTGTCCTTCCACGTGCGACAGGCAGCTTCGTAAAGCCTTAGGCCTAAAGCGTCGCTACCCTGACAACAACCGGCATCCAAAAACAACACCCAAAATGAGCGCAAAACAGGCAGCCGCGAGGAGACGTCAGCTCTGTGAGGTGGTCCTACTCCGCTCGGTGCACACAGCATCCGAGATGACGGCGCCCACCGTCCCAGACGGTGTCGGAGCGACCAGTGCCAGGCCGCAATACCAGTCAGCCCGTAGTGGCGGATTGGGGAAGCAAGCCCACTACCAAGGCGAGACCGGTGCCTGGGCAACTGCGGTCAAAAAGGGAAAACAGGTGAGCGGCTCGGGCAGGGTTGCCTCCTCCTCCCAACTACGCTCTCCTTCCCATAGCTCGGCGACCGACGCCGAGCTTCACAACTTGGTAGCATCTCTCCGGGTCCAAAACGAGATGCTACTTGCCAAAATTGAAGCCTTAGAAGCTAAAACCGCTGCTCCCCCCCAATCTGCACCCCTAGCAGAAGCCATGGAGAGCGACGCGGCGGCGCCGGTGACGTCGGACGCCTTTGTGGCCAATCTTGAAGCCCGTCTTAACGCCAAATTCGAGACCCTTATCGGGACGGCAATGGAACGCATCATTGCCAAGGTCATGGAGACCCTTCCTACCATGATTGCCCAACATGTCGCGAATCTCCCCCGCACGTCTCGCAGGGCCGGTCCTCTAAAAGATGTATCCGGCCGGCCCTCCAAATCGTCGCGTCGAGCAATTGATCTGGAAGATGATGAGGACAGCTGCCCCCTATCAGGGGCTGAATTTCAGCCCCTGGTTGCTGGCTCCGGGACACATACCTTCTCTCCTCTAACCCCTAAATCCGAACATGGCGGGACAACCTCGGTGTAGGCGTTCCCCCTTATCTAAATTGGCATATCCTGTCACTGTAACTCAATGGAACTGCCGAGGACTACGGTCTCGTACTAAGCGGGCCAACCTTCGGCTTTTCCTTTCCACTTTTGAGCATATGCCCGCCGTGGTGGCCCTTCAAGAGCCAGGAAGGGGCGCCACCTTAACAAACTATACGACGTTTCAGCAGGACCCCTCGTCTTGTATATGCGTTCATAAAAATTATACTGCAAATATGGTCGACTTAGACCTCCACCTTGAGTTTTCCCATGTAATGGTGACTCTCCTCCCCCTCCGCAAACAGGACTCACCATTGCACATTCTAAATGTCTACTGCACACCCAAATTGCCGAATGTATCATTCTCCGACCTATTTAGCCGTGCGCTAAGAGTTGCGGGTCGGGACCCCCTCTTGATTGTTGGCGATTTCAACGCCCCCAGTCGAGTCTGGGGGTACCAGCGTGAAGAGAAACGGGGACGCAAGTTGGCGGAGCTTGCGTCAACGTTGGGCCTCACTCTTCACACGGACCCCGTCCACCCAACCCGTATAGGCAATTCCGTGACACGGGATACATGTCCGGATTTGACCTTTACCCGCAACATTCAGTATGCAGACTGGGTCAACACAGAGGAAACCCTCGGTAGCGACCACTGCATCCTAAACACTACAATTCGGACCAAGCCATTAGCAAAACCCACAACACAGGCCCGACTCCCAGATTGGTCCAAGTTTAGGCAAAATTACAACACAGCGACATCTATACTCGAGCAAAGCTACCAGTCATGGTCCCAACAATTGGTTTCTAGCCTTCGCTCCACCGAAACCAAAATTCAGCTTTCCGAGGCGGTATCGGACGTGGATAACCACCTCCTCCACCTCTGGGAAGCGCGGCATTGCCTCGTCCGCCGGTGGCGCAGACAGAAGCTAACCTTAAGGCTCGAATTGCCGAGCTCACCCAGCGGGCGGCCGAGTATGCGGCCCAGCTCGCAGACGCCAACTGGGTGAATCGTTGCAACACGGCGGCGCGGCAGATGTCCAGCAGGAATACCTGGCGGCTCTTCCGCGCCCTTATAGACCCAACGCAGACACGCACAGAAACTCATAAACATCTACAACGTGCCATACACAGTTTTCACGGCAACACAACTCAGCTAGCGCACAAGTTACGGGACCAATACTTGTGCACTACCCAGGACCCCTGCGGATCGGAGTACTCTTATGCAGGTTCGGAGAACGCTGAGCTGGATCAGCCGTTCCAGCTCCACGATTTGCGGGCAGCCCTGGAAAAAATGAAACGTGGCACAGCCCCGGGTCGGGACAAAATTACAGTCAAATTACTCGCTAACTTACCCGACCCGGCCTACCAGTCCTTATTGGATTACATCAATTCAATCTGGCTCGGGGACGCGCCACTCCCCAACGATTGGAAAACCGCTCTGCTCACTTTCATTCCCAAACCTGGCAAGGCCATCAACACGGACAACCTTCGCCCCATCTCTCTCACCTCGTGTGTGGGCAAACTAATGGAGACGATGGTGCGTGACAGGTTGTCCGAGTTCATGGAAAATCAACACATCTTCGCAGACACCATGTTCGGATTTCGCCCGCACAGGTCCGCACAGGATGTTCTGCTACAACTCAATCGGGACATCCTTGACCCGGTCGAATGCCCCCACAACGATAAGGTCGTACTCGCCTTAGACTTGAAGGGGGCCTTCGACAACGTTACTCACGAGGTAATACTCACCCATCTTTCACAAACCGGCTGCGGACGCAACGCGTTCAGATACATTCGGCAATTTTTGACAGATCGTGACTCCTACATTAAAATCCAGGTCACTGAACACGGTCCCTTCCGACTTGGAACCAGAGGAACACCACAGGGTGCAGTGCTGTCTCCTCTCCTATTCAATCTGGCTATGATGCACCTGCCGGCCCAATTGGGTGCTGTCGCTGGTGTGCAGCATGCGCTGTATGCCGACGACATCACTCTGTGGGCCACGCAGGGCTCACTCGGAGACATTGAGGCCAACCTGCAACAAGCGGCGACCATAGTGGACCGTTATGCTCGCCACTGTGGCCTGCAATGCTCCCCTCAAAAGTCTGAATTTGTACACATACGCCCCTCACCAAAGTGTACAGCCAAAATTGAGCTCTTTCTGGAGACAGGACCAATTCCTGAACACACAGAAGTCCGGGTACTGGGGCTTTTCATTGATCAACATAGACGGTCGAACACTACCCTGGCCCAGCTCCGTAAGGTGGGGGACCAGGTGGGCCGCATGGTCCGCCGGGTTTCCAACAAACGCGGGGAGTTGCGGTGCAAAGACGCCTTGCGGCTGGCGCATGCATTCGTGACCAGTCGAATCTTATATTCGACTCCTTACCTCCACCTTCGGAAACAAGACGAGGATGCACTCGAAGTCATCCTCCGCAAAATTATTAAGAGAGCCCTCGATCTCCCCGTGAACACCTCCAACCAGCGACTCCTGGGTCTAGGCATGGTGAACACGTTCCGGGAGCTCCGAGAGGCTCACTTAACTAACCAATACACACGCCTCTCTAAGACACTGTCGGGTCGCCGCCTCCTTGCCCGATTACACATCCAACACACCGCCCTTATGGAAGAGCGAGTGCGACTCCCCTTTGAGTGGAGATGCGCCCTCCACGTACGCCCTCTTCCTAACAACATGACACGTGAGGACCATAATGGTCGGCGCCTGGCACGGGCGGAAGCCCTGGGCCGCCACTATGGGTCGAAACCCGGCACTTATTACGTGGACGCCTCCGCCCCCCCCCCATGGGGGATAGTACACGGCCGCAGTCGTCCACCAGTCCAAAACAGTTAACGGGCTTACATTTCGCGCCCGCGACATAACTCATGCGGAGGAGGTCGCCATTTCACTGGCTGCTACCCACTCTGATTCCAAAACAATTATCTCCGACTCGCGAGGGGCCTGTCGGAACGTCGAGCAAGGCTGGGCTCCATACTTAGCCTACCGACTACTTCAAAGTTGCACCTACACCGGGGACCCCGCTCACCGGAACATAGTATGGGCTCCTGCTCATATGGGTCTCGAGGGGAATGATGCAGCCGATGCCGCCGCCCGCGCGCTCTCTCTCCGGGCTTCCTTTCTCGACCCCCTAGATCAGGATCTTGAATTCAATCCCGCGTATTCTTTTAAAGACATTGTCCTGCATTATCAATCTGGCCATAGCCTTTACCCTCGCCCGAGTAAAGGTCTATCTAAGACGGAGGAGCGGCTTCTACTCCGTCTCTATACGAACCCAGGTAGCACAAAAGAGATACGTAACGTTTTCGTAGCGTTTATCCAAGACGATAAAAACGGGTTAAAGAAGACACGAATGAGAGAACTTCGGCGGGAAAACGTCGGATATTTCTGCTAATGTCCGGCTTAATTACTTTCTTGAGACGATCTAGAACAGGTCTGCAAGACGTATTCGAAAAGCTGGTCTAGAAATAGGATTGGGAAAGACACAAGTAATCCCTTTGCCAAAACTATTCGTAACCAATTTCTAAACGTTTTTAGGACGTTATCAAAAAGCTGGTCTAGAAGCGGTCTTGAAAGGTTTACGATCATCTGAAGCTAATTTTCGCGGGTGACGGGCGCGATCAGACATCGTTGTTCAAAACACGCGTTTAGTTTCGCCTCACGCGACTGGCCTATGCCGCGCAGACGTCGTCAGCCGCACCCGTTGGCACGGCCTAGGCTGATCGCGTGAGGTGAAACTGATCGGGCGTTTCGAACAACGATCTCCAATCGCGCCCCAGATGAGTAGAAGCGTCGGTGTTGACTGTAAGAGCCATGGCGCAGTGCCAAGCACTGTTCCCCGCATGGCCGGCGCATCGTCTACCAAGTCGCACGAAAATGAGCCTGTTAGGAATAATAAATCCTTAATACCGCCTTTAGTAAGCTACGATGCTTACAACCACAATGGGAATGACATCCTGCAAAGAACAAATGGCCACATCTTGGCAGGTGGCCAGACCAAGCCCTTCATGCCAAGAGCGCATGAAATGAGAACATTGTGACAAAGCAAGAACACTTTATTAAAATGTAATGCTTATGCAAGGTTCGAACAAACTGTGTGAGAAATGCACATAGAAATAAAAGTACATCAACAATGACAAAAGTCGCAGAAAGGATTCGTAATGAACTCGAAAGTGAACATTCACTAGCACATAAACAAAATTCCAAGTACACATACAAAAATGAACAGAAAAACCTGGAGTGTACTAAAGTGTCTAATTTATCATAGTAAAGTGCGGGTGCTATTAGATGGACTAGAGTTATGCAGAAGTGACATCGGAGCGAATGGAAGAAGTAGACTGAAAAATGCAAGAGTATGAATTGGATGGTAACTGCCTCCAAGCAATGTTACCAATCATCTAGAAGCTTGAAAAGAGCACAAAAAGAAATACCACCGCATACCATCATAAAACAATCCTGTGACAGAAATAAAAAAAATGGGAACAATGCAAAATTGGAAATATTGCCTTTAGGATATATCAAAGAAGGTAATGGCGAGAAAAATAACCATACAACAAAAAAGCAATAAAGTGAAATTAGTACAGAATACTTAAACGGGGGATTCAGTGTAACAAGTGAACACTACTGTAGTACAGCGAACGATGAGACAGTAATGCTGCATCTTGCCACTCCAGAACGGGCGAAATGAATATGCAAGCCTCATATTAGAAACTTACACAAACATGGAAATAAAATGGAATGCACTGGAAGCTGCATTTGTGTAACAAAGGAAGCAATGGTCATAATAAATAGTAAGTGTTTTATCTAAAAAGCCCTTTACAAGAGGCAAAGTTGTACCTCTCTGGCAAAAATAAAGTTGCAACGAATAATTTCCAAACCAGCAAATACATTAATTAGCACACTGACATGTCACACTTTGCGCACATCTCCAGTCTCCTAAAGTAAAAAAAAGCACTCTGAATGAGAAAAACGTTTAACACATGTAGCCCAGAGCAAATTCTTTGCCAGTTCACTCACACTGTCACATCCAAAAACATTTGCCACAAAGTCCAGGCACAGTTCCACTGATGTTTACCAATTCAGCCCCACTTTCACGTCCAAAAATATTTGGCACACAGTCCAGGCAGAGCTTCATAGATAAATAGCTTGAGAGCACCCTACTGATTATTGTGCAGTCCCGCTGCTGGAAATAGAACTGCCGCACATGCTGGTAGTAGTTTCAATCTAGACACACTTGCTGCCCTGGACAGGTATGTTCAGATATCTGCACTGGTGCTCTATTTTGTCGAAGTAGACACATTGATGCACTACGCTGGTAATTGAAATGTTTTGAATGCGCAAGTATTGGCTTCACCAGAGAGACTTGTCCACATACCACCACTGGCATATATATGCACTTGCTCTTCACTCAGTAGCATTGAACTTAAAGTGTTCCCTATGTGGGAGCCATGTGTAAAACCGGTGTCACACGACCACTCTCGATCGCGATCAAGCCCGATCCGGATCGAAATTATCGATGCGACTGGCTCACTCTCGTAGTTTGCGCAGAGGAGCCATCACGACCGAGAAATTCGATTTGTAACGGACTGGATAGCGGCTAAAAGAGCCCCGTGTGAAACCGGTATCAAATAATGCACAGACGTACGCTAGGAAAATGTGTTGCACAAGGACAAAGAACTGCGACATGCCCTGTTGTGCGAAGCGCGCGAACAGATGTATATATATATTAAAAAAAACTGCGAGAGCGCTTCGCGAACTCCATGCGCACACATGGCACCCGCACGAACTCGGCAGGCCGCCGTAAAGCGCGAAGGGCGCACAGCGTACATTCCGACACATGTCCCAAACTGCAAACAATCGTACTACCTAAAGCATACAAGTTATTTTATACCAAGGGCATACTCGAATCACGTATGCAGTATGCACAAGCTAGTTATGCAGCGTACATGCTGTATCCATTCGCCAAATAGTAAAATTGATAACAAGCACAAAGCTACAAGGGACTCAATACATTACTACCATTTGAGGCGTCAAATAAAATCGAATTTGGCCGTTTCATATATTGGACAGAATATATGGACACATGTGGTACCCGGTAAGACCATGAAATACCCATCACGTGGGTAAAGGGGGCGAAAACACAATCGAGAACCTGATGCGCAAACGATAAAAGCACGGTATGGTGCACGCAAAATTCTGTCAGTGCGCTGTAGCGCGAGGGAAGAAAATAGGGCGAGCACTTGACCTCACCTTTTGGGATACCGCACTAGTAGTGAATCATTAAAAAAAAGCCTGTTTGAACCAGTTCCCTTGTCTGCAACACTCTTGCTAAACGGGAGACTAAAATACCACGATGATGGCTCTATTGCGGAGATCGGCAAGGTGCGCACAGACAGAAATTTTGCCGCCTTTCTTCGCATTCTGCAAAATGCTTTCTTGTTAGGATCACGCATAGCGGCCGACCCCGACGCTAGGGATACAGAGGCACGATTTCGTCCCTCTAACTTTCGTCCTTATACTGCCCTTAACGCCTTAATTACAGCGTCAGTGAAAAGGCGCCTCACATAACATGACAATGAACTTGAAGAGCTGATTAGTGCCCTCCACTCCGCGCCCTCCAATTGAAAACACTACTGATTTCCAAATTAAACTACACAAACAGATCGCAGAACCCAAACTAATCACCGAACGTCGTTTTCTTGACAGCAAAGCACTGCAACACTTACATGACAAAGGGCAGCGGCAGCACATTCAGAACAGTCGCAAACAGACCATAACGCCATGCGAGTGCGATAACGTAACTATGCCCGGCTTAACGAATAACGTGGCCGCCTTGATCACATAACAATTGAAAACACTACTGATTTCCAAACTAAAACCACACAAACATATCGCACAACCCAAACTGATCACAGAATATCGTTTTCTTGACAGCAAAACACTGCAACACTTACATAGCAAAGGGCAGCGGCAGCACGTTCAGAACAGCCGCAAACACACCACAGCGCAATGCGAGTGCGGTGACGCGACGACGCCATGACGACGCGACTATGCCCCGGCTCGCCCGGCTGCCCGGCATCACGAATCACGTGGCCACCTTGGTCACATGATTTGACGACGGTATCGCCACCTTGCGCAAGGTTGGATCGCGTTGATGGGTTGTTGAATATTGTAGAAGCCGCTAAAGAGGCTGACGTGCCGTGGCGTGGCGGTGGCGTTTTGAGTCGTTTGCAAAACGTATTCACCCCTCGTTTTTAAGCTGTCTGGCTTCCAACGTTATCAAAACGTATTCACCCCTCGTTTTTAAGCTATCTTGTTTGGAACGTCTTTGATGCGTCGATTTTGGTCAAAAATCCGTTTCAGATGTTGAATCCCTTAATACGACGTTTTCAAGACTTTGTGTGCTACCTGGGCACTCTGCTGTGTCCGGCAGCACTCAAACATTTTGATCGTTCTTTCACGGGCAGTTGTCCGCACTGTGCGGAGACGTCTTCGGACATCTACCACATGGTGTGGGCCTGCCCATCTAACCCAGCTATTGCCCCTCACCCAAACCCCACTCGGGAGGACTGGGAGGCGACCCTGCTCGGCTGCTATGACCTGCAGGCCCAAAGGGCCTTGGTCGAGCGCGCCCGGGCAGCGGCCGACGCCACTGGGGTCCCGTACTAGGGATTCCACCCAGTATATTAAGGGCCGGGCCCCTAAGGACCGCCCCATGTGCGTGCCTCCATGTGCTTCTCGTCTGAGAGCAATAAAAGTTTTTCAACAACAACAACAACAAAACCACATTTTCTTTAAAGTCTAGATGGATGGATGGATGGATGGATGGTTGGATGTTATGAGCATCCCCTTTGGAACGGGGCGGTGGCCTGCGTCACCAAGCTCTTGTTATTATACTACCTAATGTCCTACATAGGTCAAAAAATAAATAAAAAAACCCCATGAACTCTCACAATCAAATTTCCTAATCCCCTATTGTGAACTGCGCTTTTGTACGTCTCCGTTTTTTGTCGTTTCCCTACTTTTCTTCCGCCAATCCTCCGATCGCCTCTTACTAATCCCCATTGCGGACATGTTTACTTTTCCACTGCTCTGGCTGAACTCACGGGCTTCAAGGAGGCCAGTGGTGCCTGAATAGACCACTGGGCAGACGTCTTCACATTCTAATAAAACATGCTCCAATGTTTCCTTAGCTTTACCGCAGCAAGCATATGCTTCTTCTTCCTTCTTATATCTCGCGTGTTCTAAGGCATCCCGATCTCGCTTCGAAAAGCAATGAGCCTCCCTTTGAGTTATAAATTGTTTCTTTCCTGATTTCGTTTTTTCCTCTTAGGTAGTTACTCATGGCAGGTTTCTTTTCCATTGCCGTCACCCATGAGGTTATTTCTGCCTCTCTGACTTTCCGCTTGACGTTCCTTGTTTGCTGTGTTGCCCACCCTACAGGCCGCATACTTGCTGGTAAGTTTCTTAGTTTCTTTCCTCCACTGTGAATCAATGTTTTTCCTGTACAGATACCTCAACATTCTCCCAGTCCATTTACTTTCTTCCATATTAATTCCTCAGTCGTTCTTCATACTCAATTTTACTGCGAGCTTCCCTCACTTCAAAACTAGTCCAGCCCATATCACCCTGCACAGCTTGATTTGTAGCCTTCCCGTGAGCGCCTAATGCGAGACGTTCCACTGACCTGCGTTCCACTGACGTTACTTCTGCGTACCACAACGCAGAAGTAACGACGGTGACGCTTTTTCGAGGCTGAGCTAGGTCTCTCCGGATCGGCGTCGCCGATTCCTTCTGCTTCCAGCATTACGTCTCACGGAGAATCCGTTTTCGTTAAACTATAGGCTGCGACGAGCTCGCAACGTGGTCGGCGTGGTCTGTGAGAAGTGACGAGCTTTTTTCGCAGTCGCAACAGGGCAGAAAAAAGCCCGAATCGACGCAAAAACTCGAGCTAGAAACGTGCTTCACCCAAGCCGGTACTACCCAGATAACGTTTCGCGCGCCGCCACCAGGCACCGCTACTATACCTCAAACTCAGCGCAAGACGCCCATGCTCTTGGGGTGCTTTCTGTCGTTCGGCGATCGCTTCTCGTATCTCCCTGTTCCACCAGCTTTTCGGTTTCTTTGTTCCTTTCCAACGAACATGTTTCTCTTTCCGTATTTCTGTCGTTATTACACTTAGAAGCTCACCATATTCCCACTCTTTACTTGGCCATTTGCCAATTTCTTCCTCGACTCTAGTGACTATATTTGCTATTCAGCATTCAAATTTGGACTGGCCATTTTGCGCTCCTTGTTCTCTTTCCTGACTACATATCCCATTTTCAAAATGATGCGTTTATGGTCACTCCCTATGCTGCTATGCCCTTCCTCATGAATGAGCATTTCTCTCAACTTATCATGAATTCCTTGTGTCATCAGAGAGTAATCAATGGTCGATTGCCGGTTACCCACTTCTCACGTGATCTGCCCTTCACACTTAGGCTCTGTATTCACGATAACGAGGTTATTTATGTTGCTCACAAAGGTCTAGCATTGACTTCCCGTTGTTGTCGGTATAGCCATCTAAATCCTGTATGTAGGAATTCATGTCACCTAAGGACAATTTCAGCACCATTCCCGAAACCCTTAATTCAGCGCTTATGCATTCCACTAACTCTTTATTCTTATCTGTAGAATTATTTCCGTTCCACAAATACGCAACGCCCAGCCAAGTTTTTTCCCTACTCATTGTACCTGATAACCAAAGATGCTCTTGACATCTTGAATTTACTCTTTTCCATTTTGCTCCTTGATGGATGAGCATTCCGACTCGCCCTCCCTTTATTTCCGACTTGGTTCTGTTGCACCCTTCCCAAACATAATTCTCAATAACTGGCAGCTCTTCTGAGCCTCTAAGATGCGTTTCTGTAAGCGCATACACCCCTATTTGTTCTCTATTTAACTGCTCCTCAATCTCTGCCCACTTTTCCTTTCTTCTGCCACCCTGCATGTTTATGTAGCCTATTGCATGGTGAGCTCTCTTTCTTGCTTTCCTCCTTTTCATGCTATCGCTCTTGCACCTGTTTGACAAGCTCGTACTGGAAAGCCTCCATTTTCTGCAGCCTAGTATCGACATCACATTGTGTGCCGGTTGGTTCGATGCCCTCTCCATTCTCATCCGTATCCTCATCTGCCTTGAGGGACCACCCGCGCACTGCCTGCTTTCCCGGCTTTCTCGCCATGTATTGCACGGATTTTTGCAAATACTATAATAACGCTACTACTGATGCAAATACTACAATACTATACACCCGCCGTGGTTGCTCAGTGGCTATGGTGTTGGGCTGCTGAGCACGAGGTCGCGGGATCAAATCCCGGCCACGGCGGCCGCATTTCGATGGGAGCGAAATGCGAAAACACCCGTGTGCTTAGATTTAGGTGCACGTTAAAGAACCCCAGGTGGTCAAAATTTCCGGAGTCCTCCACTACGGCGTGCCTCATAATCAGAAAGTGGTTTTGGCACGTAAAACCCCAAATATTATTATTATTATTATTACAATACTATACGACTATATCAATGCAGAGCACGTGCCTTTTAGCAAGAACCGATACGCAGAGGATCTAAATCCTCAAAATGTCACAAAGCAACTCTCAGCACTGTTTCAAAAGCAATCAATGCCGCAGAGACCAAAGGCAAGACACGCTCTCGCACGCGCTCAACCACGCGGCCACGCTCTCACTTTCCCGCCAAAAACACGCACAGTAAAACCACCTAATAGTTATCCAATCCAATCTACCATTTAAAGACTACAAACACTCAACGTCCCAACCGGCTGCACGTGTTGAAACACGTGCACGAAAGGACGCTCTAACAATCCTGAAACACCAAATGTGCACGAAACACACCCGCGCACCCAAAATACGAGACAAAAGAAGAAAAGAAAAACCACCAATTACTATTTTTAAAGGCAAAAAATCGGTGGCAGAGGTAATTGGCGCCATCTATGAGGAGGGCGGAGCTCGCGCGCCGATCCAGGTGGCCGAGCTCTTCACCCCACAACTCCTCTCCCCTCACCCTCCTTCAACCTCGACTGTCTCCGCGCGCGCTCCGTCAGTTTCGTGGTCCTCGATAGCTGTGTGCTTGTGCTCCGCGATGTTTCACCCATTTCACGACTCGTACCGCTCGTGCATCGTGCAATGGTGCACGAATACCTCAAAAACAAGTCCTGCAAGGTTGTTCCGGGTGCCTAAAGACAACAGGTGAACACGCAGACCCAAGGGCATCAGAAGGCGCATGTACACGAACACAGCCCTGCCCATGTGTGTGCTCCACGAGCCTCCGGATGTCGCTGCGCCTTGATTGTTCTACACTTCTCTCTTGCCAGAAGAGAAAGCTGACAAATAGATGTTCCTCCTCATTGTCACCTGATCTATGACTTGTGTTTTTCTGTGCCAAGTCTCATTCTGTAACTTCAGTAACTTGCCCAGCTTTCCATACCGCCCTCAGTGCTTTTTCTGTGTCACGTTCTACAAACGTACTAACAGCTGAAAAATTACTGTTCGTGTATTATGTCAGTAATCGCCGATGGGAAAACCACGCGAACAACCTTCATGTGTAAGCATGATACGCTTTTTCTTCTGGAAAGAATGAGAATTGCAAGTGTCCTAAATGCAGATTTTTGCAGTTCATGTTTATTATTCAAAGGAGTGCCAAGTAGGTACGTGCCTTAAGTGACGCAATTTTACCACTAAGCATTGCATTGGTGGCGAAAGTCGTGTTGTTGCCTTATTTTACCTGGTCTTTTTCTGTGAATGTTTTCTATGTGCTAGCTGCTGCAAAAGCCGACTACCTTCTATTCCTCCTTGCCACTGTTACTCAAGTTGTGGCCAAGTGCAAAATAATATATATTTCAGTGTTTAGTACAATGTATTTTTGTTCTGCCATGTCTTTCATTCATTTTGTTCAGTAGTAATGAACATGTCACGCATTTCATATACTTTCGGGCAGGTTTATATTATAAGTAAGCTTGTTTTTTGGTATGCCTGTCAAACAACCGTAGAATTTTATTCAATATTTTAGGTATTTTGCGTGTCATTGTTTTTGCCATTACCAGCGAGTTTTCCCTTTCTATAGTTGTCATGATTATGTCATACACGTCGTCCAGTTTTGTGCAATATCTTAGTGCATATATCAGAAGCTCGTCTACATTTCGGTTTTGAGGGCGTTATATAAAAATCTTTTTTTATGTGTGTGTACATGAAACGGCCTTCGCGTTTTCTAGCGTTTTTTTTTTTTATTTCACCGTCTGTGAACTTCTGTGTTTAGTAATCTTGTATATGTCACGCACCTTTCACTTTTGCTCATTTCTTTGAGCGTGTATCACCACCACGTTATAAGGAAAATCTGTTTTCGGAAACGAAGTCAATAAAGCCAGACCGACGATCTGTTGTGTTGGAAGTGGAATTTTTTTATGTCCCGGCACATGCTGGTATAAGTATGGGCAAGACTGCGTGTGTGCCAACGCATAGCCCACGGCGCACCTGGCGCACCACGCCAGCAACGCCAATGCGCGGCGTAGCCCGCGCGATAAAAAAAAGAAAAAGAAAAACAACGCGCCGCGTACAGGTAGAAAAGAAAAAAAGGTAAGTGGCGCGCGCGGCATGGGGGAAAGGGAGCGGGTCGGCATAATAAAAACAAAAAGAAAACGCTAGGGAGGGGAGGCGCCGCGCGGCTGCTGTTCTTGTTGCCACGACGACGCATCGTGTGCGCCGCCATTTTGCGACTGCATCGCCCTGCTTGCAGGGCCGTAACTGAAGGGGACCTAGGCGCTAGCGTCGAAAGAGCGTCTGCTCGAAAACAGCCAATGGCAGCCATGCGGAGATTCACCCCTATGTGCGCTTTGGCCACGTGGCTTTGGCCAATCAGCGGCAAGGGCGCATCCTTCAGAAATAACGAGATAGCATAGGTTCCTCCTCACCTACGGCATTTTGTACCGGCGCAAAATATGCAAAGAAAGCAGCTTACGGCGCCCACCAGCCACCGAGTTCGCAAATGACGGCGGCGCGAAGCTGAAACATTTGTTCGGCCACATTGGCTTGTATAAGCGATGTTTTATTAGTTTCCGATTAGATTTAGGTGCTAGATTTTACGGAGGGATTCTTAATTGTACAAACCCAGTGAAAATGCACTTTCCCGAAAATACTTTCTTTGCGATTTTTTGCCCTTTCAAGACCCGCGCCTCCCCTCATGACACAATAAATTTGGACTGATGCATACTTTCAAAACCCTATGGTTGATTTCCCGCTACGAGATCGATTATCAAAAGTCAGTTACATCTTTTAAATTTCGTGCAGTTAAAAAAGCGCTAAGAAAGTCACCAAAACTTGCAAAGTACAGTCTTCGCCTCTTGTAAAGCTCAACGTAGTCTATCTTTACAGATAAGTTAACCGGCCCACGAGCACATGCAGTTGACTCACTCAATCCGCCTCTTTCACGGCGCGACGGCGCATGCGCCCTGCCCTAGCGGATTAGTGGCGAAACGTTTTGGAAGGGACGCGCACGAGCGGCCAGATATCGGGGACAACACCCCGACCAAAAAAAAAAAAAAAAAAAGCCCTTGAACGCGCGCTGTTGCAAAGGCTTGTGCCATGTACCGCGTTGAAACTCTACTGGTAGCTCGGCGTCAGTGCAGTGCCGAAAACGTGCGTGACTGCAACTCCACTTTGAAACAGAAAAGGGCCAGGGCAGGGCTTCATCCGGACTGCACCGTGAACCACGTAGTTGCCGCCTTGCATTGACGGCTGTCAAATTTATCGGTAAACCCCTGCGTTACACTTGGGCGACAATTCAAAAACATGTTGCTGACGCAGTCTTCTTGCAGCGTCGGCCCACTGTTGCTGGCGGTGGCAGCGCGTGCCCGACTTCCTGAACTGTTTTAAGGCGTGGTAGCAATTCGTGTATACGAGACCAAGACGCCTATGACTGCCCGACTATTCAGCACTGTCATTGTGACCATTTGATCGTAATAGGCCGACAACGACGCAACCGACGTGCGTGAGTTGCCATATAGCGCGACGGGCTTTCGTGTCGACAAAATCAGCGCGACGACCGTGACATCTTGACCGAACTCTACGTGATCAACCGTCGAACCGACAACGCGATAGCTGCAGCTCATTCACTTGTAAATATAATTTTTCGCGCTCGAAATGCGTCGACATGCCTTCGAAGTTGAAATGCACGAGCTTCAGTACTCTCAAGCCATGCACGTGAAGTTTGAGTCATTGTTGATCCTGTTCAGCGAAGTTTGGGTTAGGCCCGACCCCGTCGAGTTCGTGCAACCGCTACCGATGATGCTGAACTTCAAAAATAAGCTGTCAGGACGTAGGAAACCGCTTGTATAGTTAGGTTGAGACCCTATTGAATTCCAAAGAAGCATTGTTTACCTCTGCGCCAAACAGGGAAAGAGATAGTGCATTCGATACAGCAGCATAAACTCGCTCAGTTGCCAATCGTGTCAGCGATGGCATCCGCCTTTTTGCGAGAGAACTACACCGCATGTAAGTGGGGACTTATGCCGAGCACAGTTGTCTCTAATAATACTTTATAACACACACGAACTGTATCATTAAGTTCAACAAAAGCGAGAATCAGTAGTAGCAGCCCATAATATATGTCTGGATGCAGTTGTTTAAGGGACTCGGCCGCTCATACTGACTCGTCTGCATGCTTTGCAACGTTTCGAGATTTCACATCAGCGATGCGCCGTTTCTACAATAACCGAAGCTTACAGCGATCTGAAGCTGTAGAGGTAAACAAATGCACCACTTTGGCAAATCCCACGTGGAAGGCTGCGCTCGAAGGCTTCTTGAATATGCGAAATGTTTAGAGAACATGTAAAAGAAATACAAAAAGCGATGTGCAGTCGCAGACATCAGCGACAACGAACTCAAGGCAGCCGCATCGGCAGACGAAACTCTGCATGCCTTTGCCGGCCACGCTGTTACCACAACAGCACACTCTGGCCAGTTCACCCACTACAGTCGATGGGTGAACGACATGCTGCCCCGGAGAAATCATTAATGATTAATCGCGATCCACGAACCGCACAACCGACGTACACTCAACATGGGCGCAGGTACACAAATCAACCGGCGAAATTCCCGGCACCCTTCCAAAACGTTTCCAGCGGCGTGTCAGAGGGCAGCACGGGAACATGAAAGAGGCGAATTGTGCATGTCTTTGCCAAGACTCATGAAGAAGACTGGCTTGGTTAAACCAAGCACTACCAGAGCACACAGCAAGAGAAAGTTGCTATCTAAATTTTCGCATGTTGACTAGATTATTAATTGGTCCCAATATTTATTGTGTTAATATGAATATGAAGGTTCTAACATTTAGTTCCCACGGACATAGCCTGGAAACATGCCACATGTGGTCTGAAAACAGGACACACTTGACCCGAGCCAGCAAAGCTCAAAAGCCAAACTACATTGTATGGCTAAATACCAGAGTACACGACGTATGCTTCAAGACAAAGGTCTCCACAACGGCAAATCTTTATTCGTGCCCAGCACAAACTTGTCCAACACACCATCCATCACTGCCAAACTCAAACGGCCACAATCTGTTCTCTTTTTTGGCTAAACATTTGTTTTCTGTCAAGGCAGTTTTTTTTTTATTTCCACCTTAAAACAAAACCTGCCACAAATGAAAGGCAAAATGGGAATCATGGGAGAAAAGCGTCCATCACAATGAAAACAAGTCAAGCAAAGCAATATGAACAAAACAGATGCGCTGCAGATTTGCACAATTAGGAGGAAAGGAGGACAGCACTGCTGTCAATTTTGAGAGCTACAGAATTGCAAGTGTTAACAAAAATATGTCACTGACAAAGAAAGAAGGGAGAGAAAAATGGAAGGGAAGGGGCTGGGGGAGGCAGGTTGGAATGGGCAGTTCTGCTGGCCTCACTTGTCTGTTCAAAAGTTTTGCCCACTGTCCTGGGAGGAGGAGCACACAAGACACCAGAAAAAGATGGAAGGCTTAAGAAAGTGCTACAGGCATTATTCCACTAGCAGTGATGGGGTTTCCTGGGCAGGGGGTTGTTAAATACTGTGCTAGTGACGTGCAAATTGGGCACCAATGGTCGCTCTCCTCCCCCGAGCTGCCTTTTACTCGGGAAGGAGCTGCCCACTGCTGCTGCTGCTGATGCTTCGCTATCAGGCCTTGGCTGCTGGTGTTTCACTTTTGGGTCCAGCTGCTGCTGCTGCTGCTCCTGTTGCCACTGGTGTCGCTTCATCCTTCTTGTCCTTCTTGCCATCAGCACCTGGCAGAAGCAAAGGTACCACATGCTGCTCTCAATGACAAGCCACACAACATTATGAGAGCACTTTACAGTAGACTTGAAGACACGATAGGAAGCAAAGGAAAGCACAGTTGCTAGCAGCAGGAAGGAGATAATGTTGGGCAAATTTTGCAAATTTTCAATCCAGCATGCCAACTGCAAATATGCAAATGGCATTTTTTCTCAAGTCAAAAGAAAAACTTTTACAGAGGAGAGTTGCAAAACTTTAGTGCAGAACGAGAGCTAAAACCAGACAGGTACGCTTCTGAATGTCCAATATTGCAACTTAGCATTTTATTGTTTGTATCTATATTTTTAGACAAGTCATATTGCTAAGTTGCACCATTGCAAATGAACTTATGTTGGCATTTTCTACAAAATTCCTAATAACAGTACAGGTGCAACTCGGAATAACGAAATCCCGTGACAATGAAGTGTTGCTGTACTATAATCCAGCATGAACGAAATTTGCCGTAACGTAACCCCACGTATTACATACTAGCACAAGGCTATCAGGCTCCAAAATGTGCTCGAATGCGACTGCTTTGGACGAAGATTGCGTAAAAAAACCATCACATTAAGCGTGCGTAGGCGCAACCATTTTTGTTAACAAAACAATCAAGCGCCAGGAGCGATCACGTGCGCCGGAAACAGGTCATGGCTGCCACCTCGTTTAATGATCGCCCATTTGATATGGCACACAAGTTGCTACCGACATGTGACCACGTGGAAATGTTTAAGGCACCTGAAATGGCAGTCGCAGCATAGAGTGCCACGCATCCCTGGCTTCAGGAATGCTGATTTGGTGCCACCAGACAGGCATCACGAGTGGATTCGGCACTGCACGTAGATTTGCGCGAAGGGGCCGTAATCTCAATCAATTGCCTTCAAGAATATACAAGATACGATCACTTTCGTGCTCGGCGCTGGATGCGTCGGTGCCTACATGCGACAGCGTGTGCTGGAGGAATGCTGTATGCATGTAGTGCCGAGTTACACAGAGTCTCGCAAAAGTGATCGCATCTCCCAAACCAACGGACCGAGAATACTGCTCCACAGCAGTACTGCCACTGCTGGTCGACGCATGCGATGCACTTTGTACTGTCGGCAATGCGGCTCTATATCCTCAAGCAAAGCTTGCCAAAGTAGGGTAACGAAATTTTGACAGTAAAGTTTTGTTCTGCGATGCATTACCTATCTGTGCTGTTTCATTTCGCAACAACTCCTGTGTTCCCCACCGATTTCGCTATTCGGAGGTTCAACTGTGTACTATCAATGGTTTTGCACTCTACAAATCGCTAGCATTCAGGCAAAATAAAGAATTAACATACTTGAATGAGTAGCAGAGAGGCAGTGCCACTCCCAAAATATGCAACTTACAAAAATAATTCGACTAAAGAGTGCAAAATTATACATTTCAAGCTACAAAACTAGCTAGCTTTCTTCTGGAGTAACGTTATGCCCATTTTGGCAGAAAAGCAAGCCATAAAGAAGCTCTTTCAAATGAGACCAAACTGGCCTGGATCCGATAAATGGTTTTGCAATGGCGATCGACACAAAATGGGCCATTTTGAGTGCTTTCATTGGAGAAACGAGCATTTGGTAGGATAAACGATGTTATTACCCTCAAGGACATCTTCTTGGGCATAGTCTTTTGCCAAACTGTGCACCTGACATGTAGATTAGAAAAATAAACGAAAAGATCAATTTCTTTCTGCAAGACCCATGTCACTTTTCTTGAATGAGTTTTGGTTGTACACAGCACTACAATGGAA
The DNA here is from genome assembly GCF_050947875.1 of Dermacentor variabilis. Lineage (NCBI taxonomy): Eukaryota > Metazoa > Arthropoda > Arachnida > Ixodida > Ixodidae > Dermacentor > Dermacentor variabilis. Next base: position 66,711,245 of record NC_134569.1, on the reverse strand, counting down.
AGCAGTACTTAGCTATGTATGTGAGAAATGGAATGTGGGAGTGGTGCCCATGGGACAAAAACCACCAAAGCAGGGCAACATTGGAACAAGATGCAGTGAAACTGGGCAAATTTCAAGTTCCCTACCATTTAAGCAACAGCTGCATTTCGCCCACATTACAGTTATGACAGGCAGGCAGGAGGGCAGCATCTTCTAACAAAGGTTAGGTTCACAGCTTTAGGTTCACCGCTCATCGCATATGGTTCACCCTAGCATTACTTGGCAACTGGAGATTTGTCCAAGTAAAACAGTAATGATGCACTGAAAGTTATGAAGAATGTAAATGGGACTAAAACAGTCGAAGAAGCAAATAAGACAACCCAGGTGCCAGTTCCGTATTCTTGTTTATTTAGCGACGAACAAGGTCAGTGTTAAGGGAGGACGCGGCCCTTGAAAACCGAAAAATCGTGAAAAAGCCGATTTTTGAAAAACCATATTTTTGGGTTGTAAGTCTCATAAACTACCTGTTCTGTAATTATCAGCTCCTAATTCAACCGTAAAAATGAAAAAAAAGAGAGAAAAAAGAAAACACGCTACTTTTGAGGCCACCGCGGCCCACAAAACACGCGCAAATGCCCAAACAAGTCAAACTTCGCGGGCGCGCCATTCCTGGCCCATGCGGCCTGCCCGCTCCATCTTGGTGTTGTTTTGACCTTGGATTCTTTGTCTCTATTTTGCCGCCTTGCAATATGGCATCGTCGGCGCGATTGAGGGGCTATTGGCGTTTTCCCGCAATGTGATGCGGAGCGCTGATTGGCCGGAGCAGCGCGTTCAAATCCCGCAGGCTAAAGCGCGCCTGCCATTGGCTGCTGCGCGGGCGGCGGCTGCTCCCTTTGATGCCGCGCCCGCCGCGCTCTCGTCGTCGTTGCCCCTTGCTCCGTCCGCCTCAACACGAACTTGCGAGCTGCTCATCGCCCTGCGCTATCTTTAGATTATTTGCTCAGGTTTTTTTTTTTTTTCCCCCGCTAGTTCTTCACTGCATGCGATGCCGGCAAAGCCCAAGACAGTGCAGATGTTCGGTGCACGGGAGCGCGATATGCGCCTTGTACGAGCATCAAACTTCCGATCTTCCGCAGCAAGTGCCGACTGCGTAGATGCTTTTCAGCGGCGGAACTGTGCTTTCGGCTGTTTCCAGTCGAAAATCCGACACACTCTGAGTGCCTGGAGGCGCAAGAGCTAATTAGAAGCTCCGCAGGAGCTTTCTAATAGAAAAAACGCGTTCAACGTTAAGGTCATTTTTCTCGGAATGGATTTTTTCGCTAGTAGTGGTGCTGGGGAAGGCGATATCTCAAGAACTGCTCTTCAGATTTGTATGCCGTTTTTTTTATTCTCTTCCTGAAAAGCTTTGCCGGGGGGTAACAGGCTTCTTTCTTTGAAAGCTGGTGCAGTTAATTTATAATAAGCAATTAATTTTTGATGCATGTGGTCAGTACTGGCTACATCAAATTCAATGTTGTCTTAAAATTTTTTTCAGGGGAAATCAAAGAAAAGGGCTCTAGCCTCCTGGGATATCTATCAAGGGATCATCACAGTGAATTTCAGCTTCCTACGTCTTGGCATTTCTCCAGGCTCTTTCTCAGGCATATACATGAATCACCTAGTTAGACCTCAATAACTCTGGAACTAATAAACATATCTTCATGAAACTTTGCAGTTCATAGTTCGGTGGTGTGAACGTACCCTGAAAATTTCATCTGGATATCTTAAAAAATAAAAAAGTTCGGTCTCTAGGGTAGCCTCCCCCCTTAAAGAGAACTGAACTTCACAGCTAAGAGCGTAGATTATTAAAAATGCTAATTCTGTCCAAAAACAACCTTTCAGTCTGCTCTAATAGCTACAACTAATCCTTCAGTTAACCCCTGAATTTTGTCGTTAAAATTCGATGTTTTTTTCTTTTCTGTGTGATGATCACACCCTGAACTTGTCGCAGCGATATGTCGCGTGCCAAGTCTAGCTAATGATCATCGCGTTTACGATCTGTTAAATGCTACACGAACGCCTCTTGAAGACATACCAAGCGGTCCGCATGCACCGAACATTCTTAAGCAGATGCGCCATTTATTTTTTTCATCCCTTTCTGCACTTCCATGAAAAAAAGCTACAACCAAAGTTACCTTGGCTTTATTACTTGTAGGCTTCATAATGATTTTGTTTAACAACAACATAAAAGGCACCTTTCGATTCTTCTCGTCTGCACTCGTGGGCACGCAACAAATTGCGAGCGGCAACGTGGTAGCCACGTTTACACCGATACGTTAGAAGTGTACCCTATTCATACGCCGACGCTTGTAACGCAGCTAAGATATTTGCCCATCCTTAGCGGAAACATGCCGTATTAGGATAGGAGTGAAGAGAAATGCCACAGTTTCAGTAGCATGCCCGCCATGTTTTTTTACGTCACTGGCAGCTAAGCGCACCTATCTCCGTTTCTGTCCCCTCAAAGTGGACATGGCCAAGTTATTGTCGCAAACTTGCCGATATTAATGAGATTATTCGTTAGTGATACGGAAGAAACTGTTTCTATGTACATAATGTACTCAAGAGAAGAAAAATAATCGCATTCGGAGCGTCCGGCTTGCTCCGCCGGTCGCCATTTTTGTTTTGGTGTCTTGCACAGGCTGTGCCCGCACTGCCAGTGGCAGCCCCCCGCTTGTTGACCCGTTGTCATTCCGCAGCAAACGCGGGATGAACAAATAATGTTTCTTTTTGCAGGAAATTTAACCCGTGTAATGGTCGCACCCCTGAATTTGCATAAATTTTTTAAACAAGAAAGTGTGATCATTAGGCGAGTAAATACGGTATTTGTGCCTTTTACCTGGACTGCTTAAGGGGGGACACGGGTCTTAGAATCCGAAAAATCGTCGAAAAATCGATTTTTTGAAAATGTTATTTTCGAAACCTGCTGCCAGTTCTTCACCTGTCTGCAAGGTTTCACGCTTCTAAATTAAGTATTTTACGCGCAATATCAATTTATATTGTCACTGTTCACCAAATTTCAGCGGTAATGGATGCCAAAAACGGCAGTTTACTGTGACGCGCAGCTCCTGTACCACTCGGGCTATCGGAGCCATCTTGGTCTCTCTTGAAAGAGCAGCTTTCCCTCTTCAAATTCCCGCCATTCATGTCTCCGCCCATTCGTTGGCCAGAGAAAAAAAACGCGCCAAAAAAAGGTCCCGACGCGCACTTCTATTTGTTACTCGAGGCACGTGACGCGAGGGCGCTACACGGTTGGCTGAAGCCGCCTTCGTCGTCTGCTCGACGCGCTCGGCCGGAGCTGCAGTGCGCAAGCGAGCGCCATTTTGTTCTTGTGTTGACAGCGGAGCGGTACACGCGATGCATCGACGAGCTGTGAAATTTCGCTCCAAACATCCTTTCGGGAAGGCGGTGAAGCGTTCGCTCAGCGAGAACTTCAAAAAGGGCACCGCAACACCACGGGATACTCAAGACGTCGAACTTCAAGCGTCCGATGACGGCGTCGTCGAAGCCACCACGGTAGGCCTAACTTGTCCGACGTCCGAAAGCGGCACCGGCGGCAACGACAGGAGCCGGGTACGCCACGACACGACCTTTCTGCAGCCCTCGGAAGCAGAAGAGCAGCGAAGAAAAGCGGCAGACAAAACGGAGAAACGTGGATCGACTGCAGCAACAGAGCGAAAAAAAGAACTTCTCGCTGACAGCGCCGACGCCCAACCACTCGGCGGAACTCCATTCACCATTCTGTGCTTGGATGCAGTGAACGCTTTACAAGAGTCCGCGAAATGCAAAACGTGCAGTGGTGGCGTCAAAGTAGTGAGAGACGAACGGGAATATGGACTTGCGGTGAAGTTGCACCTTGTGTGCGATAATTGCGATAAGACGTCGTCGGCATGGAGCTCGCCGCGCGTCGACGGCACTCAGAAAGTGAATCCGTTTATTGTGAATGTCCTCGCCGCGCGTGCCATGCAGGCCACTGGCAATCGCCAAACTGCTTTGAACGACGTGTCCGCGGCAATGAATGTGAGCCATCGAGGCCTGCACACAAAAACGTGGCAGGCATATGTGAAAGCGCATGCTCGAAAAAGACCTGCGCAGAAGCCGAGTATCAGTATGCAAGCGTGCATGTAGAGAAAATATGCAGCAGGCCTTGAAAAATCGCCACGTTGGTGAAAAAAAACAGACTGATTACATGCCTGGGGCTTATTAACCCTTTGGAGATGTAAACATGTAATTTTTTGCTTGTACTTGATAAACTTAGTTTTGTTTGTTTTTTGCCTTTTTCTCAAAACTTTGTTTTGTGTCTGGTTGCAAGTTTGCCCAAGAGATATCTCAGCACCTAGAGCAGCTAGAACTATAATTCTTTTTGCAATGTGAAGCTGAAACTATAAAGGACGCAGCGCTGGAAGCAGATTTTTTATTTTTATCTCTAGGAATTTTTTTTCTGCATTGTTTTTCTTGTCCAGTCGCCATGTTGGGAGCACAAAGTTCAGTGGGCTGCTAAATCTCTAATGTTAGCCCAATTTGAAAACTGCTTTCAGCGTTGCACTCTTAAACATTGTAGTATCTACCCATATGTTAAAATTTGAATTTCTGATGAGTAATTTTTTTTCTATTGTTTGGGCAGACAATAGCAATAATTTTCTAATATCTCAGGAACTAATTGATCTACAAGAAAAACAGTTGCATATTTGAAATCAGCAGAAAAAACTTAATATATGTGCCTAGTTTCATTATATTTGGACTGTCAGTAAAGAAAATAGGTCTCTGACCAGTGTCCCCCCTTAACGGACGCTACCAACTTCCACTCATCTACATAGGCTTGCAGTCTCTCTTTCTGTAAATGCGCTTCTTGCATCTCTTTCAATCACGCTTTGTGCTAAGAAGGGGCCCCCTGCAGCGTGTTGACTATCGCCTCCAGAGCCAGTGAACAAGAAGACGGCTCACGTGCAGGGAGCGCAAGAAAGGAACACGCTAGCGTGCTTGACCCGAGCGGCACCATGGCTGGTAGACCTAAATAAACCGTGGCACAGCGGCTACCTCTTAGCGCCGCCTCCCACAAGAAGAATCACAACACTGCAACTCAATGGACAAGGTGCACATTGCTGTCTGTGTGTGTTCCTTGCAAGTATTCTCAGCAAGGAAGTGACCCAACTTTAATTGACAATTGACAAACATTGTGTGGAGGGGCTCACCTTCATGGTCGGCAGCTTCGCCATCACGCCTGCGCTTGCGGTTCAGCAGGTTGCGGGCAAACTTGGGTGGTGGCAGGGGATCCATGCCCAGAACTTTGTGAATCTGGCGAAAGGCTACCAGGCGCAGGGCATGCTGCACAAGATAAAACCGATATGGACGTAATGCTATACGGCATGGTTGCATACAACAGAGTGCAGTAACTTGATGGTTTAATCTCACAAGGGCAGTAATCAAAACTTGAGGACGGACATGGGTCCTAAAAATGTTATTCTTATTTTTGGGTGAATCTTTTAATAAAAAAACTCCACTGTCTGGGGTAATTTTTCGTGCTGATTTCAAATCTGTAATTAGATTTTTGATAGCAGCTGTAGGAGTTCAAGAAATATTGAGGTCTGAAGTCAAACTGATTTCAAACTCCTTACGGGGTTTTTGATGATTCAGTTTTGCTAAACCAAAAACTAAATGCATGACACCATTGCTAGAGACCTACTGTAGGGGGTGATGCTATTTTTCATTTGGAAGCATTTTACCGACAAGAAAACAATGTTGCATTTATGATGAACATTTTTTTCTAATTAGCAGCGAGTACTATACCTGAATAATTTTCATGACGGTGCAAGAGTAATAAAGATAGCATCACCACCCAGATCATTTCAATGTGAATAAAATGATACCACCCTTGTCATTTTTGGCCAACAACAACCCATAAAAAACACCTGTAAGGCTGAGTATGGAGTGCAAAAACATCGAACTGAAATAAACGCATTTGAAGTGTCAAACAAATGTAGCTTTTGCTGAAGTGAATCTACAGCAATACAAATGGCACCGTTTTGAAGCTCACTGTTTTGTAAGAATGGCCATACTAAATGTGTGACTGTGTGGCATTTCTTCATTTGGTAGAATTGACCATGTTACTGAATGAAGGGTCCGAGTGTAAATAGCCTTCCAAGTCATCTTCACCTGACAATGGCTGTGGAACTTAGGACCAGAGAGCCAGTGATAGATATGCAGCTGCTAGGTTCTTTCCAGAATTGTACTTTTGTTTGATCCCTCTATCACTTTTGCAGCCAGATGTGCCAGCCCAAGGGGCCTGCCTAGTGAATAGAGCTTGTGATGAGGTTCTCTTTATGAAGGGGGGGAGGTATGATAGATATTGCTACGAGCTACCGTTGTGTGAACACGAAATATGCTTGGTTGCGGGTGCGTGGTGCCGACGCGCGAAATGCCTAGCCGCAGATACAAGGAGTCGACGATGTGCTTAGTTGTGCGAAATGCTTAGGCGCACAGTCCGAGGAATTGACACTCGATGTGCTTATTCGCGCAGTCCGAGGTGCTGACGCGCGAGATGCCTAGACACGGGCTCGAGGAGTCTACATTCGATGCGCTTATTCGCGCAGTCCGAGATGGCGATGCACGAAATGCCTAGACGCGGGCTTGAGGAGTCGACACTCGACGTGCTTATTCGCGCAGTCTGAGGTGCCGACGTGTGAAATGGCTAGACGCGGGCTCGAGGAGTCGACACTTCATGCTCTTGTTCGCGCAGTCTGAGGTGCCGACGTGCAAAATTCCTAGCCGTGGGCTCGAGGAGTTGACACGTGAAATGCCTAGACGCGGGTTCGAGGAGTCAAGGCTCGATGTACTTAGTCGTGCAGTCGAAAGCGTCGTAGCCCGACATGCTTAGGTGAGGGCCCGAGATGTCCGTATGCGATGTGCTTGATCGATGAGTCTGAGACTCCTATGCGCTAAATGCTTAGCCTCTGTACGAGGATTGCATGCGCGATGTGCTTAGTCACAAATTCTGAAACACTGAGTGCTGAAAGGCCTAGCCGCATGTCCGAGGATTCCACGCACAAATCTTGGTCGCGAAGTCCGTGTTGCCGGTGCTCGGAATGCTTTGCCGTGGGTCTGAGACATTCACAAACGTAGCGCTCGGCCACGCTACTGCAATGACCACGTAGCACCCGTTTTTACACGTTGAGATTACGGTGAGTGGAGACTTCCAGGCTCGCAAGGTGCAAAGAGCGGAGCAGACGACGCGAGCGCCGTAACAATGGCAAACCGCGCTGGAGTCACGCGGCGGGCGCGGCCAATCGCAGACTCCAGCAAGACCTTCAATCATTTGCTTTTTGTGTGCTTGTTTCTGTACGGAGGAGATAGCTGAGGTGGCAAAGTTGAAGACAGAGAAATGTGCTTTCCAACGAGACCAAGGTGGCGGCACTTGGCTGCACCGTTCCAGAGATATTGTAGCTTGAAATATGCTATTCTTTCTTGGTTTCCACGAAATTTTTCACCACCTTGGCTGATAAAACAAATTTTTTAGAGCACTTCTACGTGGTTTATATGGATGATATTTCGGAATCAGAAAGAGTTATAGCAACTGAAAATGCGATTTTCAAAAAATCGATTTTTCGGCCATTTTTTGCTATGCAAAACCCACGTCCCCCTTAAAGTGACAGCCACAGCACTGTTACCCACCTGCGCACTAGCAGTGATGTCCTCTCGGGCTTGGTCAGTGAGCCCAGCTAGGGCGTCCACAGGCTCTCGTTCACACGGGTCCACCAATCCAGGGCTCCCTAAGCAAGGCACAGACAAAGCATGAAAAAGAATCATGGCAACTGAGAGGCACGCACAAGTCTGTTTACATAAATGTCACAGTGATACATCTTTAGCGCACTGAATTAGTGTAAAAGCAGCTGTGCAGTAGGAAGGCAAACTGCACTAATGCACCAGGAGAGGCTATACACAGGTAAGCCATCCCAGTGAGTACGCGTGAACACTGATGTTATGGCATTGAGGGAAAAGCGAGACAGCTGCTGGCATGTGACCTTCTCCACATACCAAAGAACAGATTGCCGCTTGTTTCGGGCAAAAAAAGATGCATCACGTGTGTAACCAATTGCCCCTTTGTCACTTGCAGAAATGTGGACTCTCCCGCTGTCTCAATCTATTACATGTCACCTGGATAACGCTGCATGTGCTTTTCTAACACAGCAACTTCCGTTAATCTGGCTTTGACGGGACCAACAAAACTAATAGACTTAATCGGCGAGTTGAATTTAACAATATGCAGAAAAAACCTGAAATGCATCGTCGATTGATTTGGCAGTACAGTCTCTACACTCGTTACACCGGACCCAAATACAGCAGACTTTTGGATATAATGGACCGTATTTCAATCTTACTTTGCTCTACCTATTCATGCAACAAGGTGCACCCAGTGCCGGTAGCTTCGTATGTGCTGTGCTTTCGGCGTTTAGTTCACATTGAAGCGAGAGAGCGGACGAAAGTAACTTAGATCGGCATTGCTGCTGCACTTGCTCACACTAGCACTTTGACAGTGAGTGTCTGCGCTCATAGAGTGTGATGTGTTCCCAGCTTACCTGCGCGCATGACACTATGCTTGTGAATTTAGTTCGAAAGCGAATGTTTACAAATTTATACAACTGATAAAACTACTATACTTACTTTCCATAGCTGTCTACTAACTTGCTATCGCAATCCGTGCTTCCTGATAACATGAAAATTAGGGCTTCCCCTCTCGGCTGACACTGCGACTTTCTTTTTTTACTTTGGATGTTCGTCACTCACTCTTTGCGATAACATTGTTACGCATCGCGACTAAAGTTTAGGAAGTGAGGTGTTTGGGATATTAATGACTTCAGAGAAAACGGACATCTTTTGTTGAATGATCAGGGTTCATAGCAACGAGAGTACTCTATATACCCGATTCTACCATACCACCACATCAAAAACCTGCTCGCTTTCTGTGTGTCCAAAATCTAAATTACTAAGAAATTACATTAAATCTCCTAAACAAAGTATAAATCTAACATCCACCTGATTAAAATATGTATATACCATATTTATTTGAATCTAGGCCGATAGTTTTTTTTTTCAAATAATCATATTCCAAACTCTAGGGTTGGCTTAGATTCGAGGATTTTTATTGAAACTGCTAAATATGGTGCTTAGCTAGCACCATCTAGAAAAGTCAGTATCGCAGCTGCTACTAGCCGTACCAGCAGCCAACCGTACATAAGCGAGGTCGCCATTTTGACCAGTGTGGTGTTGGCCGTATCGGTGTGCGGCGTGGTGTTATTGTGATGGCGCCAAGCAGGAGATGCCACTACAGTGCTACTTTCAAGCGAAAAGTTGATAGCCGCAGATGCGTCATCGAACCTTCAAGCCGGCGAAGACCACATGCTAACGGCAACAGGCCGTATCAAACGTGCATCGCTATCGCAGCTGGCGGGCTGGGTAGCTGCAGCGTGGGACGACATCCCAGGTACTTTGAGTGTGCGCGCCTTTAAAAAGTGCAGCATATCTAATGAGCTTAACGGTACCAAAGATAGTGCACTGTTTGAAGGTGACAGTGACAAGGAACACAGCGATCAGGACATTGAATGAGCTCTGCACGTTCAGATTCAATAAATGCTGTTTGCATTTTGTGAACACTGTCCTCGCTTTTTTTGTTCGGCCTACATTCAAGGTAATATATATATTTTTTTGTTGGCTTCGGGCTGGGATCGGCTTAGAATCGGGCTTGACTGGGATTGGGGTCGGCTTAGAATCGGGGTCGGCCTAGATTTGAGTAAATACGGTATACAAGCACACACACACACAAGGAAGAAAAAGAAAGGAAATGAGGAAGAATGAGAAGAAGGGTTAATATGCGTTGCACAACAGCAGTTGGTTTTCTAAAGGCAGCTTCTTTGCAAAACAGCTGCAATGTGCAGCAAAGGTACGAATGCCGTGAATGCAGTTTTTGGCGCTATTGTCCCGAGAGACAAAAAGGTGCGTGTTAATGTAAATACAGTAACCAGAAATTGTGAGCTACTGTTATTGTGTGAAAAATCTTCCTAGGGCAGGACGAAAATAGTTGATTTCGACAGGTTTTTAATGCGTGTTCAATGCATTCACTGTCCCCTAAGATCAGCCGAGACAGACACTGCCACTAAAGGGGTTGCTATTGGGGTCACAACAGGCGCCAAGCACATGCACGCTGACTAGGGTTGTGCGAATATTCAAAACTTTCGAATACCGAAGCGAATGTCATTTGATTTGACCTTCGAATTGAATAGGACTACTCAAAGCTTAGAATAATTGAAAAGTATTTCGTAGCTTAAGAATACCGATATGCATACCTTTTTTTAGAAGTTTATGTCTATTCCTTTATGTCTAGCCCAGGCACAGCATTTTCATGCCACTTTGTTGACTAAGCAATCGCCACTCGATGGAAACAAGGCCGTGACCGAGCATACAAATTCACAAAAAAAAAAGCCACATTGATAACGATGACATTTCTGAATTTTTAAAGAAAACATTTACAACTGCATTTTTAGGCACTAAATGTAACATAGTGTAGTGTCACGATAATAATCTGTAGGTAGTATTTATTTATGTTATACTTTGCAATTGTAAGACATCAACCATCTTAACATTGGCTAATCTAAAAAACAATGTCTAAGTGATAGTAGGTATGCGCCTGTAAACATGTTTGGCACATGTTTCTGTGGCTTCAAGTTTTCAACTTCGGTCACGCTTTGGCTGTTTTCTGCCCGATTGCATGCATGGCCGAAGTAGCCAAACAACGGATGAATCGGCGCAACGGGTGTTCCGGAGCGTTATCTGGGAGTTCTTCGAGCGCAGAGCCAGTGATGCAAGGTGCTGCACATACAAGAGGCGGCTTGAGACGCCCGTAGGCATCACAACCACCCCCATCAATCACCTAAAGCATCCCCCTGATCCATGCATGCAGTTCAAGAAGCTCTGTGCTACAGAACGCTCAAAAAGCCTGAAGGTGCGAAAAAGATGACGGGCACCAACAAGGCGGATGCAAGTGCTGCTAGCTGTAGCTACTATAAGCCTACGCTGAAAGGCGACAGTAAGCGTGCAAAAATGCTAAAGAAGGTTGCGCAGTTTCTGGCCACTGGCTTGCGGGATCTGCGGTGAAGTTGCGTTGGGATGGAGCTTGCGGGGAGAGTTGAGGGCCCGAAAACATGTAATCCTTTTGAAGTGAATGTACTCGCAGTGCATGCTATGTCGTCGTCTGGGAATGACCAAACGGCCATGAATTATACCTAGTGCCTACTGATGGTCTTAGGTGCAGTTTTTTCTAACTTTCAATATATCAGTCGTGAAATGTTTTTGTTGTTTTCTCAAAACCACGATTTTGATAATGATGCCGTATTGGAGGTGCATCATCTCTGCTTCTACTTGTGCTATCACTGTAAATCTTTTTTTTTTCCCCAGAAAGGCAAAGCTCTGTAAAGTGCAAATAAACAAAATAACGTTGTCGCGCTTCTTAGAAAATGAAATAAAATGCTTCTTTTTTCTTTTTAGCAGCTAGATGAATTTCTCACTGAAATGTGCAATGTTCTCATTTGATATAAAATTGGTTTAGAACACCATACTTGCTTATTTGCACTCTGCTAGTTCCACATCATTTTCGTATGTAGATGTTTATTATGCCATGTATAGTTTGCTAGACAGCTCACCTACAGGCAAGTTATGCAATAAAGCTGCATTTCTTCAATTTCTGGAAAGTTATTTACTCTGTAAGAAAACTGGGTGTATATTTAATACTAGCACATTGAAATACATAAACTCTGCAAGTTTCATAAAAATTGACAAAGAATTAAAGTTTTCAGGCACAGGGTCCCCCCTTAATGACTGTTTTGGCAGAGCCATCTTGTTTACGTGTATTCACATGACGCAATAAGAGATGCCATAAGATACTGTTACATTTAGGCAAGCATGGCTACAGTGAAAGATGCAACCACTTAGCACAATGCCCACCAGGTAGCAGAATGCCGCCGGCCACAGCTTCCAGGATACGGCGTAGTGCATCACCGGGTGCCAATGGCTGGCTGGCACTGCTCAGTACCTTCTCCACCAGAAGCTCTAGGGCCTGCGCATACAAAGGTGGAATTTTCAGACGATGCATCAAGCACATGGGTGAAAACCAAAAGTTTGCCGAGGGTTGGGCATGCCACCTGATGTGGGCACCATAACTGCCTCATTCAAGCTGTTCTAAGGTCGTCTCCCCCAATCTAGCTTCAATGATCTGACACGGGGCACTATCAGCTTGTCCTAGTGGCTACACAGCACACTAGCTTCTGCCACATTAACAATACAGAGGCGTCCCGCGTACGTACTACTAGAGTATGAAAGAAGCCCGAACTACAGTGCTAGAGCACAAATTACATAGTGAAACCTCGTTAAACCGTAGTTGGACTGAGCTCGGAAAAAGTACGTACTAAAGGGTAGTACTGCTTAAGGGGGGAGGAGGTGATCAGAATTAACTTTTTTGTTTCTTGACAGAAAGGGCTGAAATTTGGCATACACACTGCACATTGCAATAAAAAGACAAATCTAAAATTTCATTAGGATATCTTAATTAGTTTTTGTTTTATTAGAATTTATAAGTTCCTTGCTTGTGGAAAGCCTGGCACAGTAACGAAACATGATAGGGAGCAGGGAATACTTTGTATGTTTGCACAGATGTCTAATCTACATCAAGACACTGTTTGATTTTTTTTTTAAAGCGCTAATAATTTTTTGCTCAACATAACATGCACATGACTGTGCTTCACTGCATGGAGCCATGTAGTAATTGTGAAATAATTAAATAATGGAAAGATAAAGAAACATTTCAAGACTGTCTTTAAGTACAGCACAGCTTGTGGATCACAGCAGAACAAACTGGGCCAAAATCTGTCCAGCCATTGTTGTGCTACGCTTTCCACGAGCGAGGTGATTGACAAAAAAAAAAAAAAAAAGCAATTGAGAAAACTGGCTGCAAAGTTTTAACAGCACTGCAAATTTATTCAAAAGCACCAGGGCTGTAATATTTTGAATCATTGCTGTCAGGCATCTTCTTACACCTTTGCCTCATTGTTTGGTGGGCTTTGGATGCCTTCTTCAGGCGTTCTTTATCCTTTTCTTGTGCCATCTGGAGTAGTGCATGACCACCATTTTCACTGCCAGACCGAGCCTGGTATCGCAGTGTACACCCACAGAACGCTGTTGGCATCTTGGGCACAGAGTTTTAGCGATCAAAGAGTTCATCGCGGAAACAGGCATAATAATGAACTCACAGTCACAAGGGGCTGAAATTTGTTCTTGGCATTGCTGCTTCCGCTCAGTCGCGGACACTGCGCGAAGGGAGTCGCGAATGCTGCATGCCTGCGCTTCTGCAGTCACCGCTGGCACAAAACGCGGCTCGAGGCGCGTCTGAATCGTGCGACGATTCGTCTGGTGAGCCTTGAGTCACCATACAGTATGTAGCTCGTCGACGGTTGGGGCTTACTCGCAGGCTGCGTGTCTCTGTCGCACGATGCATCGGAAACGCACACCGTCTCTGTCGGCGATGGAGATCTTCGACCCGCGTCGCCTCCAACAACGCGATCTCGGTTGCTGACTCGCGCGGCCGTACGCACAGGTGCGAGAGTCTCCGTTGGCACGTCTTCCGGTGGCTTGGTTATCAGTGTCGATGTCACAGGACGATTGTCGGCTTCGCTGCTGGAATCGCACGGTGCAAGATAACGCGGCACGTTATCCGCGTGTTCAGTCGGGTTCTGCGCTTCTCCTGCTGGCCGCCGTCTTTTTCTCGCCGTAGGAGGCTTGCGCTTCCGTTTTCCGAAGGCATGCTTCATTTAAAAGTTCTTTTCGAATGAGTGACGATCCATCACTGACCTGGGAGCTTTCATAAATCCGAATTCTGCGAGTGTCAAACGAAGAAACACGCCGGCGTGGTTTTCAAAGCAGACAACTGCGGTCCGCTGTGGTTGCCAGCTTGCCCGCTGCTGCAGCAGCAACCAATGGCGAGACGCCTTTCAGTACGGCAACCAATCGGAGGCCCGCTTTCATCGCAGGGCCCGTGTGACCGCCTTTAGCAGACCCGCGCTTCTTTTGTGTTTGTGTGTTTGTTACAAGATGGCGACAACCGAAGAATTCAGAAAGGGAATGGCGAAACTTCGAGCTTTCGAACGATACCAAGATGGCGGCGTTCGGTGGCGGGAAAGACTAGTTAAGGCTCCGCGAACTGTGGTGATTTTACGCGATTTAAAGCTGTTTTCTCGCCCTACGAACTCATAAATTAATCTTTTTCGGGCACTTTTAGTGAGTTTTCAGTTAAACCATTTTGACACAATGTAGATTAGGCATTGCAGATACCGAAACGCGTCGTTGCCAAAAATAGATCTTTTTTGCGATTTTCGCGATCTGATCCCCGCGTCCCCCCTTAACTGAAATAGCATGAGATTGCCCACTTACCTGTCAAACGGAACTCAGAGAGAGTACGATAAAAGGGGAAAGAACATGCAGTATTTATTCACTTGGCGCAATCAAAAGTTATTCTTGTTTGATGCCGCGGCGGCCTAGCAGCGATGACAGCGGCCTCAAACTTACTGAAGTTGCGAGCCAGCTTTTAAGCCAGCCCCCTCTTTTCAGCAAACATTTGCATCGCAGATTCCTTGTTGGCGTAGCATACTCTCCGTGCACAGGCGCAGTAGCGCTGCAGAAGTCGCAGGCCGCCTTTTTCATTGCAGGTTGCTGTTCTCGTCTCGACGATTGCTTTCATGAGGCTGACATAAAACGCAGCTTCTGCCACTGTCGGACCTGAATTGCCCATGCTGTCGCTTCCCGTGTTGTCCTCATCACTGTTGTTGGTGACACTTCAGCAACAAGAGGCAACGATGGCTAAAAGTCGAACCTCGTAGCCGACATCTCTTCGCTGTCACAGCAGCGCTGCCAAGCAACTTCTTTGCATTCCAAATGCCACACACCGTAGTCAACAGTAGATCCCTGCCGCGTGCCAGCACCGACTTATTTGTGTCACGTTCGATAGCATGAACAATGTCATTTTTGTTCTATGCTGAACACCCTGCTTGCATGACGCTACAATGCTCACCGGCATGGCGCCGAAATGATGTTGGTGTGGCTTCACACGCAAATGCACAGGGTGCTTGGAGGCCGTTGTTCTGATCTCTGAGGCTTGTTGTCCTGCCAGGCCACCAGATGGGGACGACGGACCATCACGATTGCGTGACAAAAAGTGGAAACACCAAGTTTTAAATGATACTTAACTGATAAGCTGGTATGATTTATGCGGATACAAAACAAATTATGTTCAATGGCCGCTGAGTTGGGTATTTGACTTTTCTGCTTTTAAAACGAAACTACTGTTTAAGCGGGTACGGTTTATGAGGTTTTACTGTACTTTTAAATATAAAGAAATGTGGACAAAGCAAAGATCAAAAATGAAATCTGGAACAAAGAACAATCTAACAAGGTTGCAAGCCAACACGAAAATACCTCCGTTATATTCAAGGGTTTCAGAATAGTAATTGCAATCAAACGTAAATGCATTACGCATGTAAAGAAATAGCATTGTCCTCAATACACATGCTCTGTGTACTATTAGATTTCAGTGTGCTGTGATAACATATGTTATTTGGAGAGTAGCATTTGCAATGTTCACCTAATTTAAGAAATAGCATTGATGAACACGATGGCATTCATGGCTTCCACTTTAGCGTGAATTTTAGTAATGGCTACGTCCATGCTCTCGTTGATTGCCAGTAACAATTGAAATGAGCTTTCGCTTCCTTTAAACTCAACTGAGACACATGAGCTCTTCCGAATTCTGAGATTGTTCGGCGATTCTGGTGTCCATAGGTTTAATGAGAAGTGTCCGCACAGAAATGACAGGATGATTGCTAATGAATTGTCTTAGCTTCAATGTGTTTGGCATGAGACACCAGGTGGCATCCTGCCTTCGAATGTCTTCCTTACGTTTGTATTGATGCACGTTAAACTACAGTAAAACATCGTTAAACTGTACCAACTCAACCAGTAGTTTCATTTTAAAAGTAGTAAAGTCAAATCCTCGACTCGGCTAAAGCCCCTCCATCCATGCACCACCGCCGCTTTCTTAAGTAGAGACAACCTTTGTTGTGCGCTGCCTTTTTCCCTCACACCAAATCCGGTTTTGGCATTTCCGGTTCCGGCGTTTCCGCTGCCTGGAGTTGCGCTGGACGAATTTCCGCTTTGGCTGCTGTTAGGCGATGTTGAGACGATCGCGCATGCTTAGCAGAGCTGTGGCAGTCACCATAAGAAGAATACAAAGGGGTCAAGCTGTTGTATTCCGCTGAGGTAGTAGTTCCCGGTCACTGTTTTCCAAATGCACAAAAAACGGCAGTGGTCTCCAAGCGGCCAGGCACTACATTCCACTGTACGTTGTCTCTCGTGGCACAACCCGTCGCAGGTTGACGCGAAGCAGCGAACACGACCAGATCGCTGATTACAATGGGCGGCGGTTCTTGGATGGAATCGCATTCACAGTTTAAACCGCAGCTGGTGCAATTAAAGCCTCTCCATCGACATGAAAGTAAACAACGCTAAAAAACATAGCGTCACTTCCCCTTGGAACAGGAAGCTGCAGCTACTTAAGTTCCGCTTGACGCCGGAAGCTAAGGGGGTGAGTGGGAGAGGGGCTTGAAGGAGGAGGGTAGGTTGGCGGTACTTAACCTGGTCGACGGTACGTGGTGGATGGAGGGGCTTTAGACTCGGCGGCCATTCAACAATGCTTTTGTATCCACATCAACTGAACCAGCTTATTGCGTACGCATCGGTTAACCTGCAGTGTTTTCACTTTACGTTGTGGGGATGCGCGACTCACGCGCGTCCCCAGATGTCTTGTTTTCCCCCATCTCCTGCAATCCCGCTTCGCTGTGTGGCTTGCGTGACGCCCGCGGCGGTCAATGTGGTTGAAGCGCAGCGCGAGAGATGGCGCCAGCGTTGCACTGTTACCGGCGGGGTTACTCGGGTGCGGGAGCGGAAGGCGCTCGCTCTTTGGGTTCGGGAAACAAGCGGGACGGACGTGCCGTGCTGCGCGTGCGCCGACCCATGCTTCTGCGAGACCGTCTCGCGTGGCCGCCTTAGAATGCGCCACCGTTGGCGTGACCGTACACGCGAACGACCAGGCGTTGGGATCCAGCATGGGGCGAACATATTCGCTTGCTATGCGGTCGCAGTAAGTCGGACTTCTAGATTTGTCGCGCGCCCATCGGCATGTTTTGTGGATAGCAACTCTGCTAGCAGGCATTGATCTATGAAAGGTGCAATAAATGCCCTTGTGATTGTTTGCACTACTGTGTTGTCGTTCCTTTGTCCCAAGAGCACGGGTGTGGGAGATCCCACAACGTCATGCAATCACGGCAGTACGTCGTCCCCACCGGGCGGCCTGGCAGAAAAGCCTCAGAGATCAGACCAGCCTCCAAGTTCAAAAGCTGGGGGTGCTTGTTTCTTTGTTCTTTCGAAGCCATGCCAGAGAGCATTGTGGCGTTGTGCAGGCTAGGACTCGCGTCGTGCCAAAGCTTGGACAAAAACACTCTGTGCTCAGCATTAGAACCTTGCATGAAACACGAGGGCAGCTACTAGCAACTATCAACTTACAACCATGTCACAATATATATGGACAGAGACTCGTGGAGTTCAACGGTGCTATATGGAACGCACTCCCACACAGTGGCCAAAACATTGTACAACGCTTAAAAAACTGCTATATGGAACGCACTCCCACACACTGGCCAAAACGTTGTACAACGCTTAAAAAACTGCTTTCATGAATGCTGACAGGGGCTTTCTATTTCTATCCCCTATTGTCATAACTAGTTTTTTTGTTTATACTATATTTTCCCTGTAAAGATGCTTTAATAATGTGTGTTTAAGTTGTCTCATACATTAAATATGCTGTTCTTATGTCTACTTTGTTACTGGCTCCCAAACTACCCGCCAAGGCTATGGGTCCAAACAGTACTGTGTGTATGCAATGAAAAAAATAAAAAAGGACATCGTACATGCTACCGTATGTAGCATGAAGTCAACGCTGGCATACGAGAGGGACTTACTGTTGACTACGGTGTGGCATTTGGAATGCCAAGGAAAAGTTGCTCGGCGGTCCTGCTGCAACCGCAAAAGATGTCGGCTATGAGGTAAGGCTTTTTTGGGTGTGGAGGAGGCGCTGGTGAAGCAGCACAACCGAAAAACCTGCCTGTTAACAAACTCCTACTTGAGGAGAAAGCCACAGTTTTCACTTTGCAGCTGAACCATGATGACTCCACATGCAGCAATGGCGGCTGGCGAGGTTTAAGGTGAGGCACAGCATAAACACGAGGACTGTTTCAGGATAAGGTGCCGCTGGCGACATCAATGGCACAGAACAATGGCAAAATGTTCAGCTGAGGCACACCTTGATGGACTATGCGTACATCATGAGTCATCATCGTGGATGAGTCTGCGCTATTCTTCAAGCTGTTGCCAGACAGAACGGCCGCATTGAAAGGTGAGACATGCACTGGTAGCAGGCATGCCAAGGACAAGAATTCAGTTGCATTTGGAGTGAACATGTCAGGAACTGAAAAACATCTGCTTCTCGTGATTGGTAAGTTGGCCAAGCCGAGATGTTTTAATGGCGCCCGACTGGAGCCTGGAGTCGTCTTCTGCAGCAATGCAAAAGCATAGATGATTGCAGAAGCATTGTGAGGAGTACATGCGCCTCATTGATTGCAGTTTTGAGGCAAAGGACAGAAGAGCTGCAGTTATCCCAGAAAATGTGTGTGTGCACATCGCACTGGATAACTTAGCGGCTGTGAAGTTGGCATTTTGGGGAGTAGATGCGCCTCATTGACTGCCGTTTTGCAGTGAAGAACAGAAGAGTTGTAGATCTTAGATAATGCGCCAGCACATGTCGCACAAAGACAACCTTGCAGCTGTGAAGTTGGCATTTCTGCCTCCTAATAAATCAGCAACTGCTCAGCCCTTGGACTAAGGTGTCATTCGGGCTATGAAACAATTGTACAAAAAGAACCACTTGAGCAGAATTCTTGTAGCCCTTGAGTGCGACAGCTATTTCAATTGACCTGCTATATTTGATTACTTGCTGGAATACTCGTGGTGGCAGGTTGAGTCGACGACAGTGCAGAACTGTTTCATGAGTGCTGGCTTGTGGGTGACACAGAGGATGCTAGAGCACCGTCGACCAGACTTCTGACACTGTCGACAAGTTTTCTCACACTGACTTCAAACACAGACAGATTCAGTCGTCTCCGGACATGTCTGATGAAGCCATCTGTTGTTGCCGAAGTGTCGCCTAACGACAGTGATGAGGACGACACGGAAAGCGACAGCACAAGCAATTCAGGCGCGACAGTAGCAGATTCTGGATGTGACATCACCTTCATGCGGGTGTTCGCCGAGAAAAGGGGGGTGATGGAAAAGCCGACTTGCAGCTTAAGTGAGATTTAGGCTGCTGCTGACACTGCTAGGCCATCACAGCATCAAACGAGAATAACAGACTTTTGTCGAGCTAAGTGAATAAATACTGCATGTCTTTTGCCCTTTCATCGCACTCTCTCTGAGTTCCTTTTTTGATAGGCAAGTGGGCGATCTCGTGCTTATTCAGTCAAGTGAAGCAATAGTACTGTCTAGTGTGTACTTTTTCTGAGCTCCGGCCAACTACGGTTCAACGAGGTTTCACTGTAAAAGTCTTGAAGGGACACACGCCTTAACATCCCCAAAAGTGCTTGCATTCAACAAGGCTACAAACACTATTCCATCTTTCAAAAGCACACATTAGTTGCATGCTGATATTGGAGAAAGATTTAACATTTACTTCATCATATTTGATAGTTATATCTGTGTCATTATACAGTAGTATCTCATTAATTTGAACTCCAAGGGGACTGGAAATTCATTTGAATGGAACCGAGTTCGAACTAGGGTGAGTCCCTTTAAATATTAGTGTTCAATCAATTCTGCAGTACTGCACACAAAACCAAGTTACTAGGCTTGCAATGAAAGTTACGTCCTCCATCAGCATGCAACAACATGTGCCAGAAGAAGCCTAGGTTTTGCATAAAGTCCAAGTGCCATAAGATTGCTGTGGGTGTCAGGAAAAGACCTGCTAGAGTGAGCCAAGAGGGACGGTGACTTGATGTAAGCCGTCCTCCCACATGGCCAATGTTGGAGATGATGTGATCAATTGAGCATACAGAAGTGATCAAGCACATGCTGCGAGCGAGGGTGGGAGTAGGTCGGTAATCAATAATCAAGCACATGCTAAGGTCTTGTTCTTGCTCCTTTTGAGCCAGATAGAAAAGGAAAGTGCGCACAGCTCTGGTTGCATTCGGTCTGGGTGTGTCTTCTCTCGTCACTCTTACAGCAGCTAGTGATGCAATGAAACTTCGCCTTTAGGTTGAGTTTGTTCGAAAAGAGGTGCATGGGACTGAGAAATTTTGTTCTAAGTAACTCTTGTGCAGTTTTTGGAGTTCAAATTTGCAGGAGATTTCCAGTATTTAAATACATAGAACCTTGCCGTGGCCAACAGAGAATTTCAATTTATCTGTCAATTCACTTTGAATTATTGGGTTTTCACTCTATCAAGGTTCAACTGAACATCCAAATGAGAAAATGGTGTGCCTGTTGTATCACTTGTTGAATGTTGGTTCAGAAATCACTGTGAATCATGGAAGCACACGGAACTGCATTTCCAAGTTTACGGTGAGAGAAATGTGACCGCAATGCCCAAGTTAATACAACACAGCATCAATTCACTGTGGTCTGAACATGCTATCAGAGTCAATTCACTGTGGTCTGAACATGCTATCAGAGCCGTTCGTCGCAAATAAAAAATGTAGCTCATTTGAGCTGCAAAGGCTCGATAATAACTTTAATTGAACAAGACTGACTTACCCAAGAGTTGAGAGTGCTCCATGTGGGCACACGGTTACAGAGGTCCCTCAGGATTCGGATGACCATGACACATGACTGCAGACCACTTGCCCTAGCCTGCAAAACGTGGCGAGCGCGCACACCAAACCCAGACCCCGAAAGACAATTCCAGGTTAGCCTAAAACCAAGTCCACATGACAATCGCCACTTGTTCCAGACATCCAAGATAGAAATGCAAAGACAACGCCGGCTGTTCTAGTCATATAACTAGATCCCCAGAGCCTGCCTCAAGGCTGCGTTTCTGCAGACCAAGTTTTCCTTCCACTTCTTTTTTTTTTTTGCCAACCTAAGTAAAGCATCAGAGATGCGGCAATGCAGACAGGCCTGGCTGGCAATGCTGACATTGATAACAATGCTTATAAATACATAGCCGAAAAAAAGTTACACTGCCATGCATTCTTTAGCTACCGTCAGGGCCACACAACCTAGCAGCACCATACTTGAGCTGAACAAAACTTATGGCTGTAAACTCAAGCACACACTGGCACCATACTCTGCTGCCTATCAAGAAGGTAACACAATGCTGTACTTGTCCCACAAAAAAATTGCGCCAACATTTTCCGAAATAGAATCTTTTTGCACACAGCTTTACCCTACACTTTGCCAAAGTGGAGTGAGGTGATGCATGCTGCAGTTGAATTACAGCGCTGTGGAATGCTGGAATATGCATTAGAGTCCCATGCATGTGTGGCCAGCACAGTTATAGGATCACGAAAACAAGTGAACAAGGTGCCAGTGCGTTTCCTTATAACAGTGTGCAAGCCGAATGCATTTGCCAGCCATTCCCCATTAGTTTTTTTTTAGGTTGTCACAGCTGTCTCTTTGCCAATGCAAGCTCAACTATTAACACTGCTCTACATGGCTAGCACTTCAAGTGCATGCCTACCCTGAGGCAGACAACTTTAGTGCACAAGCAACAAGATGTGTCAGGTGTCCAACTTTCCAGCCCCATGTTTATTTTTTCCTTTTATTTTTTCAGTTACTGCCTTCTTAATTTTCTTAGGCCTGACATTTTGAGGCAACATGTATGCAACGCTAGTACAGAGGTGAGGGCAAACGACAAAAGAAAAGAAAAAGTGGGGAGGCGCATACCCCATGCGGGGGTGCACACACACTCTCTGCATATAAGACACATAAGGCTGAAAAGGTTTCCCAACCTGGAACCACTTGGCATGGCGCAAGGCGGCTAGAGCATCCAGGCATTTCTGCCTGTCCAGAACATCCGGCGGGTCTTTTACACTGGCTAGAAACCAGACGGCAAAAAGGAGGGAGAGAGAGAGGCCCACGGGGGGCACAGCCAGTTAGTCGCCTCACGGCCGGGTGTTTGACCCCTGGGCACCGTCACCCTCACAGGCAAAGGGGGAACAGCGGGGGTCAAAAATCCTTCCAGGCTACACAAAAACACCTCGTGGTACAAGAAAAACTGCAGAGAAAGAGACCAATTCTTTCATGAATGGACATTTTTTTCGTTTTTTTTTTCACGCGTTCTCCTCCGAAACCCACCCTCGGGTGCCTGCCACTTTTCCGTCCATCATTTCGCCAGCTGGTTGCTATTTTCATCATTCCTATAAACCCATTTTGCACTGTACTCGGTGGGAGCGGCAACAGAACCATTTAACCGGTTTGTCGCAGGATGAGCGCTCACCAGAACAACCAGTTGAGGCACAGTCACACTGAAAAGTTGCACGGGTCACACTGATCTCCGATGATGACACATCAAATCAAAAGCAAAATGGAGGTTAACATACTGGATCTGCCCGACTTGTTTGAGATTTTCCCGTCATCAGACTTTAGGACTCATTCAAGGAAACTTGGCAAGGTGCTCCTTTTGGCCAGTTGGTACCTACCTTCATGCCACAGCTTGAATTCATGTTGGAGAATAAGCTCTTCAACACTGCCTTTTAGCACACGAGTTTGACATGAAGCAAACTTGTGACGCCAAACTGCACCTATCTTCTAACTGTGCCACTACACTGTTTTCTCAATAAGCCATTTCTTTTGAAACATGAATAACCATGGCAACGACAATAAGCATCACTGGCAGTATTATCCGCCAATTCATTTTCGGAGGACATAACTGTATTTATTAAAACATTAGGCACAGTTTACCTGTCACCTTAAACACGAATTTTGCCTCTACGTGTGATCTCACAGCAGTGTGAATTTCACCTCATACAGTGTTGTCCACTTATAGCAATACCACATATAACGATATATTATTTAAATGAGTCAACTTAAGAGTGCAAATTTGTACATTAGGGCTATATTAAAAAAAAGAAAACATACATGAAGATACGGTACTCACCACAGTTGTGAACCTGAAAGTCTCGCGAAAGCAAGTGCAGATTTCCAACTACTTCAGCGCGCCCCCAACGCTTGATACGCTCTTTAGATGTAGAGTTGAATCTCGTTAATTGGAACACGCTTAATCTGAACTTTCAGTTTATTTGCACTGACGCTGTGGTCCTGTCAAAGTTATGTGCATTCCATTGGATGAAAAAGTCCGGCAATTCGAATGTGCAAGCATTTGTGACGATTAATTCGAACATACTAGGCTCCGACAATGCTCTCAGCAGTGTGCCAAATCACAGTCACACCGCTGTCCAGCATTTTCCTGACCTTGCCATAAAGGAAGAGCGTAGGAGAGACCCCTCAAAGGTGCACGCGAAGGAGAAAAAAAAAGCCGTGGCAGAAATATGTGCGCAGGCGTGGTCCCACACAGTCAACAACCGATTTTCCGGACCCCCAATTTTTCGGACGCTTTCGTGGCACCGCCATGTACCACCCACTGAGTCAATGTATAAGAACGTTGAAAATTTTGAATGCAAAAAACCTTTGCTATCTAATTTTCCAGTCATTTTGCCATGATCGCAGGTCTGACAAAAGCATTATCAAAGCAACCACCACCGCCACTTTCATTACCTCACTGCCTTGAACCGGCGTTCTCGCATGCAAACCTGCTGGCAGCTGTAGCCACATCGCTGCAAGGCTAGGCCTAGCTCCTTCGGCATTCGCTACCAAGCTTCTTCCTGTTCGGTGCCGTGTTGTTCATTGAAAACAATTCACCGCTGTTAGCAATGGCGCCAACTTCACCTTCGTAATCCTTGGTAATGGTTTCGGAAAGCGGAAAGCATAGCATGGTTGCATGTAGGTTCCCAAAAGTCAGCATCGCCCCAATACAGTAGTGTTAGGCAGTGAATCATACGAAAAGTTGGAAGGGTCAATTGTCACAGGACGTGGTATGTTTGAAGGGACACTAAAGTGAAAAATGATTTCTTCTGCATCAGTAAATTACCGTTCTGCAACACCAAAAACACCACTCTTACAACGATAAGACGTTTGGTAAGCCAGAAAAAGTGCAAGAACAAAATACGGGTGGCGACGCCTACTTGAGTTTCCGCACCTAGGGGCTGTGACGTCTTGGATTTTGATGGCAACTTCTAGGGCCTACTAATTATATATAGCGGTACAGATTGACTGCGTTGTGTTCTAAAGGAACCGAATATTAAACATGGCAAGTTTCGAGAACCTTTACTCGGGCAACGCGGCCCAAAAGCGAAAACATACTTTGGAATCCCCGACGTCACGCTGACATACCGGCGCTGGGGTTTCGGCGCAAAATTCAAATACTAATACTTGGACCTTCATTTTCTCACCTAATAATCAAACAACTTTTTTTTTATATGACTGTCTGCAGGGTTCTCAAACAATACTTCATTAGTCTAAACTGATTTATTGTTTCATTTTAGTGTCCCTTTAATGCACACATGCATCCGCAGTCTCCTATCGTAGTACGAGCACTGATAAGCCTAGTATGTGTTCTGGCAGCCCTTTAGAGCTATTTCAGACGTGCCTGTGACGATTTCAGCACTTGGGGGCAGTAAAAGACATGCATTAAATTTTTCGGGCTGCCAGATTTCTTGGAAATTTTTGCGGCCCTTAGAGTCCAAAATATCAGGCATCAGCTAATTTGTAAATCCTCTCGAGCTTCCCCCTCATGTGTTAGCTCAGTGCCACATGTGCCATTGCAGGTAAGTCCTCCATTCAATTACCGTCCTTTAATTCGAACTTCTTTTAATTTGAACAAATCTTCAGGCCCCCTCAAGTTCGAATTACAGAGATTCGACTGTACAACTACCCTAATGTTTTTTTTTCACGATCTACTTCATAGAATGTCCCCCTTTTTTTTTTAGCGCAAGTGGCAAGTTTGGTTTCGGAGCTACAAAGGTATGTTTGGCAGGTTTATATTGCAGCAGTCCAAGATTTAGCAATGATGGGTTATAATGATTCGATTTTTGGTTCCTCATATCGTAAGACATGGACTGCACTGTAGTGTGGCTTTACGGCAATGCATGCTGCTATGCTATGGAGCCACACTATAAGGTGACATTTGCACCGCTGTGAAGTCCCATCGAAAAGCAAAATTCGTACATAAATCTCACTTCACATGTTGAAGCTCTCTTTCCCCCCTACTTCATGGTCTCCATTTCGCGTTTTGGCTGTGTTAGTAATTCAGTAGCTTGGGAAATTCCCGCAGAGTCAGAGTAACCCGTTAGCTACTCTTTTGCCTTATATTAGCACTGCATGCTCGAGTCTTTTTTTCTCGAGTTCGCCAAACGCATCCTTGCCTTATGATTGAATAAATAGGGTAGCTTCACGAGCTTTCTCGTGAATAGCACAGGATGCATTGGTGTCTATGAGCGACAACAATGTCCAGGCTCAGTTCCAAGGCATGCTGTGTTGCCACTTTGCAGGAAGGAATACTGTTGCTTGCAGAAGTGCACCACGATAGTCACTCAAAATACCATGAAAGTAAATGTACAGTAGACTTCCGTTAATTTGACTGCTGTTTATTCAATTCCAGCCGAAGTCCCAGCCGGCACCCATGCATGTTTACAGGCCCAAAGTTGCGTTATATCGATCCCACAATTTTTATTACGCCAGATAATTCAAACTTGACCAGTCGGCATGCACACACTTGACCCCTATGGTGACCCCAGAGCAACACCTTCAGTAGTATGGGGACGGGGAATGCGTTGAACACACAACACTTCCCATTAAGAACGCCTATACTCAGCCTCTTCTAGGAAGATTTTCTCACAGTAATCGTAGCTTAGAATGCTTTGCTACAGTGTTTAACTGATCCTAACACGCAGCTTTATTAGTTATTTCAGAAAAAAATTGGGCCAGAAATTGCCTGCGGTGCAAGCGAACACAATACCAAAACAGCTTTTTGTGGCATTCATATGCATTACCGCATAACGCTGACTTTAGGAAACTTCCACCGTTGACTTTTTTTTTGGTAAAAATTGAGTGTTTTAGATGTATAACTCAGTTTAGGAGGTTTAATGTCATTCCTAAATTTATTCCACTTTAGACACATAGAAACTGGGCAAGGATTTGATTTGGGGGAGTGTTAGAATAGGAAAAATCCTGCCAAATAATTCAGTGCGGTGCTCTGGTGCTTTTTTCTGCATCTTGTTTAATTCGAGCCACCAGATAATTAGAATAGAATTAACGGAAGTCTACTGTATCCCCGAAAATGAACTACCGAGAATGCCATCCCTCGTTGTAGCAAAACTCATGAAACGTCGAAAAGTCGGAAACGCGCAGCTGGGGCTGCATTCTTCAAGGATTCTTTTCTTGCAGTTAAATTTATTATCTACTGCATTGTGTGGCCAATGCAGGTTATGATAGTAATGTCGAGGTAAATGATAAAGGCTGAAATATTTATAATCTGGCCCAACTGCTCTGTAGCTCCCGACTGCCTGCTGATCCTCAGTATGTTGTGTGACCACAGCAACTTTCCAATGTGAATATGCCTTCACAATAACTGTTCTCCACTGACCCATATAGGCACATATGGAGCTTTTATACCCTGGTGGCGATAACAGTGGCAACACAGGAGATGAAAGAGAGAGAAGAAATGGGAGAGAGGAAGGGAGAGTCACTAGGCCACATATATAAGGAAAAAGTCAGTGATGCTTTAGGCGGCGTTGCATGATGTCCAGATGGCTTGAAGGAAAGCCAACAACACCGATGGAACACCCTTCACCACAGCAACACACAAGAAAGAGGCAAGCATGATTCCCATCTGGAAGTCCAAGTCATGCAATGAAGAAAGCAGTTTTATTGGAGCATACAGTGCACATAAATTAGCTTATATATTTCACACTTGAGCCACAAGAACTGTGCTAAGCGATGTGCATTTACATCTAGTGCTGCCAGTAGGAGCACAAAGCCACACAATACACTGCTGGGTTTGAGCTGAGGAATAGTGGTCGAGCCTTGCATCAAAAGCAGTTTTGAATAACACAAGGCAGGGAAGTGATAGAAACATGCAGTTGAAGTGTGTGCTGCAGTAATTAGAGAAGTGAATTTATTTGTTATTTTAATGCACAGTTCAAGCTGAGGCATTATTTTGTACTTACACTGACTAGACACTTTTTTTTTCATGTAACAATATTTACTGAAAGAAAAAGCTTTACTGCCATTTAGAGTGACTCTGTAATGCAATGTGGCGTATGGCTTGCTTTATCAGCAATACAAACAACAATACTTAACTCTGCCTTATCATGGTGAAAGCTTTGCCTAGGTGATACATATGCTCAGCGAGTCAACACTAAAGTTGCTGTTGAATTCAAATACAAATGGCGGCAAAAAATTGGAGGACGCTTAAGCTTCGCCTTCAAGAGTGGAACGCGACAGCGTTCCCGTCGACCCGCCAAGGGGTGTAAGACAATGGGCTACGGCGCAGCGACTACGCGCCCCGCATCGGACGCGGTGAGCGTCGAGCAACACAGCGTTCGGCGCGACAACGAAATGTGCGCCTGAGCAAGCGACGCACGCCTGAGCCTTAGAAACAGCTAGTTTCTAAGGCAACACCGCGTTCACTAGAGGCGCTTTTGTACCACTTTGAAGCATCGAACTCGTGGCTCAGTGGTAACGTCTCCGTCTCACACTCCGGAGACCCTGGTTCGATTCCCATCCAGCCCACCTTGGAAGTTGCTTTTTATTTATAAAGTGCCTGCCGTGATTTATCGCTCACGGCCAACGCCGCGGACGCCGACGACACCGGCTTTTCTGCGACACGAGCTCCTTAACGCTATCGCGTTAAAAACTTCTATACTGTGTATACAAGACAGCAACTGATCTGACTATTCTGACAAAATGTGCTCACGAA
The DNA here is from genome assembly GCF_050947875.1 of Dermacentor variabilis. Taxonomy (NCBI): domain Eukaryota; kingdom Metazoa; phylum Arthropoda; class Arachnida; order Ixodida; family Ixodidae; genus Dermacentor; species Dermacentor variabilis. The sequence goes on along the minus strand of NC_134569.1, from coordinate 66,683,059 downwards.
GCACTATGATACAAGTATGCTGAATTTGCCCATGTGAGACACCTTCAGTGGATTTCTTAGTAAAGATTTTGTGCCAAGATGCACGAAGTTATGACCTTCCTAATTTATGCACAATACTTGCTAACACGTGCCTACACAAATAACCTTGTCCTACAACAAAGCAGCATTTGCGCAATAACTTGCATCTGAGCAGCCAGGAGATCTGTCTGGCTGTGACAAGTGTGAACAAGTTCTGACAGCTTTCCTAAATAACGACAGCTGCATTAATTTAACCCTTTGAGAGTAATTTTTTCTCACTTCTCTCGCTCCCACCCACCATGGAGCGGATTCACTTGCGCCTATGTGTCATATTCCCCCCCACTCCCCCAGAACTGCAATTCCTGCTGGGCAGAATCACCAGTATTAGCATTCACTGCAAAAGTTCTTGCGAAAAAAAAATGAAACCCTTCAAGGGGTAAATGTCAATTTCCCATATCTCCTGCTAAAAGCACCACTAATAGCTCTTGTACAAACGGGTGCAGTAAAGCTATTCCAACCTCTACACTGACTGCACCAAAGGCAACACTAAATGATCACTGCAAAAGCACGACAATATATGTACACTATGGCCCATTCCAAGCCACTTTGGCTGTCACCAGAAAATGCATTTTTGCTTGGCACACTTCTAGCGACTCTTTTCCTGAAGAAGGCACAAAGTGCTATGTGTAGCAACCATGCAAGCGTGCCCAAGTCGGCAGAGAGAGGCAAACCCCTACCGTTACTGGCTTCTCCATCCCGCACAACAGGCGATGTGAGGGTTACCCAAACCGTAACCTTGGGATCAGAATTGTTTGTCACCGACACAGCTGCGTCCTGAGGGCTGGCCCGCACCTCATACTTGTCATCAGGGGAAACGGTCTGCAAGCACCAAAACACGACCTGTTCAAGGTACTCGATCCCAAGCAACATGTTAAAGGACTCAAGAGCACGAGAGGGGCTTAAAATACAACACAAAGGAGGATAACGAGCATAAGCACTTTTCGCAGTTTGTTTCATGCCCAGATGCCTTTTCTTGAGGACGTGTACTTGTTAAAAGGGCCCCTCACCAGGCCCCATAGCAAAATTTGGTTATACGAAGGACGTTACGTGTCCTCCAGGGAGTGTTCTACCACAAAAGCTTTTCAAATGGGCTAATTAATGGCAGAGATAGAAATATTTCAGTTCCGCAAACCCATAATTTGTGGTGTTCTTCACCCGTGCTCTTGGGACAAAGGAACGACAACACAGTAGTGCAAACAATTACAAGGGCATTTATTGCACCTTTCATAGATCAATGCCTGCTAGCAGAGTTGCTATCCACAAAACATGCCGATGGGCGCGCGACAAATCTAGAAGTCCGACTCACCGCGACCGCATAGCGAGTGAATATGTTCGCCCCATGCTGGATCCCAATGCCTGGTCGTTCGCGCGTCCTGTCACGCGAACGGCGGCGCATTCCAAGACGGCCACGCGGGACGGTCTCGCAGAAGCATGGGTCGGGGCACGCGCGGCACGGCACGTCCGTACCGCTTGCTGATCTCAAACCCAAGAGGAAGCGCCTTGTCTCTCGGCGCCCGAGTAACCCCGCCGCGGCGTGACACTCGCGCCATCTCTCGCACCGCGCTTGTACCACTCCGACCGCCGCAGGCGCCGGGCCACGCGAGCCGTGCGGGAAAACAGCATATCAGGGGATGCGCGAGAGTCGCGCATCCCCCCAAATTTCAGGGGGCGAGCTCCACTGCTAAGTGAGACACTCTCCATTTGCCCTGTCTCGCCACCGCAAGCAAAATTTCTTCTTGCATTCTCCCATACTGGACCTCGAGGACCATGTAACGCATACGTCACGGGCCCCACCTTTTTTTTCCTCCTCACTTTTTTGTGGCTCAGCGCACTTCCGCTGATGGCGTCGCCCACAAGCTGTTGCGATTGTCTCTTCTCGTGCAGAGCACAATTTTGCGTGCTGCGCACGAGGACATCTGACTAGCGGTAAAGTCAGTGCTACACGAATACTGAGGAAGAGACAAGCGAATCACAGAGTGTGATCCCGCGCTGGAGCACGGCAGAAATTGCAGTTTCGGTGTCGGTGCATGCGTGACTGCATGATGTGGGAACAAGCAGACGAAATGGAAGTACACATCTCTTGCTGGAGTGCGAAGTAAAACAAACATGCAGACACTTGGTTTGTGTGTTTTATTATTTCTCTAAGCTTTAATTCGTTTATTCCAGCAACATATTACACACATAACAGATGTTGCCTTTAATAATTCTCGAAGTCACGTGTCACCACGAGCGATGTCACAGCACAAACACGAGTACATAGGTGCACTAGCACGTATACCTCACCCTCCGGCTTGGAGTGCGGCGGCTGCAAGTGAAAATGGTGTTCGTTTTGAAATTCCAGATACTTCTGCGGCGTGTACCGATGTAATACTTTGCAGACACGATCGTTCATTATCACGCATTGTATGCTTGGTGCTTGTAAGCTCAAAATCGCCAGACCTGGTGAGGGGGCCTTCAAAAGGGGGGACATGGCTTTGAAAATCAACTTCCTTATTTTTTCATGGATTTTGATGAAAACTGGCACAGATGTTTAGAATGCCTCCATGATGCTTCCATAAAAGTTTCAGAGTGATATGTTGAGAACATTCTATTGAACTTAATTGAGCAGAATTTTTCTTAAAACTTTTTGGAGGGCCTGGGGAGCTTAAACGCAATCGAAGGCTCGTTGAGTATTGGCTGCTTAGCTAAATGCCTGCTGAAGACCGTGTCAGCCTTGCTTTTCGTGTGTCAGCCTTGCATATTGTAACCTTACGAAGAGTCAGCAGCACTCACACGGCACCGACAATCTTTTTTTAGTGTTTCCTACTGGACACGCTTTACGGAAAGCATGGTGCTAGCATTCGAAACAAAATCAGCCAAAATAAATCGATTTATTTCAAAATATAAAGTGAAGTACATGGTTTTCAAATAAATTTAGTAACGCCAGATTAAGGGGGGACACGGGTCGTTGCGGCGAAAAAATCGCGAAAAAAAAAAAAACGATATTTTGAAAATGAAATTTTCGAATTCTACAGCTCATATTCCTTTAATTCACCAAGTTTCGAATCTCAGGGAAGAGTATTTCGTCTGCAATATCAATTTATAACATCACTGTGAGCTGAATTCCGCGCAAAAACAGCCCTTTTTATCGCGGCGCATAGCTCTTTTTCTATGCGCGCGATCGCAGCCATCTTGGTCTCGTTGGAAAGAGGAGCCTTCCTTCTTTAATTTCCCGCCAAAAGTGACTCCGTCGGTACGCCAGTGACGTTGAAATCCAGGGAAGAAGAAAAGCCTGAACGCGCGAACCGATTCGTTGACTAGCGCACGAGACCAAAAACGTGTGCTGTGGTTGGCTGCGCGACGGCGCGTCTCATAGGTTTGTTGGCACATGCCCAACGATGTCCAGTCCACCGGGGAAGTTCACCACGAGGCACTAGTTCGGCAAAAAGAAGCGATCAGCTTATAACATTCAAAAGCGCTCCATTGCTTCTGAAAGCATCGAGAGTAGCTCGCCGCCAACTGCAAACGATGCCGAAGCCGCGGACGATGCCGAAATAGGCCTAGCCAGCTCACAAATTAGTGAAATCGTTACGGACAGCGGCCGCGTTCGGCGTGACGCTGTAATGTTGCCGCGTGCGGATTTTTTGCAGAGGGAGATGAATGCTCAAAAAAAACTTCAAGTTCTTGTGTCAACGCCAGCAACAAAGCGGGCGTTGGATTTGGTCACTCGCGCCGACGGCGCTGCAGCCGTGCCAGTCGACGCCGAGGTAGGCTTCGCTATCCTCAGTAGGACTCCGTGAACGCACTGATGTCGTTTGTCAAGTGCAAGGTGTGCGGCGGCAGCGGCGCAGGAGGCAAAAGCGAACGGTAATCTGGCCTCGCCATAAAGATCGTTATCACGTGCGCGTGTTGCGGCGATATCGCGTTGGCGTGGAGCTCGACCTGCGTGAACGACAACCTTGCCACGCGCGATGCAAGCCACCGGGAATCGGCGAAAGGTGCCAAACGATGTTTTTGCCGCATTTGGGTGGCCGTGGTCAGAGCGACTACATTCCTGGTGGCTTTTAGCCACTTTCACTGCAAAATAATGCAAAATTATTTCTGTACTTTTGATTAAAAGTGAATGTATTCCTTTTTTCTAGTTTTCTCGAAACATCGACTTTTGACTTGTTGCTGATTTGCCGAGGCGATATCTCTGCCTTCAGAGCAGATGGAGCCATAATTTTTGTTGTGGCTTGTAGCTGAGTGTGCAAAGTACACAATGGTAGGGTCAGATTTTAGAATTTATGCTTTAAAAAGTTGCAATTCTGCTTTAGATCAGACAGTGGGGTAGCCACAATTCGAACAGTAAATATTGAATTGCTATAATATTGCTAATATTTGATGTACTAAAATAGTATTCCTACCATTGCGTTCCTTATGTTTTCTAGTACCCAGGCATGTGCCAATATGAATTTTGTAGCGCATTTTCCCCCCTATTGTTTGTGCAAATTATGAACAATTAATTTCATTTATCTTCAGAACTAAATGGCCTATTGGAAAAATTACATATTTGAAATCAGCACAAAAGTCTTAACAAGAATTGAAAGTTTCATGAATATTGATGGAAAACATGAACATTATTTGAAAAACAGTGTCCCCGCTTAAGAGACGTTAATTTACACATTTATTGTAGCAGTTGAGAGAGCGTTCGACCTGCTCACGAACGTGCAGGAGAAAATGAGCATTACTGGATTTACTACCTTCTGAGAGAAAATTTTTTACGATGAGCCTAGGCGACAGATAAGTACGCATTTCCTTAGTTTTTTAATACATGATAATTGCTGCACCCACTAGTTTCAAGGCTATTCTTTTCCAGCTGTAAAAGAGATTGACGAGCAGGTCAACCTTAAGCTCGGTGCCGATGCGGAGGTTCACCAAAAGCCTATCAATTAGTCACCTCCTGTAATCGACCTTGAACGACTTAATGGTGCCCTGGTCGAGCGGCTGCAGCTTCCCTGTGGTGTTCGCAGGCAGGAACGAGCTCGCAGGTGGCGTGATGGGCCGAGCAGTTATCAACGAGAAGGCAAGCGTGACGCCCCGACTTGCCCAGTTCGGCGTCCCGCACATGCAGCCATTCTGTAAACAACTCACGCGTCATCCACACCTTTTTATTGAAGGCGTAGGGGATGGGGAGCTGGCTATAGTTTTCAAAGCAGCGCGGTGCCCTTGCTTTATCGACCACAACGAGCTGGAGCTTTCGAGAGCCATCCATGTTAGCTGTGAGCACAGAACGCTTACGCTTTTGCCAGAAATGGTTTTGCCAACAATCTTATGGCGGTTCTTAAGCCTGTGCAGCCACCCTGTGTTGTCAGCGAAGTTGTCTTCACCGAGTGAAGCGGCAAACCATTTGGCCTTAGCCATTAGCATTGGGCCATCCACCGGAATGTCCTTAGCTCGGACCTCTAAAAACCACGCATAGAGAGCCTTTTCAACTTTCTCGTGGGCAGGACCTCGCACACGACAAGCTCCCGATGTTCGTTGCTCTGCCGCTTTTGGCTTTATGTCCGCCTTGTTATTTAACAAGGTGCTTAGAGTGCTCCGAGGAATCTCAAAGTTGTCTGCCACCGTCTAACTTTTCTCGCCCGCCTCAACACGCTGAATGGCTTTCAGCTTTGTCGCAAAGTCCAGATTCCTGTGCTTCTTGTGCTTGCTGCGGCCATTGCTTCCACATCAGCCCACCACGATCCAGTCACACGTGTTGTAAGACGCACACAAAACAACAATGCGCTTGAAACACAAGAACGCGCACAAAGCAAGAATATGAACAGCCTCCGCCAACAAAGTGCTCGCGATGGCCACCTCAGAGGGCGACAGCGATGTACGAAAGGTGCAAGCTGTGGTTGGCTGAGCGAAACTCCGGAAAATGCAACGACAAGAAAACAAATAAATAAATACATAAAATAAAAATAAAGAAGGGGGGGGGCATGAGGAGGAGGCAGCTGGCCTCTTCGTTCCTGCACTCTTACGTTTACCGAGCCGATCTCTATGGTTACTATGGATCTCTATGGCGGAGGGGAAGAATGAGAGACAGAGGGGGAGAAAAAAAAACAAAACAAAAAAAAGCTGTTCCACAAGTTGGAGAATGTGCGCAGTCCGGGCCTCACTCCCTCTCGCTCTCATTTTCGGAGCGTTTCAGGTTTCGGCAGAGGTGCAGTGCCGCGGGTGCAGCGAGTGCCGAGCTCGCGTGGCATTCTATATATCCAATGGCGGGTAAAAATACCGTTTGATATAAACGTACGAATTTCGATACTTTTACACAGAATTTTCAAGGGGATAATTTAAGAGTTCAATACAGACAATAATTCGATATATGTGGGTTCCATATATCCGTGTTTGGCTGTATATGCGATATGATGTTCTTCTGCACAAAAGCTGTGTAGATATGCCATGCTAACATAATGTGAAATTTGTGCAGTCACCAATCATCGCTATCGATTCTGTGCTACTGGCTCAAAACAAAGATTTCGGTACGCTTTTAATTTATTCCAGCTACCAATTTGCCTTTCTTTTTTAACAAGGAAATGCAAATGGAGTTCACAGGTCATCAAAAAGGACCACTTACAGCAAGATGCTTGGGCAGCAAAGCAGCCACTCGCGCGAGCAAAGTGCGGCCAGGCTTCTCGGAACACATGACCACCAGGCCCACAGTCAGGTCTCCTGCCAGCAAAAGGCCCTTGGCCAACACGCCGACACGCATGACACCCTTCAGCAGGCGCTGCGGTTGCTCTTCCTTCTTCCTGCAAGACGCCGAGACCGACTTCAACACACAATGCCGCATTTCACATACATGCAAGCATATTGTAGATTACATATTGCAACTACCTTGTATAGCCAAACCCATTTATAACGAGCTCGATAGTTCTGCGAAAAGTGGTCATTATATCAGTAGTTCAATATATACGGTCATGCCCTAAAATACTGCAAGATTAACTGCATTTTAGTTAGAAAACCAGATTTTCAGTGTCATTTTTGTTCCCAGTTGGCTGGAAGCGTAAAATTCCCAGTTAGTTGGAAGCCATTCTGCGAACGTCTAAGACATCATGGTCTCGGCATTCAGACTGCGCATCAGCCACACAAGAGCCGTAAAATTTCATTGTCTATGTTGCTTCGAGCGAAAAAAATGTGTTCAAAAGGTGAAAAGTCATTGCAAACCATTTTTAGCAATTTGCAATGCATAAACAAAGCGCCGCAAAACTAATATTCTGGTAACAGCGCAGTAATCGCCGATCCTATGCAACAACGCGCGGGGGCAGTGCGTGGAGCTGCATTCTTGTAGCATCATGCCATGTCGACAGGAATGCAAGAGCGGCCATTGTTCGCATGGTGGCAGGACATACACGGCTGTTCCAAATTGTTGGAACAGGTGTAAAGCATGTCGTGTCACACAAACGATTGCGCAAAAATGAGCGACTCCGTTGTGGCATCTGATAGTGCACCAGTGCATGCGCCTGTGCACACCCTGTGGTTAATTCTGTACACCTTTCTGGAGGCATGCCCTGAAAGTGCATAATCTTTTTCGTAGGTTTCCGAAATTCGTGCGCGGCAGTTGCTCGCTTGCTCATCTTGAAGGCCGCCCAGCTTTGTTGCGTTCCCATGGTTTAGTACTTCGCACGTGCCCTCTTTTCACCATGATTGGGTTCAAAGCATTCTTTACATCTGGAAGCAGTTTTGATGGGCAGGGTCGGAAAACCAGATGCACTGGAATGTGGTAGCTTAACTTATATATTGTTATATCTGGCAACACTGCAAGTGGGTTCGACTGTATAATTTAGGAGTACTAAATCTGAGCAATTTCCTTGCATTGATAGGCAGTTACAGCCAGCATCATAGGTTTGTGGACTGCAGGATTTGAGAAAACACCAAATATTTCTGTAGCCTAGTATGGATTTCCAGCCTTGAGACTCAAATAACGATGGACTTGATAAACGTACCAAACTTGGAGTTTTATTCTAAAGCACTGCAGACTTGTGTGATAGCATGACAGTTTCTCCGATTTCAAGTCAGTTCACATAATTATGAAGTATAGCAAATCCTTGTTAATTCAGATTTCACAGGACCAAAAGAAATGTGAATTAACTGAATGTGTAATTATTGAGGGTATCAATAAAGCAAGAAACAAATACTTACTATGGTAACACCTTTACTTACTAAATGAACCAGCAAATCCCATTTCTATCTCACACAAAGTACAAAAGCTGCAATCATTTTATGACTGATTAGCAATTGCAATGGCAAAGCTCTTATGACTTCCTTCTCAGCCCAGCTACCGCATGCGTTTCTGCACATTACGATTATTTTTTCAAAAGTAAGCTGGTTGCCAACAGATCATCTGTCAGGCGCCATGTAGCCGCACTCTTCATCCTGAACAGCTTCTGCCGTGTTTGTGACATTGCGTGTCCAGCCGTTGCACCGAGTAAAAACAAAACTACTGCTTGCTGCAACAAATGCGATCTTGGACGGCAATGTCGGCAGTGTCGCAAGCATTGGTAAATGCAAGAATAAAGGCTATAATGACACCAATAGACACAAAGCATTCCGGCATTTCTATCGCTCATGTAAGATTTCTGCTGGTGGCTATGGTGATAGGTGCTTAGCCGATATGTTTTGGCTGGATGCCAGCACCGTTTTCGCTCTTTTGAGTAGCACATTTGTGGCACTCCATGCTTGGGCTCAGAGTTGTCGAAATTAGCGATGTGTGGCCAAATTCAAATTACTAGAGCTTAATTCCATTAAATAATGCACATGCATGCAGTAACTGAAGGCCAAGTTCGAGTTACACAAATTAATGAGGTTTTAATTAAATCTTCATTTACTGTAGTCAGTCAGGCCACCTTTCTTGCATAAGAATGACTAGTCACAAAATCTAAAGACAGGTTTATTGGCTGCAAGCATAGAAGAATGGAAAATGTATTTCGGAGGGGCATTGCACACTGGATGTGAAACATAGCACAACTGACAACCAGTCAACGTAGTGCCTTGAGCAATGTGGTCGTGTGTAGCAAAACTCTTCACATTGAAGAGGGAAGGAGCCACACAGAGTATGCAAGGGCCTTAATTTACCACAGCTCAGCGTTGTTTTTTTTTTTTAAATGTCTACACTTACAGAAGTTGGCATGCAAACATGCACCCCATGACTAAGATGCAAATGACCGAATATTGTTTTACTGGCTAGTCACAAGCCGCTTGGAAATTCAAAACGTTCTCAATTTCGCTGTCTGCAAACTTTTGATGCTGACCATAATTACCTAGAACAGAATGGGAAAAAAAAAGTTGGAACTGCTATTATGTCAAATTTTCACTTAAGCGATTTCAAAGCTACAGCATTTAAATCAGTGACCTCTTTCAAAATAGACGAAAAGCACACATGAAAAGCGCAGAAACATGCTACGCTCCAAATAAGCCACACACTCAGATCACACACATGTCCATCCATGCACAAAACTGCACTCAAGCCAAGCTATACAATGCAATTCAGGAGGGCATGGTTGTGGCCCATGCTTACTGACCCTTCTTCGGTCTTCTTGGCGTCGTCAGCTGGCTTTTCGGCCTCAGGCTTCGGCTCAGCTCTGCAGATGATATAATTGACAAAATTAGCAACAACTGACAAGAGAGATTTAGCACCAGAGAAGAGAGAGAGAGGGATCACTTACACCTCGGCAAGGGAGTCTGAAACCAACTTCAGAGCCTTCTCTGTGTTTGTGACCATGCGTTGAACCTGTCCGAGGTCCTCCTCCTTGGGGTAAATCATGGAGTGCTTAGCCATCACGTGGCGGTCATCCACGGAGTCTGGGCGGCGGGGCATTGGCTGAAACCACAACACAAACGAGCTTGTTGAAGTGTGCCTTCAAAAAGACAAGCCGTACTTTAAACAAGAAAGGTTCGTAGGAAGATAGTGATTGAAAGTCATCAACAAGAGATTTGACAGCCAACGTTCCGACAAGGGGACCCATGTTGGGTCCTTTTGTGGAAAAAAGCTATGGCATCCCTTCAACCACTGCTGATCGGCTGCACTCTTGTTAGGGGAGTAATTTTAGTGAAATATCTGCAACAATTAGCCGCAATTGGTGCTCAATATTAAGAATGCTTGAGCATCTAAATGCCATACGTAACCCTTTCTGGTCCAATGATTCCTGCAGGAATTATGTTTTGCAGAAAATATCTGACTTGGAGAAAAACAAGACTACAGTAAAACCTCGTTAAACCGTACCCGCTTAAACAGTAGTTTCGTTTTAAAAGTAGTAAAGTCAAATCCCCGACTCAGCGGCCATTGAACATAATGTGTTTCGTACCCGCATAAACTGTACCAGCTTACTGCGTACGCATCGGTTAAAACGTAGCGTTTGAACTTTTCGTCGCGCAAACACGGCGCTGCGCCGTCTCCATCGGGCGGCCCGGCAGAACAACACGCCTCAGAGATCGGAACAACGGCCTCCAAGCGCCCTGTGCGTTTGCGCGTGAAGCCACATCAACATCAACATCATTTCGACGCGGTGCCAGAGAGCGTTATGGCGTCGTGCAAGCGAGGACTCGAGTCGTTCCGAAGCTTGGATAAAAAAGACGCCGGGTGCTCAGCATAGAAGAAAAATTAGACATCGTCCGTGCTATCGAACGTGACACGAAGAAGTTGGCGCTGACACGCAACAGGGATCTGCTGTTGCCTACGGTGTGTGGCATTTGGAATGCGAAGAAGTTGCTCGGCTACGAGGTTCGACTTTTCGCCATCGTTGCCTCTGTTGTTGCCGAAGTGTCGACTAGCGACAGTGACGAGGACGACACGGAAAGCGATAGCACGGGCGATTCAGGCCCGACAGTGGCATAAGCTGCGCGTTGCGTCAGCCTCATGAATGCAATCGTCGCGACGACAATAGGGGCGCGATAACGTAACTATATTCCAAATGAAAATTATTCCAAACTCCGACACCCGTAATGAAAAAGGCGCCCTCGGGACTTCTGCAGCACTACTGCGCACGTGCACGAACGCCAACGAGGAATCTGCCATGCGATTGTTTGCCGAGAAGAGGGGGCTGGCACGCAGCTTCAGTAAGTGAAGCCGCTGTCGTCGGCGTGCTAAGCCGCCGCGGCATCAAACGAAAATAACGCTTTTGTCGCGCGAAGTGAATAAATACTGCATGTTTTTTCCCCTTTCATCGCACTCTCACTGAGTTCCGTTTTCGACAGGTAAGTGGGCGATCTCATGCTATTCGGTTAAACAGTACTACCGTTTAGTACGTACCCTTCCCGAGCTCCGGCCAACTACGGTTTAACGAGGTTTCACTGTATATGAAGAAATGTGTCAGGAAAAGCAATTAAAAGATTCGGCTACATTTGCCTAGATAAATATAGCTCCCCTGAAATTTTACAAATGGCGATGCATCGCATAAGGCTGACATTAGTTCTCTGCTCCATTTTCCGAGCCTGTTGCCAGATGCATATGCCAGCCTTGGGAGACAAATGGTTTTCACATCTGTGGCCATATTTCACACCCTTATTATTGTGAATGAAGAAATCTGAAGAACCACACGTCACAAAAAACACACTGCTTTGCCAAAACTCCAGTCGGATTTTTTTTCTGACTTTAGTCATTCAGATGCACGCAATAAAAAATTTCCGCTTGAATGAAAACATTTCGACCGAGAAGAGTAACTAGCTTCCATTTTGTTATACATTTACCTAAGGCAAAGCATCTGAGAGGCTCACCCACCAAGAATATTTCTGAATGTAGATTCACTTTCGAATGAATAATGAAAAGCAGAAGGTTGAATCCACCATGGAAATGAGTAACAAGAAAGAAAGACTGACAAAAGTGAGGAGATCCATATCTAGTCTAGGATGCGCAATGCTAGTTCGGCATGTCATTAATACTTCCTCAGTAAAAGCTAGTGCCGACATCTCGTAAAGGGGCATGCGTTAAGAACGTTTTAAGGCTGCCACAATATAGAGGACCATGCTAGCGCCAAATTTAACCTTGCTCCATTTTACATCAACCTCTTGTGATAGATGGGTAACACATGAGGCTGCCAATGAAGTGTACTGATCTTTGCAGTGCTATATGCACACTTGCTCAAGCAAGGGGCATGTGTAGATGCACAACTAATTCCACAAACTAGAATGTGCAGTGCAATGTGCTGTGGCATAACTGCCACTCCACCATGTATGCAACAAATAGGTGATGGAAGCCATCCGACTGGGAAAAGTTTATGCTAAATCCTGGGAAAAAAACCGTTCTGCACAAAATGTGCCAACATTGCCTCAGTACCATGTTAACAGCCATTGGTAAGATAGTGCTACAGCACTGTCTGAATTTGCTTGTGTAGGGCTAAAACACACGCATTCACAACTGGAAACTGTAGAAGCAGAGCAAAAGATGCAATTTACACTGCAAAGTTTTTTTTAACCAATAGTTGCAGTGCTGTTGATGCTTCACCATGACAGCTGCAATGGCATAAGTCTAAGCAGCCTTTATGAAGGCAGGACAAGGATATCTAGGTTGAAGCATTTGGTGCATGATGTATTAAACTGCTACATTCTTTCATCTTGACATTGCATCACATGCAAACACATGCCTCGAATGCATGCAATAAAGCAAACCTGAATTTGCACTTGTCTTTCGTTACGCTATCGTAAGAAGCCAAGGGGATTCAGAGCTATGCTTTAATTCACAGTGCACCAGCTTTTCTTGCTGCCTGCAGATACAAGATGAAAACAATGCCCGACACAATGTAATGAACCCTACTTCAGTAAATCTTTAGGCACATAAAGGTTTGGCGGTCGAGGGAACTAGTGCAATTGCTCGGGTGTATGCAGGTTGTCCCAGTTCCAAGGCCACCAAGAAGGTGAGGTGAAACTGCACTAACTGGACACCAAGAACTGTATGTTGATGCTAGCTAATACCATAACCATCTCACGCACACCTGCCAACATTCGAATAGCTAGATAGAGCAGACCGACTTTACCAGCTGCATACACAGACAATCGCACACAGAGCCAACTGTGGCCACAAATAAAACGTGTGCCTACTTTCTATGAGTCCAAAGTACAAAACTAACAAAGTAATGATAGTAAAGCTCGTAAAGTAGAAACCTAATGTGCATCCAATTTTATAGCAAGAAAAATAGGCAAGGTTCCATAGGTGTCGCCCGAGGGCATGTAGTCTTTTTTGGAGACAGCTCCACTGCAGTACAGCTGTGTTAAGCCATAAAGCATAAAAATGCTGTGGAGACTGTTTCGGTTTTGCGTTCGATTACACTGCATAGGCAATATCCGGCCCAATTTCCGTGAAGAAAAAAAGGGTGGGGGGGGGGGGGGCTCGAATTAGAATAAGGTATATACAAATATTTGAAACTTCAACATTCCATACAAAAGATTTGTACTATCTAAATATTCAAACTACCAAAAATTGCTGTTGTCTGTTAGTAGGTCAGCTGCGCTGCAGCACAACTGTGTAATGCGAAACATAGCAAATGTAAGGGGGAGGGCACTGCCACAGGGCCCCTGCTGATGCTAGTGGCTATCCGACACTATCAGCTGGAGTACCCACACTGTGCTGCCTCCCTCCACGCATCTGGACAAAAGCTGCCAGGAACCTCTGTTTGCTGCTAACCAGGCTCAGTGCTTAAAACATGGTTTCCAAGCTACAAATTTCACCAAGCAGCATGCTTGGCAATGTTTTAGAGCCTTGTTCTACAGTAGTTGAGTACCACCAGGATGCTTCAATGGTAAACTGGATGAAAAACCATGGCTTCAAAAGGAAGGAAAACTTCAACAGCAGGAAACCCAGATATGCACTCAACAACAAGAGCTTCTGAAGGGAGTTCCTTCCAAGACTGAACTGTCAAAAGACTGATAAGCTCATCTACCAGCAATTTACACTGCCACAAGCACAAGTTGAAAGATATGTGCATGATCAAATTTTGGGCCAAAAACAAGATTCATGCGAATGGTGTAAGCATAGCACCCACTGTCGGCTCGGCTTGCAAAGAGCTTGCAGACACCAGACACTAGAGTGGTCCAGTGAGCGGTTCTTTTCGGTATCTGGAGGAACTGTGACATGCAGGATGTCGCTGCTTCCCCGATCATGTCAAACAGCTATGCTTCCTTTAAGACATTAAATAACTACAGCTACGATACTGTCCAACGGAAGTGTTTTACTATAGAAGACCACTAAGCATAAATAACCTGTTAGTCATTTGCTGTGCAATAAACCTGTTCCTTTAAGACATTAAATAACTACAGCTACGATACTGTCCAACGGAAGTGTTTTACTATAGAAGACCACTAAGCATAAATAACCTGTTAGTCATTTGCTGTGCAATAAACCTGTTTTTTCATACATCTAGTAGGTGAAGAAACCAAATTTTGCAAAACCAATATTTCTATAGCTGATAAATTCAATTTGCACCGTTTTCATTATTAAAATTAGCTTCAAAATTTAAATTTAATTTCCCACACCCCTAATAAATAACATACTGTCAGCTGCAGTTATTGCTTGAAAACCTTCCTAGGGCAGGCTGAAAATCGGCATTTTCGAGAGGAGGCAGCGTATTCACCATCCCCAAGCTCTGCTGAGACATGCTGCCATTAAAGGTGTTGCTATTGAGGTGACCATAGGGGTCAGGCATGTGCATGCCAAGTGGGGGATTGAATTAACCGGGGTAGAATGGGTTACTGTATTTCATGAAACTTTGTGCACACATCTTTGAACATACTACAATTGACAAGCATTTCTTGGACAACAGTGTCTGTCAATACAAGAGTCTAGTTAAACAGAACCTCAAGAGACAGAAGAAATGTGTTTAGATTAACGAGAGTTTCGTTTTACTAAAGATGTGCAGAGATGCAGCACTGCATGTCATACACTTCCTTAAACACTGGTAGATATGCTAATCATAACGAAGTGAATGTAGCAGCTAGTTTGTCCTGTATATTCAGTCACGGCGAGTCACTGTGCTCATAAGGAGGCCCATGTAAATCTTACTTTAGTTGCAATCAGCAGTCACTAAATGGACTAGGCTTCGCAGATTTCGGATTTGAGGAGGCAACGGTGACGTATCAAAACAAGAACATACTGTAGTCAGATACAACTTAAGTCTGCAGTGAAGCCCCACCCACACCCTCATTACCGCCAGCCCCTGTTCCTCCACGAGGCTGCAAATAGTTTGTACTTCAAACTTTCCGTTCCCTAAATAAGGAGATAACCACAAAAATAGAATTATTAGGCATAACTTTGTTTTCATGCATATATTATAGTGAAATGGTGAAAGCCTAACTCTTTATTGGAGTGGAATAAAACGCTTGCGTCGCTGCAACTATTTATTGTCAAGTTTCACTTCCGTTGGCAGTGAACTTTCGTAAGTAAAACGGGCTCAGCAATGAAATGAACTGGGCCAGGGACTTTTATTATAGAGTGAAATACTCAGATTCCATACACTTTGTCCATGTCTGTTGCACACCTTATCGAAAGAATCGAAGAACAGCAGATGCTCCAGAGGTATCAAGTACATCGCCATTTCGAAAATGTCGCAGACGATTTTGTTTGCTTCTGCAATTGGCTGGCGGACTAACACGACCCCGCACGGTTCGTGCGCCTTAGTTGCCAACTACAGTTTTTTTTAAAGTTGTATCCTCCTATAGTTCTTACTGCCCCAGTCAACGGCTGAACAACATGCTGTCAAGCACAGGGAGTCCGAATATCCGAACGGCATTCTGCAAGATGTCCAAAATATTGGTTGTCCTTACTTCAGTGGAGAGTGGCACTGCTGTCCAGGTCTGTACGTGCTATGCATTAAAAATAGATCGAATGTTTGCTTATGCGAGTCTTTGCCACAGCCTTTTTTAAAGATGGCCTTCCAGATAGAAGACTGGTGTCAAGAAATATACAAATCTATGAAAATGTTCTTCAAAGCTTGTTTCTGTGATAGCTTATTAACCAAATACAAAACCAATGAATGTAAAGGCTGTTCCATTTCCGGACACTCAGACAATTCTCAATTTATATCTGTATATAACTATATTGGACCCTCTACTCTCAGGTACAAAGAAAACTAGACTCTCCGAGCACATTTTAACGTGAAAGTTCGATTTGAAATCTCTGCCTTTCAATGCCTCCCACCGACAGCGAACGGCATTTTGGCAAAGCTGTGTGATGTCAGCAAATGAGGGGCTACCTCTGTGTCGTCGGCTTTAGAGCAGTTCGAGACCACATCGAACGTTTCTCTGCACGCCCTAGCACCTAATGGCGTAGCAACAATATTGCTGCTGAATTGTGGCAGCAATTCCTTCACTTGCGCAATAAAAAGCAGTAGCAAACCACAGAGGTGAGCCAAGAGGCACATGAAAAAGTGAAAATTACGCATGGCAGCCATATGCAGCCATGACGTATTTACAACTCCTGTTATCACTTTCAGTGTTAGCAGCACACAAAAGCCTGGCCTGTGAGACCAGCTTCTGTTACCCAAGGAAGCCACTTCCAGGGGGTGCCCATTCAATTTGTCACAATCAGTGTCACCTGACTGCATTACGGTTTGACTGCAACATTAAAATTTTCAAATAGAAATTTCCTACTACACCACACACACTCAACTTGTACCAGCTTGCTGTGGAATACGTAGGGTTTATTAATACGCACAGACAACTTAAGCTAAAATAAATTTGGAGTCCTGGCCCCTTTAGGAAATTCCATTTACAGAGGTTCTACTCTGTGTCCAAATGATCAAACTAATTTTTAAACAATCGTTAAATTTGTTTTTATACTAGCATTTTAGGATATCTATTTACTCAGTGCACTTCAGCAAAATGACATCTACATGAAGTGTCACGACGATTGAGTCACTGTGTGCTCCGTGTCTGTCAAAGGCTTGTGTGCATGTGACAATGCTGCAATGTATACAAATGGTTTGCGACACAGCTGGACACCTGCAGTTTAGGCTTCTTTGCACAGAATTCAGCTTTGAGCTTTCTACCTACACGGTTCCTCAATCCATTCAGTCCAGTAAGTGCAAATGCTCTGTACTTGCACAACGTCCATGATGTTACCGCATGAAAGATTATAGGAGCAATCCTGCGCATTAATTGAAGCCTTTGACCATGCACAGTTCCAACAGTGACATTGCTCACATAGAAATGTATCCCCAGAACCTACGAAATTCCAGTTCCAGAAACGAAATCCAACATCTTGGAAATTGGTAAGCAGTTCTATGTGGCTATAGCCCATGTAATAGAGACTCCGATTAATTTTTCAGACACTATCTCGCTCAACTTCAGTTGAATACGAAATGTGGCAGTACCTTCCATCTTTCTGAACGATACCTTGCTTGAGCGTAGAGTTATGTAAATAGTTTATAGGAATAGAACTGACACCAAACCTAACCTACTTAATCCACTTCCTATCTTTTCTATGTTGCATTAGAAATGGTCAACCAATCCATTTTTGCCCTAAAGGCTGGCAACTACTTGTGGTAATGATGGATTTCTCAACCACTGTGTCAAGGAACAACTGCCTCGTGGCAGCCAATTCAAGTGACGAGAACAAGGGTCATCAGCACCTTTTGTTCCCCCACTAACACCTTTACATATTTCGTTTTGAAGTTCTTTATTTTGTTTCGAGATCTACAGAGACAATCACTGTGTATGGTCATCATCAATTTTCGGAAGCTACTGGCAAGCACTGCAAAGAGCAACCACGTCATTTGTGCTTTCTGTGCTCTTGCTTGTAAATGTTACCAGCTGCTTGTGTCACCCAAAAGTGTCCCACTTTAAAAAGAAATTGACCTATATATTTGAACCTTCAGAACTGGCAACCTTTACAAGCAAGGATAGCTGCCCATGAAAAGCAGCTACCAGGCACAGAACCCAGCATGGGACCACCAGGCTCTACGTGTGCCCCACATAGCGTGCCACCCTCCTCCCGCCCACCCCAGCAGAGGACCCATAGGAGGGCACTTCAAACAGGCAAGCCTGGTCTCGCACTGCATGATGTACCTGCCCAGACTGGGCCCCCACGCGCGTTGGGTGTGTGGTGTTGCCAATCTGGTTGTTGCCACCTCGGGAGCGATGCCTCCACCCTATTGGTGGTGGCGGCGGCGGCAAGGGTGGGCAAGGACAGTGGCGGGGCCACCCTACCATGGGTCCTGGGGGCCCCATCATGGGCGGTCCCCACGGCGGCATGGGCCCCATGGGTCCTGGGCCTCGGCCAAAGAAGCGGCAGCGGTCCATTTCGTCTTCGTAGCGCTGCCGCTCCCAGTAGAGCCGTTCCTCTTCTTCCACCATCCTGGATAAAAGAGGTTCCAGCTGAACGTTACTGCTCTGAGAAACACACTGGGGCCAAATTATATTAAATGATGGCCTTTCTTTCTTCTTTTCCTGTGCAACAATGGTACCCCCCATGCAATACAGCGCAGTCCACTTATAACAATATCAAGAACGAAAAATCCGATTGTTATAACCGATCATCGCTATATGTGGACTGCCTAAAAAAGAAATAAAAGCTGCCGAACATACCTTCGTAGCTCCAAAACAAAACATTTATACCTCTAAACAGTGTGTCAAGTGTTAAGCGTCCTGAAATAGTCAGAAATCTGCATTTGTTTTCATGGAAGTTTCAGGTTCACAATGGCAGTGTGCATTGCATCCAGCAGCTGCATGAACACTGGTAGCTATAACTTAGCGTGCATGAAATCAGTGAGCGACTATCGACGAAAGTGCACTGTGCAAATGTTGGGGTCGGTGTCAAAGATGGGCCACTGTCAATCTCGTCATCACTGCCGCCGCTGCTGTCGTCGCCTCCGTCGCACCACACCGCCATCTGTGTCACGACAATCGCCCCGTCAGAGAAGTCTCGCAGAACAAGGCAGTGCTATCTGCACCCATGGAATCACCATCTATTTTATCGCCAGTAGTGACGTGCTCCCAGAGTTTGGTAATGTCAGCGGCTGCCAATGTATTGGCTTCACACGTTGGAAAGTTTTGCCTTGGCATGCAAAGCCCGTGGTTTCAGTTGATTGGCATGGTCACTGGTGCTAGCCTCGAATTGTCGATACCATCGACTGTGTGAGCTCATCCTTTCGAGTCTTGAAAAATTTGCAGCTTCGTCGCAAGCGACACAGCTTTGCGCTCTGTTGATGCAGCTACCACTGCTTCCGTGGTGCATTTCGGCACTTACTGAGGAAGAGAGGAAGGCTACAGAGAGGGAGCACAAGCGCAGTTTCCTTCTCTTTTTTTTCTCTCTCTCTCTGAACACTCGCCAGTGACGCAGACTCAAAGCAGCTGGTGCCATCTTGTGGCACGCTACGCCAACTTGCAATACTCGTGGCTAAGGGGAACGCGGATTTCACAATTATTCTGCATGGAAAATGCCCAAAAGGCAGAATTTCGATTGTTATATTCGACAAGCGGTGAATAACGTATTTTTATAAATGGGTTTTTTCTCGTAGCCCTCGTACCCCTAAAGTTGGTACTCTGAAGTCGACTCATTGTTGTAACGGATATAAATGGACTGCACTGTACTCCCAATTGTATTAACAGTTCTGCTGAAACATACAACAAACTTGTTCATATCTCAAAGAGTACATACAAAAGTCACTTAAATGTTTGGTAGCGTTAACTGCAGTTGACACCTATGTAATGCGAAGCGTCACGCTAACTGTTGCTGCACAAGAGGCTTGAGATATGCGTTGTCGAGTTTTGTGGCTTCGGCAAGATACCAGAATACACTGCCGCTTGAGCAAAATATAATGCTAACTTCTTGCCACGTGCAGCAGAGAATGGTGGCCTGTTTGGATTATTGCCTTTGAAAGTGTGCTTCCAAAGGCACTGTGCCCCACGCGCTGTCAAACATAGGTGAAGATGCTCATTGCAATAGGGATGGCATGCAACAGCTGCGAACAAGGAGATTTGCTGATATCGGAAGAGAAAAACCTAGTGCATGTCAGCATTTTCATTTCACATTTTCCGGTGCCTGCTTCTCTTGATTGCAATCAGGGGTGCCTAGCACATTTTCACAGCAGTTTGGCTATGTACTGAATATTGCTGCAAACAGCACATTCTACTGCAGAATATTAACCAGTAAGAAGCGCGATGGTATTGACGCATAATTTTTTCTCTCATGTAAATGAGAACGGTGGCGCCGAGAAATTTTACGAAACAGGATTGTATTAGTGAGGTATTAACCGAGGAATTGAATAATCTAATTTCCTTATCCCTATGGCCCTTCCAAGTTGCCAATACACACATACATCACACACAGCAAATAGGCAATGTCATTTCTCTGGCAATCTTTTGGAAAGGCATCTGCTAGAGTTCACAAACCTACTATGCTGGAATGCAGCTTTTAGCAGATCCTTTCACACATTTAGTGTGCAGTATAGGAGTTCTAACATCATCTGAACTATCATCTCGTCAGAATGTTCGGTAAACCTGCAAAATTTGGAACATTCTTCAACCTTCCTTTTCCTGTCTAAGCAACACATCAGCCAAGCCCAATTCGGCACTCGCATTCTATATGCCTAAGCATCTTCACATCTTTAACTTGATGTTGAGGTGCTTCTCATGCACTAAAAAAGTGACACACTACAAGCATGGCAATTTGCACAAAAAAACGTGCCACATTATTTTATAGAATATACAGCCAGGTAGTTGTACCAAGCTGCATTTGATACTCATGTATGACAACAGCAGTCCCGAGCTATCTTGGGAGACAAACCTCATCTCTGCTCTCCACCGATCCTCCTCGTGTTTCCAGAAGTCCTCCTTCAGTTGTCGTCGAAAGCGCTCCTCTTGCAACTTCCGCTGACGAAGGCTTGGCTTTATGTCGACGACAAGGTCAGGGTTCACTTTTTTCTGGAAAGAGAACCTGTGCTTGTACTATACTCTAAAACAAGATTACACCCTATTGCCCCACAACAATAAACGTCGTCTCGTCTGCATTTCCTTTCTTTAACACTGCGAGCCCGGCACTTCCCAGTTAACGAATGGCTTGTGCGTTATCAGCATGACAGCATTCCCGACAGGAAAGTAGCGGGCGCGGTGTTTTCAAGAAAGGAAAGGCAAGCAAAGCAGATTACTATTGTGTGGCAGATATACACTCTAAAGGGTGTACTTTTTGCCTAAGAGTGTAGCATAGAAAAGAATGCTTTTCATTACAAATAAGTTTTTGTTAAAGTTGCCATTCAAATTTGTGCCCACCACTCATTAACTACATCAACTCTACTGGCTTACTTCATGCAGCATCCATTCTACAATTATGCTGCACAGCGCGCAGATTTATTTTGAACCAATCTTTATAACGCGTAGTGTCACAATGAGACTACATGGAACAGGGAAAAGTTTCAAAAATGTAACCTTCATGTCACTGGTGATGGTATGTTTTCTTTAATTACATATACATGTGTGCATCCACAGTCTACCACAGTACGAGCACCAATACGCCTAATAAGTGTACTGGCAGGTCTTTAGAGCTATTTCGGACGTGCCTGTGGCAGTTTGAGCTATTGGGGCAGTAAAAGGCACGCATTCATTTTTTTCAGACTGCCAGATTTTTCTTACGATTTCGCAGCCCCTAGGGAGTTCGAAAAATCCTACATTGACTGTAATTTGTTAATACATGTGAATAAATCTTCTGGAACTTCCTACTCATGTGTTAGCTTAAGGCACACATGCTACTGCAGCAAGTCTTTCCTTTAGTTCAAACTTTTAATCCAAACAAATTTTCGGGCCTCCACGAGTTCAAATTATTGGGATTCGACTGTATTTGGAGGCAAAGATTCCGGACAAATAGCCTCAAGGTTTGGCACATTACTGTGCATGCCACAGTTGTCTACAAAAAAACACACTTTTCTCATGCCCAAACTTTCGGTCAAGTTGGTGTAGGCATTCTTCGAACAAAGGTTGCGCGATTCACACCTTGGAGGGTTTTTACAGCCTTGAAGCACCTTGGTTTTTTTTTCCTTTGCCAAATACAAGTGGCAGTTTCT
This sequence comes from Dermacentor variabilis, assembly GCF_050947875.1. NCBI lineage: Eukaryota > Metazoa > Arthropoda > Arachnida > Ixodida > Ixodidae > Dermacentor > Dermacentor variabilis. The sequence goes on along the minus strand of NC_134569.1, from coordinate 66,660,995 downwards.
CTGTACCTAGTGCATTGGCACTGATCATCACTGTAATCCTTTGCTGTGCTTAAACCCCTCTGTAAGATTAAGCCAAAAATGCGAAGGTACGATTATGCAGCATCTTGAAAAATAGCCCTTTCTCCTCACAATTAAACACGTCCAAATGAGCGTATTTTTCTAGCAGGGACTTCAGTTTGGTCACACGGTAGACGGACACAATGGCCTTGTCTACCGCTCCACTTTCGCCACACACTTTCTTGAATTCCCATGCTCCTTGAAGCCGTGAAGGCCAAATGTCTCTGCTTTCTGCTTAAGCAAATCTCCCGACATGGGCAAATTCTTTACCAAGACTCCTTACAGCCATAGTTCTAGAACCTCTTCAACAGATTACATTCTTTTGCA